>NC_058132.1:403993336-404018336 GCF_016433145.1 Gracilinanus agilis
CTCTCTTTCTCTCTCTCTCTCTCTCTCTCTCTCTCTCTCTCTCTCTCTCTCTCTCTCTCTCTCTCTCTCTCTCTTGTCTCTGTCTCTCAACCACACACATACACAAGATTGTACTTTTACAGATTTGTAGTCTAAAACAGAGAAAATCTTGCAAATTCTTCCTTAGTGGCTGCTATAAATGTTTCATATCTGACTCTCCAAAAAACAAACAAAAAAGAATGTGCCACATACTTTTAGGCTTAATATGCATTTCGAAGAAAAATTTCCAGCACTTTCTTAAATCAAAACAATTTAGCCCTGGTTTTATCACATTTGATAAATTTCTGAGTGTAAAAGTTTACTCTGAAAATTTAACAATTGTCCCTCCTACAATCTGGCTCCAGCACACCTCATCTAATAACTAAAGTGCAGGATGAATATCTCTGAGAATGTGAGGGGTCCTATCTTATTCTAGATGAGTCTCCCCCACATCTAATATGTGTGTGCTATGTACGATATGCATTTCCACATGGAATGTTTTTACACATGAGTGCAGCTTACAGGTAGTAGCATGGAGAAATATCTCTGGAAGACAGTGTTTCAAACATCTAAGTGATGTTATAAGCCTTTTTGACCCATAACTTTTCAGGGGACATTGTCGTTTCTTCTTTGAGGGGAACAATAGAACTCTCTCTTGGAAAAGCATAGAAAAGGCTAGAAATGTCTTTGTCTCTGGTCAAACCATACAACACCCCCGTGTTACACGAGGAGTCAGCCCTTGCCACACTTGCTTTCTATTATTTGTGATGATGGATGCCTGCATCTTCTCTTGACTACCTCTAACAGAAGTATGGGGTTAGATTTATTTTTATCTATTTCCCTCAAATATCTAAGGTTTAAAAATATATGTATTTTTTGTTCAAAATAAGACTGCTTTAATGCCCACTCTTAGGGGAGACTGCATCACTCAGCTTACATTCACTAGTTTAGTTCTTTCCCATTAAATATTAGCTACATTAGACTATCACAAATAAAAGATGCCAAGTATGGCAAGAGTTGCCTCATGTAGCATACGGGTTTTGTGTGGCTCAAACAGAGAAAAGATAGACATTTCTGCCTCTTCTACCACCTTTCAGGGTAGACTTTCCTTCCTTCCAGGAGAGGAAGCAGGATGTTGAGGACAGAAGCCATCAGATTGCTCTCTAAGAGATTCCCTCCCTTTAATATTACTAGAAGATGTGATTTTCAGGTTTAATCTAACTTGATTCAATAATAAAAGAAGCAAGACTCTAGTTCTATTCAAGGCTTGACTCTTTTCCCACCAGATGCCAGTTCCACAATGAACACATATTTATAACAATTAGCCAAGAAACTCACTTATCCAAATCAGTAGCAAAAATGAAAATCAGACAGTGTACATATAAGCATAAATACCAAGCAATATATAGAGAAAAAGCTCTCCCGTTGGGACAAGGTAGCTCAAGCTCAACCAAGAGAGTTCTAGAACTTACTCAAAAGGAAGTTCCCCAAAAATTTCTAGTGTAGCAAATTGGGAATAGGGACATGGTGGAGACTGCCAGCATCTCTCATGACTTCTCAATGTCTTTTCCTTCAGCAATCTGAGTTGGGATTGGCCTATTCTATCTTCTCTATTGAAAATGGAATCCAAAAGCACTTAAAGCCCAAAGTGACTTGAAGCTTGAATAGAACGGAAGGGGTCTTCTCTCTCCTAATCTTGCCAACTCCTCCCAACCCCTCACACAAACACAGGAGGGTTGCTGATCTCCACCAGTGAGGAGAGAGTCTCAGACCAGTGCCACTGGGGTTAGACCAGTAAAACCACTGATCCAAGCAAAGAGCACTAGCAGTGCTTGTATAAGTGATAGATTAAATATGCCAGAAAATACCCAAGAGCAGTTGCCTTCTTTAGTTAGAAACAGGATAAGATCTCAGCTCAACCAAAAAAAGTTCTCAATCTCATTGAAAGGAAGATTTTTCCCTATAAAATATCTAGGAAGTCTAGCTAGAAATTAGGGACATGTTGAGGTGTTTAGCCTCTCTTACATATCTACAGCTTTCAGTCTTCCCTTGGATCTCTTGTAATGAATATCTTGAAACAAGTATTTCTCTATCCCAAGATATTCTGAAATAAATTGTTCCTTATTCAGTTACTTATTGTCAGGTCATTTTATTGTCTATTAACTTTGAGTCACCACTTGTTCCACATATTCAGTGACATGCAAAACACTATAGCTTGGGTAGAAGCTAGTTGCCAAAAAACAACAACAATGATAATAATAAAAACTTATTTTTGAAAGTAGCAACAACAAAAAAATTTTAGGAAAGATTTTTTTTAAACAAAATACTCTACTCTTTTTTTTTTACCCCAAGATCTTTAGCTTACTAAGGTTTTACTAGCTCAGGTCTTGGCTAGTATCCTTAGGATGATGAGAGTATTTTTTTCCCTTTGGCTTGATTTTTTAGGAAGAAAATAGTTAATGAGAAGAGAGAGGGAAAAGACATTGTTCATTGATTCTTTATTCACTTTATTGGTAAGGAAAGTTGCTCGAAGGCAGAAGATATTTCTCCAGAACTCCTTAAATACCAGTGTGAACACTAGAGGGTTAGGAGTGGTACTGTAGTTGGAGAATGTTGTCAGATGTGATCAACATGTTGGTTTGTTTGACTTAACTATATAATTTCTCATGTTGTCACAAGGTACAGTTCTATTCAGATCTATTCAGGGTAGTGTAAAAAGCTAGGCAAGCCATAAATTTTGGAACTGACAGATGGAACACAGAAGATGGAGAGAGAATGTCAGTTGGCCTGATGCAAAGACTTCTAGGAGAAAGAACCAATTGATCACCGGAAGCTTTGGAGTTGACAGCTTAGGAGGGAGGTTGGATTTTGGAAGCTGTGGACCTACAAAGTGAAATCTGGAGAATTTTCTGAGACCTTCAGTGAAGATAAATCATTCCACTTGATTTCTATCAGTTCTTGATCACATTGGAAAATATATAACATCAGTTTCTTCAGTTTGGCCAGGGGGTCTGGACTTCTGTGAGGAGCCAACCCCTGGGACCCACAAAACTTGCCTTGGACATTGCCTTGCTATATTCCCCTTGAGTTAGCAATAATTCTACTTGTAGGAGTATCATTTGGGATTGGGTCAGAGAATCTGGGATTTGGGGAACACAGACGAATGTCTGTGAGTACCCTGCCTAGTCAAGGACTGAAAAGGGAATTTAGGAAATCACCTGTACCCCCTTTCCCTGACACTCTCATCTTACATCCCTTAGTTATTTTGTTCCTGAATAAACCCTTACCAGTTTCTTTAGTCAGATTTGTGTAACTATATTGGTGGGAGACAGAACTGTAGGATAAGGGAGGAAGGAGAGCTGACGTCCATTTTTGAGTCTGATTCCTGTTGGGGATATCTGGGGAGGCTTCAGTGTGCACAGCTTGGCATGAACATTTTACTGGGGGGGGGTCACACTTGTTTCCCCTTATAGAGAAAACATTCCTCTAACTATCCTACCCCAGCATGATCATCTAGGGGAACCCCATTTCTCAAGAAACCCCATTTTGTCTCCCTAGTAAGGAGGGGTGGCTGTGAGGGAGAAGTGGCCCTTATACATCAACCAGGGGATTATCAACCATATCCCCATCCTCCTAGACTCACCCCTTCTTACAATGTTGTTTTTTAAAATATCAATAAAATATTATTTTTAAATGTTATTTGTGGATACTTTTCTTAGTTTCCTGAAGCATCCTGCCTATATCATTACATTTTCCAAGGATGGACAATCTTCATTGTTGACTTAGGGAAGATATTGTTATGACTCTTTGAGTCATTCAATAAATGTTGGCTGAATACAGGAAACAAAAAACAAAAAACAATCTCCAAAGATGGAGATGAAAGAGATGATCATTGATCTCTATTGCTCATTAAATCTTCTTTGTCTATTCGTTGTTATTATTAGCTCTGTCAACCTTATGTTGTTTTTCTGTCTATGTGAGCTTCCTCTGAATAGTTTTCTTTCTACTAATCTCAAAATCTATTTTCAATTTTCAATTAATTTAACTTGTGTCATTACATTGAGTTCTCAAACAAGAGCAAATCAACTACATGAGTTTATTAAATAAAGTGCCATCTACTGGCTAAGGAATATAATTTATTAATTTAGAAAATTTAATTTAAATTCTGCTTTCGAGGTTTACTATTTGTGTAACTTTGCAAAAGTCATGTACTTAGCTGTGTGATCCTGGGAAAATCACTTAACCACCACTGTCCTGCCCTTCCCACTTTTCTGCCTTGGAACTAATACATAGTATTGATTTTAAGGCAGAAAGTAAAAGCTAAAAAAAATGTCATGTTACCTCTCTAGTCCTCAGTTTCCATATTAGAGTACCTGGCCTCTGTCTCAATCTATGATCCTGTTACCTTGACTGAAACATTTCCATAAGCAAACCTGCCACCTTTTCCCTATTGCCTATATCTTATGGTATAGATCCAAACTCAAGTTGGAGCTTTAATTGAGTTTAGGGAATAAAAGTGCTATAGTAGTATGCATAATTCATATTAATTATACTGTTTCTGTAGGACTATTGCACAAAATTTAATAAAACTCAACTGAAATTAAAATATCACTTAAATTTAGCATCCTTTCTCCTGGCTTAGAAGGTGAGCTCTTGGGGCAGCTGGGTAGCTCAGTGGATTGAGAGTCAGGCCTAGAGACCAGAGGTCCTAGGTTCAAATCCGGCCTCAGATGCTTCCCAGCTGTGTGACCCTGGGCAAGTCACTTGACCCCCATTGCCCACCCTTACCACTCTTCCACCTAAGAGCCAATACACAGAAGATAAGGGTTTAAAAAAAAAAAGATGAGCTCTTTTAAAGGCAAATACTGATTTTGCTTTTCCCTTTGTCCTTGGCACCACACACAGTGCTTTTAAATGCAGCATATGTTAGACAAGGAAATATAAGGAAAAGAACAAAGCAGTCTTGGTACCTAGCTGAGGTCATCTAGTCCAACAACCACATTTTACTCATGAGGAATCTAAAACTCAAAAAGAAGTGACTTGCCCAGATTGACACACTTAATAAGCAACCAAGCTAGGACACAAACCCAGCTGAGATTCCAAAGCTTTTCTGTTTCGTGAAACCAAGAAATAGGAGTGATTTTTGTTTTCGAAGGACAACCTTACTGCTGATGATGGAGATTCATTATAGGGAAGAGAAAAAAAAAACAGGTGAGAGGACCTTTTTTTTTTTTTAATTGTCAGTCTTTAATCTAAAAACAAAATACAAAACCCTTTAATTTATGTTAAAGTTAACATTTACATTCTTCTTAAACAATGAATTTCACATACCAGAAAAAAAGTTTCTTACATAAACCTCTTTCTTGCTTTAAAAATAAATATTTGCTTGTTGGTCATTAAGAGCAAAATTAAAAGAAAAAAATTAAGAAAAAAATTCAAGTAAAAAAATAGGGAAGTAGCTTAAGTTGACCCATCATATTCATGTGACTGCTAAACAATTTATATCCTATGAAGCACACTACATTAAGACAATCCTAGTCCAAATAAAAGGCACAAAAAGTTCTTTATTAAAAATGGTTGCCTTATCCCACCATACCAGTTCTATATTCATGGAAACACATCATCTCCAAACTCTTTTCATTTACACTGGTTTTCCCTCTCTTCTCCATCTCCTTGTTTTTCTCACTTCCTTCAAGTCTCAGGTAAAATTCTACCTATCTTTTAGAAGAATCATTTTCTTTCTGATTTTCTCTTATTGCCAGAATCATAAATCTCTTAAGGACTATGGTTCCCATTCATTTTGTGTATATCTTGTTGCATGAAGAAATTCCCAGGTTGTCTACCCCAATTAGACTATAATCTTCTTGAGGAAAGGTAATGTTTTTTGTCTTTGTATCTGAACATTTTGCATAGTGCCTTATATATAGTAGGTACTTGACAAGGGCTTCTAGTAACAGGAATTTTGAGTTGATCCTTTGACCATGTGTCCTCCAAGCTTGAATCTACTTTCTTATCCCCCAAAATTTTATATGAAAAAGGGTAGATTTTGCTTTGAGTTCATGGAGATTGTCTTAGAACTTCTATTCTTTCTTTCAAGTTTATTTACTTAATTAATTTAGAATATTTTCCATAGTTACATGAATCATGTTCTTTGCCTCCCCTCCTCCCACCCCTCTCCTGTAGCCAATGAGCAATTCCACTGGGTTTTACATATGTCATTGATCAAGACCTATTTTCATATTATTAATATTTGCAATAGAGTGAATCATTTAGAGTCTACATCCCTGATCATATCCCCATTGAACCATGAGATCAAGCAGTTGTTTTTCTTCTGTGTTTCTGCTCCCACAGTTCTTTCTCTGAATGTGGATAGCATTGTTTCTCATAAGTCCCTCAGAATTGTCCTGGATCATTGCATTGCTGCTAGTAGAGATGTCCATTAAGTTCGATTGTGCCACACTATATCAATCTCTGTGTACAATGTTCTCCTGGTTCTACTTCTTTCACTTTGCATCAATTCCTGGAGTTCATTCCAGTTCACATGGAATTCCTCCAGTTCATTATTCCTTTTAGCACAATAGTATTCCATCACTAGCAGATACCACAATTTGTTCAGCCATTCCCCAATTGAAAGGCATATCCTTGTTTTCCAGTTTTTTGCCACTACGAAGAGTGCAGCTATAAATATTTTTATACATGTCTTTTTCCTTATGATCTCTTTGGGTTAATAGACCAGCAGTGGCATGGCTGGGTCAAAAGACAAACATTCTTTTAAAGACCTTTGGGCATAGTTCCAGATTGCCTTCCAAAATGGTTGGATCAATTCACAACTCCACCAGTAGTGCATTAATGTCTCAATTTTGCCACATCCCCTCCAACATTTAGTACTTTCCTTTGCTGTCATAGTAGCCAATCTGATCTGTGTGAGGTGGTACCTCAGAGTTGTTTTGATTTGCATTTCTCTGATTATAAGAGATTAAGGACACTTTTTCATGGGCTTATTGATAGTTTTGATTTCTTTATCTGAAATTTCCCTATTCATGTCCCTTGCCCATTTATCAACTGGGGAATGACTTGATTTTTTTGTACAATTGATTTAGCTTCTTATATATTTGAGTAATTAGACCTTTGTCAGAGGATTTTGTTATAAAGATTTTTTTCCCCAATTTGTTGCTTCCTTTCTAATTTTGGTTATATTGGTTTTGTTTTGTTGTGAGGAAGATTACTTAATTATTATTTAAGAGACCTAGCAGGAAGGGCTTGAGAATTCCAAATGGAATGAGGAAGCAGGAAGTGTGGCTCTCTCTCTGAGATGGACTCCATGGTGGTTGGGACAAGTTGTAACTGACCCTGGGAGACCTTAGAGGAAGTGGAGTTTGTACCATGATTCCCTGGGATCCTGAAGGAAGACTGTCTTCTACTGGTGGGAAATTTTTTTGGTACACTATTAATCCCAACCTGAGTTGCAGGTTAACTTGGGTTGGGTTAGCTCCCAGAATCTATCCACCTGAAGGAGTTCAGATAGTGGTCCTGGAAGAGCTACAACATTGCTGGAGTATGTCAGGACTCTGCTGTGAGGATACCCACTTCAGTCCTGTTATCCTTTGGGCCCTGCCCTGTTTAGGTCTCAGTTCAGTGTAAATAAGTCCCTCCCCTGACCCTGTGGTTTGCCCATAGCCTGGAAGTGTAGAAACCCCTATTCCTATCCTTTACCATACTTCCCTTAATTAAATTTGTTTACAAGCCATCTTGTCTTTTGCTTGCTAGTTTCCACAGGCCCCTTGTCTAAATGGTGCAGGGTGACAGTTAGGCCTAACTGTCACTTCTGTCAACAGACATTTTCCTTAGCAGTTAAACCCAGTTTCCCTAACTTGTTAAGTCTCCATCTTTGTCATTCCTGTCTCCTACACACCCATCTGAACTCACATATAATATTTAAGTTATCTCCCCTGGTTTTCCCCATAAGAGTTTGTATAAATGCTTTTTAATTTAATGTAATCAAAATTATTCATTTTACATTTTGTAATATTCTCTAACTCTTGCTTCATCTTAAAATTTTTCCTTTCCCATACATCTGACAGGTAAACTATTCTATGTTCACCTAATTTACTTATAGTTTCCTTCTTTATATTTAAGTCAATAACCCATTCTAAATTTATCTGGGTGTAGGGTGTGAGATATTGCTCTAAATCAATGGTTCCCAAACTTTTTTGGCCTACCACCCCTTTTCCAGAATAATATTACTTAGAGCCCCTGGAAAGTATTTTTTAAATTTTAATAGCAATTAATAGGAAAGATAAATTCACCTGTGGCTATCACTGCCCTCCTGGATCGCTGCAGCACCCACCAAAGGGTGGTGGTACCCACTTTGGGAATCACTGCTCTAAACCTAATCTCTCCCATACTGTTTTCCAATTTTCACAGCAGTTTTTGTCAAATAGTGAGTTCTTGTCCCAAAAGCTGGGATTTGGGAGTTTATCGAATACTAGCTTGCTGAGATCATTTACCCCAAGTCTATTCCACTGATCCTCCCCTTTTTTTTTAAACCTTAACTTCTGTGCATTGGCTCCTAGGTGGAAGAGTAGTAAGGGTAGGCAATGGAGGTCAAGTGACTTGCCCAGGGTCACACAGCTGGGAAGTGTCTGAGGCCAGATTTGAAACTAGGACCTCCCATCTCTAGATGACTCTCAATCCACTGAGCTACCCAGCTGCCCCCTGCATTATTGTTTTTATTACCACTGCTTTATAGTACAGTTTAGGGTCTGGTACTTCTAGACCCCCATCCTTCACATTTTTTTCATCATTTCCCTTGATATTCTTGACCTTTTGTTCTTCCAAATGAATTTTGTTATGATTTTTTCTAATTCAGTAAAGATGTTTCTTGGTAGTTTGATAGGTATGGTACTGAATAAGTAAACTAATTTGATAGGATGGTCATTTTTATTATGTTAGCTGTAATGTAGGATTTATGCAAGACTTTCTTGCAGTGGCAATATTACCTGAGGTAATCCTTTCAGTTAGGAGAATGGAACTCTGGCCTGACAGGTGCCAGTCCCAGGAGCTGACAGTTGAGCTGGAACTATAAAGACCCCTGCAGAACCAACCTGGGGGTTCTGATTTCCTTGACCTCACCCAGACACCCAGCTACCCCTGACTTCCCCTTGGGGACTCCAGGAGGTTGAAGGGAGGTTGAAAGGATGTTATGGGGAGATTTGGGTTGTGGAATGTAGGCAGGCTCCCAGGCCCAGGTGACTCACTTGTATCACCAGCTCCCCTATTTATCAGCTGCATTATCCACTTATTACAGTTGATGAGCACAGTCAGGTTAATTACCTACAAAGGATACTAAAAATGGGCTTTGCTAGGATGCTGTTTATAGTCTCCAGCTTCTCTATGCTTCCCTGGTCTTTTATGCAGGGAGCAATTGATTTTTGGTTTCGTAAAGTGCCTCATTTTATATATCAGATACTAGAACTGTATGATTATTACAAATGATGTGCCAAAACACTGGCAGAATTTATATGTTTTATACCTACAGTTATGGCTCTGGTTTTTGTTATTGTGCAATTCTTGATAGTCCTGAAGAGGGTCCTCTCACATCTTTGGCTGCTTTTTGGCTCTACTTCTAATGCAAAACCTGACTCTGTCTCCCTAGAACTGGTAGAATACATGAATCTATTATTCCAAGTCCTCAAACAAATCAGGGAAGGGAAAGAACTGGACGAGCATACAATTCTCCAGTTGGAGATTGTAGAAACAAACTATTTAGGGGCTACCAACTCAAGCAAAAAACACGAGCTGTTAAGGACACCTAGACTCTGGCTACAGAACCAAACACTGAGACCACAGTATCTGTACTCCCAATAGTTGACAGAACCATCCTGCAACCTGGGGAGGGTATTGTTCATGTCAAATCTTATAAGGCCTTTACCCCTAATGATTTAGAAGTACTTAGGAGGCGTTTCCCCAAGTTCTTCCTCTCGCTTTTCAAGAGCATAAAAGAAATGAAGCATGTCTTCACACTTTTTAACCCCAGTTTTGATGATGTGGAGTTTCTTTTGGGGGAGTTTTATTCACCCTCTGAAAAAGAGAAATTTTTGGCAGAAACTCTATCAAACCCCAATCTCACTGCATGGCCCACAGTCCACCATGACCTAGAGTTGACATCACACGCTAATATGAGATACCTAGTCCAATACAGAACAGATTTACTCGAGGCAATGCAGCTGCATGCCAAAAGACCAAATTCTTGGCAGAAATTTGAGAAACTGAGGCAGCGGGAGAAAGAACACCCTAGCAGCTTCCTCGACAGGGTAATGGAGGCAGCCGAGAGAATAGTAGGCCTCAGAGATGTGCATGCCCCAGAGACCATCAATCATATCAGGAGGCAGTTTGTAAAGCTTCACTGCTAGTCCAGAACTATTTCAGGCAAAACTGTCCTCAATGGGAATCATTACTACTAGAAGTCATCAGGCAGCATGCATCTTATATACACGATTCAAAACAAAAGGAAGTCAGGACAGCCAGTCAGATTCAGAAAAGGACTCAGTGATAGCTGACCTCAAAAGACAGCTAAAGCAGGCTAGGAAGGAGAAAGAAATTGAAGAAATTAAGAACTTTGCCCTCAAGGCCAACAGGGGTCATAGTCAATCCAGGCAACCTGCTAGTGTCACCAAGCCCAAAATCTATTCTCCAAAGTGTTACCTGTGTGGCAATGCAGGTCACATGATTCGAATGTGTAGATATAAGCAACAGATAGACTTTGGCAGGGCTAATAATAACTCCAGCCAGAGAGATAGAAATGGCAAAACAACTTTTTATAACTCAAAATGGTCCAACAATTCAAGAAAGGTTGAGGGCACCAAGCATGACAGTCAATGTAGCAACCATGCATGCAAGAGGTACAGCTAGTCTTCATCTCTTGAACAAATGGAGAAATACTTGGCTCAGGGTGCGATTCTAAAGTCCTTCTGAACCGAGGCTTCAAGATCAGAACTGACTAATGGCAATGACAGGAATGTGTGTTTAACTAATCTGGGTGTAGTAGATGATTCTCAAAGACTGGGCATGGGAGAGCATATGTCTCTAGCAAGCTGCAGGGAATACAATGATATTTCTGTGGCAGAAGACCAAGAATGGGAGGACATAATGCAAATGTGCAAAGAGATTTATGGGACAATTGAGGATGACTATAAAAGGGGTCTACTTTCTCATTCCACCATAAAAGTCTTGGATGAGAAGCATAGGGACCCTCCAAGTATGTGTAACAGTTGCCTCCAGAAGCTTTACAATCTTGGTTGGAGTCATCAAAATCTCAAGCTCCTCTCTTTATTCCAAGTTTAAAACAATAGGTTAGCTTGGATAAAGAACAAAGTGACAGGGATTTACAATGTATTCAGGCAGGAGTATCATTAGTAACCCTAGAGGAGTCAAATCCCAATGTCCAAACCCATTCTCTTGCTTTAGGCATGAAGCAACAGGATGAAGTTAGAGAGCAAACCGAACAGAATGTTGACAGAGGCGTGACTTTGCCAGAGCAGTCCACTGAGTTTCTGGCTGCTGGCAGTTGCTCAGAGAATTCTACATCTAGCTTTCTCAATCCCTTAGCTGATGAATTCAAGCCAGAGGCTTGGGGAAGGGAGAGTGGTCAGCTGTTATCTCCAGTGACTAGTGTGCTCAATAATAACATCATTGAAGTCTGTTCAGTGGTTGGAGACACAGATCAACTGATTTCAGCCACACAGACTGGAGGGCTAGATAGTGAACTCCAGATAGTTGGGAGTTGTACCAGAGGTGTTGAAGGGAATAGAAACTATCTATCAAACATTCCCTGACACAACTAAAGGGAAAACTCCTGATCTGGGGGTTTTTAGTTCACAAGATAACAGAGCAAATGAAGAGACAAGTCAAACCTCCATTTCTACAGTCCTTAGAGCCAACCTGAGAGTTCCGTGGGCTCTGCAGAGCTCAGCCTAGTAACCACGGTTACTCACTCTCCAGCTCTTAGTGAGAGAGACTGCCTGCTCTCTAAACCAACATTCTGTATTGAATCTCCCAGTCAAAACTTGCCTGTTTATGCTGCAGGAAGTTCTGATTTAGCTCACAGTGACCACACAAGACTTGAAGAAGTGCTTGTGCAAGACCATACGCATAACTGGATTCAAACCAAGTGCACAGATACAACTGAGGATTCTTTATTGCCCTTGGTCCCACTAAAGTCCAGTAGCAATAGGGAACCCTTCATTAGCTTGGAAATCGGGGGGGGGGGTCTGTTATGATGCTCTCCTTGACACTGGGGCTACAGCTTCTGTTCTACGTGAGGCTCCAGAAGGATGCAAATATCAGGGTAGCTTGAGAGTGAGAGGTGCTTCAGGGATAGCTCAACAAGTCCCGAAACTAAAAGTCAAAATGGTGAAATTGGGCCATCTAACTCTCGAACACACCATTTTATTGATGCCATCTTGTCCTTCGAACCTTGTTGGACGAGATCTCATGTGTAAATTAGTTGCTACCATCCAATGCCAACCTACCTACCTAAGAGATCTCTGAAACATCATCCTATTTTGTTTTTAGACCCTTGTAGTGAGGAACCAACTTACCAATAAAGTGACAGCGTTTATCAGGTTCCTGATGACATACTTGATTATGTATGGGCTAAAAATTCTAATGAGGTGGGCAGAATTTTGTCTGCTGAGCCAGTGAGAATAGAAGTGAAAGAAGGTTTACCACCATGAATTCCTCAGTTTAAATTAAGCAGAGAGGCAATCGAGGGAGTGAAACCCATGATAGAGAGTTTATTGCAGCAGGGTATTTTAAGATATGGTTTCTCACAGTACAACAGCCCTATCATGCCTGTGAAGAAAGCCAAACTATCTCCTAATGAGAAGACTCAATGGCATTTGGTACAAGACCTTAGAGCTGTTAATAACCATGTGCAGAAAACCTATGTCATGGTTCCTATTCCATCTCAGATCATAACAGCTATACCAAACAAAGCTGCTTGTTTTACCATTATAGACCTCTGCTCTGCCTACTTCTCTGTTCCCCTGCACAGAGACACCCAGCAGCTGTTCGTCTTTACTTGGGAGGGCAAATGTGTCCTATGGACCCATTTGCCACAAGGTTTTTTGATTTAGCCTCAGTCTTCTGCCAAATCTTGCAGAGAGATCTTGAGTCAATCACTTTCCAAGACAGCAAAATGGTGCATAATGTTGATGACATCCTGCTAATGTCACCATCTGCTGAAATCTGTCATAGAGACAGTGTGCACTTGATTAAAGAGCTAGACAAGAGGGGCCACAAAATTTCCAAGCCCAAGCTTCAGTTTGTGAAATCAAAAGTGGAATATTTGGGGTTCATCTTGGAAAAGGGCTCCAGGAAGATTTCCCAGAAGACAACACAGGACATACAGAGGTTGAGCTTGTCTAGAACTAAGAGGCAGCTCAGGGCAATAATAGGAGTAATGAGTTTCTGTAGAAACTGGATTCCAGGTTATGCTCTCATTGCTAAACCTCTGATAGAGCTAACCAGGAAGGAAGTTCCAGACCGTTGAAGCTAACTAAAGAGCATATCCATGCTATAGAAAAGCTCAAAGTGCTAACTCTATCAGCGCCTGCCCTAGGAATCCCTGACCATAATAAACCTTTCCTCCTTTATGTTCATGAGGATAAAGGGATAGCCTCTAGTGTTCTCACACAATCATTCGGGAATACTCTTACACCAGTTGCCTATTACAGCTCAAAGCTAGATTTAGTAATTTGTGGAATGCCAGGTTGTTTGAGAGCTATTGTTGCTGTAGCCATCATGATTAGGAAAGCATCTTCCTTGGTATTAGGGGGTGAGCTGAGAGTATTTTCCCCACACCAACTGGAATGTACTCTAAGGAACACTACACTCCAAGCTTTCACTTCCCAAATGTTATCACAATACCAAGCAATCCTGTTGGCTAATGGAAACATCACATTTCACCAGTGCAAAAGTTTAAATCCTGTAACTCTGATTCCAGATTTACCTCTGGAAGGAGAGAGTCTATACATCTGTGAAGATGCACTTATCATCTTGCATAAGACAAGGGATGATCTAGATGATAGTCTCATGAAAAATCCTGAGTTGACACTCTTCACAGATGGTTCATCTTACTTAGTAGGCAATCAGAGATTTACCAGTGCAGCAGTAATGACAGCCTCTAAAACCCTTTGGTACTCATCCCTACCATCTACTATGAGTGCTCAAGGAGCAGAATTGATTGGGTTGATACACACTCTAAGATTAGCCAAAAATTAGAGAGTTAACATTTACACCGACTCCCGGTATGCTTTTGGAGTATAGTGCATCATTCTGGTGAACTCTGGAAAAACCGAGGCTTCATAACATCTAATGGTAAACAGATAGCATATGGCACTTTGATAAATGAGCTGTTAGAAGCACTCCAATTACCAGCCCAAGTTTCTGTTATTAATTGCAGAGCCCATAGCAAAATACAACGGCCAATGGAATCAGGGAATAGACGAGCTGACATTATAGCCAAATTCGGGGTGAGGTATGGACCAATTTCAATCCTGAACTTGTCTTTGGTGGAGGAAGATGATCTCAAAAATGCATACTCTTCAAAGGAAGTAAAGGATTGGAAAAACACATCATGGTGCATACTTAGCTAATGGAATTTGGCTGGGGGCAAATGGAAAACCTATGTTGCCTAGATCCCTGTATTTCACCTTCTGCAATACACTACATCAAAAGGGGCATTATGGAAGTCTGGGCCTGGCAGACTCTATAATTAGGTACTGGAATGCAAGGGGCATATATGAAGTTGCAATGAGAGTATCTCAGAGGTGCAGAATTTGTATGCAGTTCAACCAGCCTGTTACCAAAGTCCACAGTTTGGGAGGCAAACCATTAGCCTTTATACCATTTGAATGTAAACAAATTAATTACATTGCCATGCCAAGGTGTCAGGGCTATAGGTATGCATTGGTGATTGTCCGTAGATTAACCAAGTGGCCTGAGGCTTTTCCAGTCAGACAGAATACATCGGCATTTGTAGTGAAGGTTTTGCTTAGAGAATTAATACGGAGATGAGATTCTCCATTCTACTACACATTTTGTCCAATTGTGGTTCCCCTTTCATGCACAAAATTCTAGCTAGTGTGTATGAAACCCTAAGAGTCAAACAACATCTGCATTCCATGTACAGACCCCAGTGGAATGGACAGATTGAGAGAGTTAACAAATCTTTGAAGACCCTAGTAGCCGAAATCTGTGCTGAATCACATTTGAAGTGGCCAGATGCATTACCTTTGGCATTATTTCATCTTAGGTGCCAGCCCAATAGCATCACTCATTAATGCAATTAATGTTTTTCCAATTGTTTAGATCTAGTTTATTGTGCAGAAAGTGTTTTGAAGTTGTGTTCATATAGTTCTTGTGTTTTCTTGGTGAATAGATTCCTAAATATTTCATAGTATCTAAGGTGATTTTAAATGGAATTTCTCTTTCTAACTCTTGCTGCTGATATGTGTTGGAAATATATAGAAATGCTGATGATTTGTGTGGGTTTATTTTGTATCTTGCAACTGTTAAGGGAGAAACCAGGGAAAGGTGCCTTAAACAGTAAATATGGGTCCAGGTGGGTGTGTGGGAGACAGGAATGACTGGAAGGGGTCCAACAAGTAGGGAGACTGGGTTATATCAGCTTTTTGGATGTCTGTAACAGAAATGGCTGTTGGCCTCCAACTGCCACCCAGAATCAACAAAGCAGAGCCTATGGAAGCTGATAAGTAAAGGCAAGAGTTTAATAACACATTTTAATCAGGGATAAACTAAGGTAAAGGATGGGAATAGGGTTTTCCTACACTAACAGACTAAGGGCAAACCACAGGGTCAAGGGAAAGGGACTTAACTTCACTCTTCTAAGATCTAAGCAAGACAGGTCCCAAAGAAAGCAGTACTGGTGTCATAAGGGGAAAGTTCCTCCCAACCTGGTTACAGCCAGGTTTGGTCCACTTAGCTTAAGACCTGAGGATGGCTTTACTTGGGATCTCATGGCTAATCCAGGGATGGTTTCAGGATGCCAGGAGTCAACTCCACCAGAACATATGATCCAAGGTATCCAGGTAGGGAGAGAAAGTTTGCAATGCTATCCACCAGATCACAAACCACTCCCCATTCGGTGCTGCTCTGCAGATCTGATGTCCTCTGCTATAAGCCTTTACCAGTCTCCAGAATCCCAGGGAATCTGGATACAACTTCCCTAGCTCTGAGATCTCCCAGGATCAGCCACGGTTTTTTGTCCCAACCCCCCAGGGAGTCTCTCTCAAGCAGAAGCCATTTCCTCCTTACCTTGCATTCCATTAAGAATGTCCATGACCTCCAGCTAAGGCTTTTTTCCTAGTCTACTTACACACCTACTTTTAAACTTATGCCTATTACACAACTTTGCTAAAGTTATTATTTGCACTAGCTTTTTAGTTGATTCTCTAGGATTCTTTAAGTAGATCATCATATCTTCTTCTCATTGTCTATTTTAATACCTTCAATTTCTTTTTCTTCTCTGATTGCTACTGCTGGTGTTTCTAATACAATGTTAAATAAATGCAGGTAATAATGGGCATCCTTATATCTCTACTGATCTCATTGGGAAGGCTTCTAATTTATCCCCATTGTGGATGAGTGCTTGTTGATGATTTTAAATATATACTGTTTATTATTTTTAGGAAAGGAATTACTTTCTAGTGTTTTCAATAGGAATGAGTATTGTATTTTGTCAAAGGCTTTTTCTGTATCTATTGAGATAATCATGTGATTTCTCTTGGTTTGGTTGTTGATATGGTCGATTATATGGATGGATTTCCTAATATTAAATCATCCTTGCATTCCTGGTATAAATCTCACCTGATCATAGTGAATAATCCTCGTGATCACTTGCTGGAGGCTTTTTGCTAGTATTCTGTTTAAGATTTTTGCATCTATTTTCACTAAAGAGGTTGGTCTGTAGTCTTCTTTCTCTGGTTTTGATCTGTCTGGCTTTGGAATCAATGCCATATTTGTCTCTTAAAAATAATTTGGTAGAACTCCTACTTTGCTCATTTTGTCAAATAGTTTGTGTACTATTGGGGTCAGTTGTTCTTTAAATGTTTGATAGAATTAACTTGTGAATCCATCTGCCTCTAAGTATTTTTTCTTAGGGAGTCCCATGATGGCTTGTTCAATTTCTTTTTCTGATATGGGATTATTTAAGTATTCTATTTCTTCTTCTGTTAATCTAGGCAATTTATATTTTTGAAAATAATCATCCATATCACCTAGATTGCCATATTTATTTCCATATAATTGGGCAAATTAGTTCTTAATAATTACCTTAATTTCCTTTTCATTAGAGGTGAGGTCTCCGTTTTCATCTTTGATACTGTTAATTTGGTTTTCTTCTTTTCTTTTTCTCTTTTAATAAGATCTATTTTTACTTTGCCTTTATCAGATATCATGATTGCTACTCCTGCCTTCTTTTTCTCAGTTGAAGCCCAATAGATTTTGCTCCAGCCTCTTACTGTACCCTGTGTGTGTCTGTCTGCCTCATGTGTGTTTCTTGTAGACAACATATGGTAGAATTTTGGTTTCTAATCCACTCTGCTATTTGCTTCTGTTTTATGGGTGAGTTCATCCTATTCACATTCAGAGTTATGATTACTACCTGTGCATTCCCCAATGTTTTGATTTCCTTTCCTAGTCCTGCCCTTTCTTCTTTCCTATTTCCTTCTTCACCAGTGGTTGCCTTTAATCAGTCCCCACCAATCCCCACCTTTATTTTACTTCCTTTTCCCCTTCGTCCCTTATTCCCCTCTTATTTTTTGGGGTCTATTAAATTCCCTCCCCCTTCTCTTTCCCTCCCTTTTTGTACTCCCCACCCCACTCTTCCCCCTTGGTTTTTCCTTCTCAACTTCCCTGTAGGGTAAGATAAAATTAGATACCTCAGTGGATCTAGATGCTTTTCCCTCTCAGAATCGATTCCACTGCGAGTAAGAATTAAGTATTACCTATTAGCACTCTCTTCCTCTCCTTCTTATAATAGTATTCTTCCACCTCCCCCTCCTATGCACCTCTTTTTTAGTATAATTTGTCCTATTTTTCTTATTCTTTCAAGTTTTTCTTAGTGCCATATTCTATTCCTTCCTGCCACCCCGCTTTCTTTTTTACATATCATCTTTAAACCACTTAGTACTCCAACCACTACCTATGAATGTTTCTTCTAACTACTAAGACAACTAAAACAGTTTTTAAAAGTTACAAATATCATTTTTTCCATATAGGAGTACAGACAATTTGACCTTACTGAAGCCTTTAAAAGAAACTTCTTGTCCTCTCTTTCTTGTTTACCTTTTCATGTTTCTCTTGAGTTTTATATTTGTACATCAAATTTTCTGTTTAGTTCTGGTCTTTTCTTTACAAATACTTGGAAATCTTATCTTCTATTTTGTTAAATGCCCATACTTTTCTGTGGAAGTATATAGTAAATTTTGATGGGTAGGTGCTCCTTGGTTGTAGGCCCATTTATCTTGCCTTTCTGAATATCATATTCCAAGACTTGTGGTCCTTTAGTTTGGAGTCTGCCAGATCCTGTGTAAACCTGCTTGGTGCTCCTTGATGTCTGAATTGCTTCTTTCTGGCTTATTGCAATATTTTCTTCTTAGCTTGGAAGTTCTTCAATTTGGCAATTAGATTACTGGGGATTGTCTTTTGAGGATTTAATGTAGAGGGTGATCTATGGACTGTTCCATTGTCTATTTTGCCCTCTTGTTCAAGAATATCAGGGCAGTTTTCTTGGATAATTTCTTTTAGTATGATGGCACAGTTTTTGTTTATTTCTAGGTTTTCAGGTAGGACTATGATTCTCAAGTTGTCTCTCTTGGACTGGTTTTCCAAGTCAACCATCTTCTCAATGAGATATTTCATGTTTCCTTCTAATTTGTCATTCTTTTAACTTTGCTTTATTAATTCTTGATATTTTGTAAGATCATTAGCTTCTACTTATCCAATTCTAGTTTTTAAAGGCTGGTTTTCAGCTATGATCTTTTGATTTTCCTTTTCGGTTTGGTCTATCCTGCTTTTCATGGCTTTCAGCAGGTCATTTCTGTTCTTCAGTTTGCTTATCACGTCATTTGATTTCTGGGTTTCTTTTCGGAGATTCTATCTTTTAAACTGTTATTTTCTTTTTGAACTATTTCCCACTTTTCTCTCCAAGTTTCTTCTATTTTTTTCCCACATGTTTCATCATATGTAATCTGAGCTCCTCAAGAGATTGTGACCAATTTCTATTTTTTTTTGGAAGGTTTGGATGTGTTTGTTTATTGTCCTCTGCTGTCTCCTCTATAGTCTGAAGTTTTTCTCTGTAGAAATTATCAAGAGTCAAAGTTCTTTTCTTTTCTTGTTTTATTTTTGGGGGGGGATAGTTGCAGATTGTAATTCCTGGGTGTTGGTGGCCATTTCTGTGCTAGTTCTTTCTTCCCTTCCTAGTCAGAAGTCTGAGTGTATCAAATTACAGAGTGGTTTTTGCCTGAAGATATTTTTCAGTCTCTGTTGCATCTGCTGTGTGTAGCCCCTTTCTGTCCTATCTCCGAGGCGTCCAGTCTCCACGTTCCTTAGCCTCCTGCAATCCCAAATCTCTCTGCTCTTTGGGGTAAGTCTGTGGTGTCCTCAGCCAGCCCCCTGACAATCTAGAGATTGCCTGGCCCTCTCTCTGACTCTGCCCTCACTCTGACTTTGCACTGGCTCTGACTCTGGAGCCATAAGTGGAATGGGGGAGGGGTGATCAACTTGCACTTTGGTAGGAGTAATTTTACCCTCTCATAGCATGGTACCTAAACCCTGCCTACCTTCAAGAATGTACACTACAGGTAAGTCCCTTCACTCATCTGATTTTGGTTTTTGTCCTTTTGATGTGATTTATATCGGTAAGTGGTGAGGAGAGGAAGTCCCTTGCATCTACTCTGTGGCCATTTTAGCCCAGAAGTCCTGGGCGGATCTTTAAAAACTAGTCAAACTTGGGTTTTTCCTTTAATGAAACATTATTTTCAGACTCTACAATGTACATACCAGTATCATCCCACTGGCCTTCACTTTGCCCCTCCCACAATGACTACTGGGCCCCCAAGATGGCTCCAAAGGTCATGTGATAATTAGATTAAGTCTATACTGCCCACCTTTAGATTTAATCACCAAAGGTGAGAGTACCTCCAGTCTTGGGAGGTCCTAACCCACACGTGCCAGAGTGAGTGATGAATCAGAATCAACTGACTCGCCCCCTAGGTGGTCTATGAGAGTCATCTATTGTGATTGGACATGCAGGCTAGGGAAAGGCACTGGAAGTGATGCATACATGACCCCTTTAAAAAGAGGGAGTTGAGTGAGTGAAACTTCTTATGGTTTGCTGAAGGGGACCTGAGGGAGTTTTGCTGGTCCATGACTGAGACTATTCCATGTGGTGAGTTTAAAGACTGAATCTTCCTGAACTTCTCTTAAGAAACTTCTTTTATGGACTCTGTGAATGAAGTTTGCTCCATTCACCTCCGGGCCTCAGGCCCTTTAACCCTTGGATGAGGGTTAAGATGTACCTGGATTAATTAGGGGGATATATTCTTATTTCCTTACTTCCTCTCTCTCTTCTCATGTAAATAAACTTCCATAAAAGTCAATTTTGATTTGAGATCATTCTTAACTGAGGATTGATAACAGTTAAATCTTCTGGTGACCATCTTTTAATATATTGAACCCATAAAACCACTTTTTCAACCTTAAAGTGACTAGGCAGGAAGAGCATCTTAACTCTTCATTCATGAACTAGGAATCACTAAATTCCATTGAGATTAAGAACCACTAGGTCTTAACATCTTACTCAGCTGCTATGCTTTCCAGATCCCTGAGATATGCCATATAGCTTGTTGAGATGTTCTATGGACCCCAATTAATCTAGTGCACCCTTAGTATTTCTACACCTTTCCATCTTACCTGGCAGGTGAACTCTTTTAAATATATTTTCTCTTCCAATTTTTTTTCTGTTTGTATCCCTGGCACTTAGCATGTAGTGTGCACTTAAGTGTATTTCTTTCATTCATTTCTTCATTCTTTCATGTAGAAAAGTGAACAAGAGCAGATGGCAATCATCTTCTTAACTACAAGGTTCTTTGTTCTCTTCACCTCTAGTATCTCCACAAAGTTACAGAGCAAGTTTTTAATAAATATTTGTTTAATTGAGTTAAATTATATACTATACTATAAAATTGTTATATTGTATTATTTTTTGCAATTGTACTATCACAGGTAACTCTGCCAGGTATGAATTATGTTGGATATGAATTTAAGAGTGGATGAAATGAAAATATGAAGAGACATGACTATGGAAGACTTGTAAAATCAATAAAGTATAGCACAAATAACACTAAAGTGAAATATTTATAAGGGTTCTCTTTCATGCATTCATTCGCTTATATTGATTAATTAATTTTTCAATTGACAAAGATAAATTATCTATTGAGTCAGGCACTGTCCCTGGATCAGGACTATCAAAAAAGTAGAATTTCTGCCCTACCAAGCCTTCCAAACTTTACTTCCAGACAACTCCATTTTAGAAAAGAAATAAAACTAGGTGAAATGTTGAGCCAAATAATGGTAGCATATTAGATAGAAAGTTGGGCCTGAAGTCAGGAAGATTCATAATTTTGGATTCAAATCTGGCCTCAAATACCTACTAACAGTGTGATCCTGGAAAAGTTACTTAATCTTGTTTGCCTCAGATTCCTTATCTATAAAATAAGCTGGAGAAGGAAATGTTAAAATGGCATTTTAAATTTGTCAAGAAGACCACAATTTGGGTCACTCACTAGGAGTCAGACATGACTGAAATGACTAAACAACAATAACAATAGAGAGCAAAATAAATATTGGGGGTAGGGTTGAGTAATGGATCATTTCTCCTCTCTTTTAGATCATACCTTAGAGGAAAATTAATCTCCAACTTTACATTTTTAGTAATAAAGGAGCAATAGTGCTTAAAGAAATAGACATAGAATAATATAGCTAAATAAAATAATAGAAATAGAATCTTACTTCTCCACATCATGAAGAAACCTTATTAAAAGTCCAATCATGTTTTAAGCTATAGATAACCATCAATCAGAGTGGTTTCTGATGAAATCCTCATTTGATCTATCATTCCAAATAGGTTTGTATAAGTAATGAGGGATCCTTTAGCCTGCCCTTAATGGGAGTTCTTCATTGTAGTTTTAGGCCACTGATGGCAAACCTATGACATATGTGTCAGCACTGACACATGTAGCCATTTTTGATGACACGTGGTTGTATACAGCTACATAAAGAGAAATATGGGGCCACATGCTGAGGATGAAACATTTGCTATAGTATAGTATAGACACTCTGTGCACTATAGATGACAATTCTACCTATATTAATTTACCTATTTTGGTTTATTAAATATAGTTATGTTACAATTATACATTTTTATTATTTAAATTATAAATATCATGAAATTATGGTTTTTTTCTCAAAGTGACACACCACCCAATTTATGCTCAGTATTTTGGTGAATTTTGACACATCAAGTTCAGAAGGTGGCCCATCACTGTTTTAGGTGCTCCCGGTTGAATTCAGAATCTTAAGAGTCATGAATTTTAAAAAAAGAAGAAAAAAGAAGAAGCCTTTGGGGCATACACTTTACCTTTTAGAAACTGGACAAATGAAGCTCATCTTTGCCTTATCTTCCTCTGCTATGGATACCTCAAAATCACTGGTATTTTAGCAGCCAATAGAGGGCATTTTAAATTATAGTACAATATTCTGATTTTCCTTGGTTTCCATTTATTCAGAGTCCAATAGTCTCTCTCTCTCTCTCTCTATAGACCGGAGTGGTCTTCAGACATCTACCAAGTGAGACATGCCCCATATCCAAATGAGTGAGATTTTTATGATCCTCAGCGAAAGGGAAAAAGATCCCAGGGACAGCTTTGTTATCTTTTAGGAAAAATGAATTCTTCTTATGAGAAAATAGGGGAAATGAGGCCTCATCACAATGATGCTGTTACCAAAGATGATAGGGATAATGATGATGATGCTGATTGATGAAAGGAATTATAATGATGAGAAAGATTAGAATAATAATGATTTTCCATCAGACAAAATAAGGGAATTTTGCATCTCTTTCCAGTACCTACCACACAACTGTGTGCTCTGAACACAACTGATGATTAATAAATATTGGTTGAATTGCACTGAAAGAAAGGACAAGAGTTTTGTTTTCAGGCATCGACAACTGCTTCTCCTCTCTGCTACTCCTTTCAAGTTAGTGGGAGAGAGAATGCTTCAGAAAAATACTCTCCAGCTCATTTCTAGAAGTCATTAAATGGCATCTGGAACTCCACTTGATGATATTCAGAAGAGGATTCCTGCTTTGGTAAAATCATATTAGTTGATCTCTGGATCCATTTGAACTCTGAGACCATGTGGTTTGTTGGGAAGATAGAACTCTACTCCCTTATACTTGATTGAATTTTAGTGATACGTGATAGGTTTAAGATAACCATTACTGTGATTCTAAAGTGATTAGTATAATTTCATTATAATCTTAATTACAATGAGTAGAATTCATGATTCTTATAAGGATTTCTAACTAGAGCATAAAAACTGCTTCTAAAGGGATTTCCAACCCCTCCCTAAGTTTGCATTTCCCTTCTATCATAAGATGCTGACATGTCCAAATATGGTGCAAACACATGCACCCTCCTCTTTCCTCATCAGATGAGTCTGAGATGATGGTCATCATTAGTTCTAAATAAGGGTATTGTCTTGTGATTTAATCTTTAGACTAATATGGGTTTTTCCTAAATGAACTAACCAATCAGCTTTGTAGTTGGGTAATTGTTTCTAAGAAACATCTACTTGATGTTATGTCTTGTGATGTATCATAAACTTTGTTTGGAAATATTTATTTTGTTATTGTCCTAGTATATAAGCCAGGTCTCTGCTGTCAGGCATTATCTCTCACTGGGGTCCATCTATGTAATATTTGGGAGAGACTGATTTCATTTGGGAGACTTGGCCCTCTTCCAATAAAATCTAAAATTCTACCTTGACTTGGAGAAATTTGACTTTTTGATTTTATTTACCTAAATTGTCTGTAGGAGGGTGGTGGATAATTATTTTGCAACAGGTTCTTTAGTTCTATATGTTAGCTAGTCCAGGCTGAGTCCAAATATCAGGCAAGTTCCCACTGGGATTTCCAGCAGGATACATAGGCCTGGAAAGGTTCTCTCTTATCCATGTTCTTATATAATACAATTATCTATAGATTATATGGGACCTATAACCACCTCTTTGAGATTTATACAAGAAGAAGGAAAAAAGAGCCTCTGAACATTACACAAAATAGAAGGGAAGAACAGAAACATAATGTTCCCTTAGATGTAGAAACTAACCTCTCTTCAATATTATTCCAATTGTTCATTCATGAGATGCAATCCATGAATATTATAATGTGCTCTGAGGCTTCTAAAACTATGTGGACCATTTCAGTAATCACCAATACCAATGGAACACTGGTACTTTTCCCCCCTCTCCTCTCACCTTCCTGAAACTATAATTGAATGAAAGCTTATCTCAGTCTCCTGTAGCATATTGGACCATAATCCTTTTATTCCATGTTGACAGACCCTATGCTGGTTGCAGAGTTATGTAGGTTCTTCTTACTTAAATTTACTATTACCAAGAACTTAGCTCCAGATAGGTAGAAAGATGTCTGTGTGTTTTTGTGTGTCTTCTATTCTGACTACATCATATAGTAATGATATTAATGCCATAGGCTTTTTTTCTTTTTAAGATAATTTCTTCCTTCAGTCACCACACAGCTCTAGCTTCCTAGTCACCAGGGCTATTTGGAACTCTCCAAAATCCGGAGTTCAGAATGATTATTTCACATCCCATT
>NC_058132.1:404020836-404088363 GCF_016433145.1 Gracilinanus agilis
CAATATCTTTGCCAAGAAAACCTCAAATGGGATCATGAAGAGTCGAACATGACAGAAATGACTGAGCAATGATAGTAATAATAAACAAAGTCAGACATCTTTAGTAAAGCATGAAGGAATAAGTGAGACTGAGTTGTATGGAACTTGAAAGTTCAGACCTTGCTGCCCCTTTAGAACTTTCTTAAGTCTACAAAATAAGTTTTTCTCATTGACAAAGGACCAAAGTCCATTCATGTTTACTTCAGACATATTCTGTTGTTTGTAAATCACTCTATTGTGGAAATATTGGAATTTGTACGGTCTGTCCCAGTGAATCCATTGTTTCCAGTCTTGTTTATCTTCTCAGATGTGTTAACTAGTCTGTTGGGAGAAGCATCCATATACCTTGATGCCATCTTACTGTCCTTTCTAAGACTTGCTAAACAGAAGGTCCTCATACGTGCTGTCATCCCTTCCCCCTTATTTCTATTCTCATTTTCCTGTGATGCTGCAATGGCGGGGAGGAGTTGAAAAGCAATGGCCCAAACCCTATTGGAAATGGGTACCTATCAGGATTGTCTAGTTCTTATTAAGATACTGGTCTGAAATCATGGCCTGGCACTTCCCATTGCCTTATTGCCTTGAGGTGCTTAATATACTCTTTTTAATTTTCTCTGTCCGAGTTTCCTTCATTATTGAAGACAAAGAACAGAACAAAGATTTTATTGTTGTTGTTATTGAAAGGAAATAAAGTACATATATCTTGGCTAATTTTTCTGATAAAGGCCCCACATAGAAACCCAAATGACTCAAAATTAGAACAAGATTTGTGCTATTGACCTACTTCCCAAAAGGGAGGTCATAAGCATTCTGCACTCAGAGGAAAGTGTCTAAATTTTGTTTATTTAAAATTGAAATGGAAACTTCCTGAAGAGTGTTTTGGTTAGGTTCAAAAATATGCAATCTAGCAGTGGTCACAAAGAAGATGCAGATGGATTTTTAAAAAAAGTCTTAATGGAATATTTCATTTTCTCTCTTTGTCTCTATGTCTCTTAAACATATTTGAATACACATGTCAATGTACATTTGGTAACACTACTGCTTTGTTTTGAGAATTTTTTGAATTTGACTTTTATACATACAATGAATTTTATAGACGTTTTTAAATGATTGTTTATGAATTTAAAATTTACCTTTTGATAAACTGACCTTTTCAGTCAGGAAATATGAGACCTTATGAAAAAGTAGCCTCTTTTTGAAAAGGAAGAAAGAATGGGATTCAGTATGCTGTGGAAAAGTAGGCTCAAATTAATATTTTAATGAAAAGTCTTATGTTGAAACAGGCAATTGTGATTACATATACGAGCCTTTAACATCCTTAAAAAAACTTACTTTATTTTTTGATGCCCTGAAAACTATCATCCTAAATTTCTTCTTATTTTCTTAGGGAAACTCCTTAAGAAAACAAACAAAAAAAAGTTCTCCTCTAACTCTCCATTCTGAAATCTGGCTTTTGACTTTATCCGAAATTAATTTATCTTTAACTGAAACTACTTTCTACAAAATTGCTAAGGATCTCTTAATTCTCTAACTTAATGATATTTTCTTAATCCTCATCCTTTTTTTTTTTTTTTGAGTTCTCTAAAGCATTTGACACTGTTGGCCACATTTTCCTCCTGGAAATTCTCTTTATATTTTCAAGAATACTCTCTCCTGGTTCTCTTCTTACTTGTTTGATCCTTCTTAGTTTCTTTAACTGTCTTATTACTAATGTTATGCTCCCTACCAGTCAAATCAATTATATCTGACTCTTCGTGACACCATTTGGATTTTTCTTGGCAAAGATCCTAGAGTAGTTTTCAATTCCCTTGAGCTCATTTTACATATGAAGAATGGAAACAAACAGTTATTGAAGGACTTGCCCGTGGTCTCACAGCTAGAAGTGTTTGAGGCTGGATTTGAACTCTGGTCTTCCTGACTTCAGGAAGTCACTCACAAAGTGGGCCACATCTCAGTTGCTAAATATCACCAATTCTATCCTCATAACATCTCTCAAATTCATCCCTTTTCTCTACTCATACTGCCATCACCCTGGTGCAGACCCTCCTTACCTCATGGCGCTTGTTAGTCTGCCTGCCACCAGTTTCCCCTCCAATTCATTCTTCACAAAAGAGCCAAAATGCTTTTTCTTTTCTTTTTGTTTTTTTGTTCAGTGGGCACATGCATCTTTCTTTTGCATATGCATTTTTTAAAATTTAGTCCCCCCCAAATACATGTGAAAACAATTTCCAACCTTTGAAAAAGAATTTTGAGTGTCGAATTCTCTCCCTCCCTCCCCCAACCTCCTTGACGGTAAGCAAACTCGTGTAGATTTTATTAACATGTGCAATCATGTAAAACCTTTTCCCATATTAATCCTTTTGTGGAGGGAACAAAATAAGTTAAGAAAGAAAGCGAAAGAATTTAGCTTTGGTCTGGATTCAGACTTGAGCAATTCCTTCCCTGGAGGCAGATGACATCCAAAATGATTTTCTTAAAAACCTAAAAACTCTCTACTCAATAAACTCCAATGACTCCCTAATACCTAAAAGATCCCTTTTAGCTTTGGCTAAAAGCTCTTCAGAATCTGGTCCCAGTCTTTATTTTTGGTCTTATACATGAATCCCTTTAACGCTTATTATGGTCCAAACTGTTCCTCATTCACTATTCTTACTATAGGTGCTCTCATGGCTATTGGAACAAATCGTTCTCATCTGTGCACTGCTTCCTGGACAATTGTTGGTTGTCACTTTTGTCTTGCCACCAGACTTACATGACTCTGGAAGAAAGTGTTTGTGCAGTTCTTCCTCATTTATTTTTATTTATTTTTATTTATTCATTTTATAAACCCTTACCTTGTGTCTTGGAGTCAATACTGTGTATTGGCTCCAAGGCAGAACAGTAGTAAGGGGCTAGGCAATGGGGGTCAAGTGACTTGCCCAGGGTCAAACAGCTAGGAAGTGTCTGAGGCCAGATTTGGACCTGGGACCTCCTGTCTCTAGGCCTGGCTCTCAATCCACTGAGCTCCCCAGCTGCCCCCAACTGCCTCATTTAAATCCATTTCCCTTGCACGTCAAGACACCATCCTGTGATATCATTGGTCCTCTTTAAAAACGAAGGATGAACAACAACAACATATACAATGCTCCATTTCCCATTAGAATGGAAGCTCATTAGTAAGTAGGAATTGTTTCCTTCTTTCCACTTGTTTCTCCATCTAACATTTAACTTAATGATTTGCACATTTGTTCATTGACTGCACCAGCTGTCCCCCATGCTTGGAATGTACTCCTGCCTTTAAAGACCTCAATTTCCTTCAAAATTTCACTCAAGAGCCACTAGAAACTTTTCCCAGTCTGGTTCCTTCCCCATCCCAGCTCCTAACACCTGTCCTTCCAAAACTACACTGTATTGATTTCATATATATCTGTCATATTTATATATAAAATAAAATATATAAAATATATGATATAAATATATAATCTATAAGTAAATATATTTATGATAAATATAAAATATTTTATATAAATATAAAATTATATATAAATATAATTCTTTTAATAAATATTATATAAATATAAAATATATGTAAATATATAAATGTTTATATTTATCATATATATATCTTATCTCCCTGGTTAGAATCAAATGCATTTTAAGGTGGGGAAACTTTTGTCCTGATTCCTCAGCCCTTTTGGCACAGTGCTGGCACGAAATGAACATAATAAATGATGGCTGACTGAGTGATTAATCCACCAGCTTAATGTCTCACTGATGTGACAAGAAATTGAATTATTGATTAGGTGGAAAAAAACCTAGATAATAGCATTATTTAGCATCCTGGGGCAACTCATCAAAAATAATTTATTAAGTATTTACACCAGTGATGGCCTTAGGATACTTCTGATTTGAAGAGACCTATCTTCTGAGATGGTGGAAGTTTACAATTCTTATATACATAGTGCTGGCTTTTGATTTAACTTGTTCTGTCTCAAAAAAAGAGAATAAGAAAGGGCTAACATAGGTTCAGTGAACATTTTTTATTGAATAGTAAATTAGTATTGATTACTGCCCATAGGCATTACGAGTAAAATGAAAGAAGGAGAAAGCAAAGCTCTTCCTTTCAGGCTGAGGTGAGGGTACAAGAAGCAAATATGAAGGCATGTACAGCAAACAACATATAAGTATTATGAATGAACAGAGAATGTATATTCAGGGAATGCAGGAAAAGATCATGATAGTGAGGAGGGGTTATTTCCAGAGTACTTTCTTGGAGAAGGTTTTGAGTCAGAGGCGTCATGGGATGCACAGTGAATGGAGGAATCAGGAGAGACTCCTGACTAGACCACCGAGTAGCCCTGTAACCTCTTGAGCAGGTCCCTTCCCTAATTTGGATCTCAGTTTCTTGATCTGCACAATAAAGAGATTGACTGAAGTCTAACATTCCTTTCCACTCTATGAGTGGAGTCTAGAGTCTATAAGTCCACTTCATGAGGCTAGAGAAGGTGGGAGAGGGAAGGAGATAGCAATTAAGAAAATCAAAAAAGGTCACAAAGAAGCAAGGCACAGTGAGTGAATTTTCTTGATGTAAGTCTGAGAGGAGCAAGCAAGCAAATTGAGATAAATTTGATGGGAGGCTTTTAAAGCCCGGTAGAAGACTTGATGGCATAGTCAGACACTATAATTGGAAGAAACAAAAACAACAAAAAACAATCCATCTTCTAAAACTGGGAATCTAAGTGCTTTTGATTCCCCGCAAAAAGGAAGTATGCCACATTGTCTGTGGGGCTTCTTCAGTTTCTCAAGAGGAGCCCCCTTTTATAGGCAAAGAAAAGAGCTGCTGCTGAAGAGAAGACTGTAGATAATCCAATCAGCCTCAGAAGTCCTGGCACAGAAGGCAAGTTTCTCTCCAAGAAAGTGGTGGTGATTGGCTGGGCTGGCACATCCTAGATAGAAGAACATTCTATATTAGTACTGGGACAGGTGGTGAGGAGGACCAATGCTTATATCACAAGGTCAAAGGATCTAGAAAGAGAGAGAAGAAGTTTGCATTGTCTATGGTCACAGAAGTAGCAAGGGATATAAAAGGCTCAAACACAACAGGAGACTTGGATGCTTTCCCCTCTTTGGGTACTAGTTTTCACTTCTGTAAAATAAAACATTGAACTTTGCGATCTCAAAGAGATCTTCCTCCTATTATTAAGAGTGGGTTCAGACCCATGAGGAGTTTCCTCATTTACACCCTGGGGGAGAGAGGATCTCTTCGTCTCTCCCAGTCTCTCCTCTCTCTCTCTCTCTTTTTCTTGAGGGGAGGAATTAAAAAAAATATATATGTCCTTGCAAACATACACAAATATATATACATATATATGTGTGTGAGTACATATGTAGATCTATATAGACAGATTTACACAAAATTATATATATGTATGTATATATACATACATATATATATATATATATATATCAATAAACATTTACTAAGCCCCTGTTATAAGCAAGGAACTGTGCTAAGTACACAAAGACAAAAATGGAATTGTCTGTGCCCTCAAGTTACTTATATTCTTCAGGGGATGACTCTATATTCACCTATAAGTATATAAAAATTTATAAAAACAAAATAATTGTTGTTTATCATTTGCTTTCAAAGAGGACCAACACTATCATAAGGTGATGTCTTGGCTTGTACCTGAAATGAATTTAAGTGAAGCAGAGTTCACAGTGTTATTGGCTTTACTCTCTCTTCCAGAGCCCAGTGACGAGACAAAAATCAGGATGACTGGTGATAGCCTGGGATGTAGTGGATGACCTTGGCTTCTTTGTCTGACCCCTGAGCACCTGCTTCAGCCACTTTCATGGCTGAACATGGAGAGCAAAGTGTTGTCATCTGCCCATTCCACTGTGGCAAGTCTTCACCCCTAAATCACTGATGGGTTTGTGGCTCATTGGTTACCCCCAACCTGTTTTAGCCCATCTGCCAAGATGTTTTACCAGGATGTGGCCTCCCCACATGTTACACTTTCTTGGAGCCACAGGAGAGGGTTGAGTACCAGGTGGACACCAAAGGTGACTGAGCAGACTTGAAAAGAGATTGGCAAGCCCTCACATCAGAGGTGCTAATTCAAATATGTTCTCATATACCTGTAACCCTCGTGATCCTGTACAAGTCCCTTTACCTCTATTTGCTTCAGTTTTCTCATTTGTAAAATGATGATAGTAATTCTACCTACTTCCAAGAGTTGTTGGGAGTACCAAACGGGATGATAATTATAAAGCCATGCAAAGTATGTATATGACAAATTTTTGACATATATGACAAAATGAAATTCAAAGTAATTATTTCAGAAAAGTAGTGCTGTTCTCATTAACATAACATTTTAAAATTGCTTGCCAGAGCTCTACTTTTAATGAATTTTATCAAAAAATTCTTGAACTTAGTTATCAGTTTCAGTCCGTACCGTATTTGGAAGTAGGTTTAGATAAATATATGAATATTTTTGGCTTTTTCTTGTTTAAAGCTCTGCTTCTGGGTCACAATACTCTGGGTCTTTCAGTAATACCAATTGCTGGGTCTGTTTCCCAAGGAGATCAGGAGAAAAGGAAAAGAGCCTATATATTCCAAAATATTTATAGCAGCTCTCTCTGTGGTACCAAAGAACTAGAAATTGAAGGAATGCTCATCAATTGGGGAATGGCCAAACAAATTATGGTATATGATTGTGATGGAATACTACTGGGCCATAAGAAATGATGAGCAGGCTAATTTTTTAAACACTTGGAAAGAACCACACAGGATAATGAACAGTGAGTGATATGAGTAGAACCAAGAGACTATCACACACAGCTACATATTTAGAACTTGAAGAATAAATTGTGAATGTTACTTCCAGAGAATGAACTGAAAAATGGAAACATGAAAGACCTAAAGATATCTCTTGAATGATGCCTTCTATGGGGGAGACACTTGTAAATGAAATCTATTAAAAAAACTTGTCTCTAAACCAGAGACAGAAATGGGAAACTAAAAAAAGCAAATAAATCAATATTCTGGGTCTTGATAAATAAGCATGTGGCCATTGTACCCAAGCTCTTATTGATTGAACAAGTTTATATTGTAGCTTCCTCTTTATCTTTACCAAAAAAGGAGACCTAATTATTATGGAGAAGTGAGTCTTTTCAGATATGGAATAGACTAAATGGCCACTGAATTTCTTTCTAACCTTCAAATTCTTTGAGTGTTTCTGTGCATGAATAATTTTAGTCTGCATTCACACTGAAGCCTGTTTATTGGTTCCATCATTTGACTTGAAGTCATTCTTTTGTATTCCTATTACATCTTTCCTTAGGTTTCCTAATGAGAACTACAATATGTTCAAGGGAAGAACAAGTTTTTACTTTCATTCTGAAGCTCTTCTTCAATAATGTTCAGCATCTTAGTCTATTTAGACCTGATGGCAACATACATTTTTTGGAGGAAAATAGTCATTTCAGATTGAAGGATTAAAGGCCTCCCTCCCTCTATTTCTCCCTCCCTTGCCTTTTTACTTTCAGACACCATTTTCTGAATCCTTTCCAGTTTTTCCTCATCATTTGACATAATACAATTCAGAAAGTCTTAGTGTCTTTTGTAAGATCAAAGATTTTGCTAAATGCTTCCCTTGCAGATCATTTATAAAGAATTGATGACACAGTGGATAGAATTTTGGGCTTGGAGTCCAGAAGACTTCAGTTCAAATCTGGCCTCAGACATTTACTAGCTGTGGGACCCTGGGAAAATCACTTCACCTTGCCTGCCTTATCTGTAAAATGAGTTTAAGATAGAAATAGCAAGTTCTCTAGTATCTTTCCTAAGAAAACCCCAAATGGTGTCACAAAGAGTTGAATACAACTGAAATGGCTAAACAGCTATTAAATAAGACTGATTTTAGTCTTATTTATCTTTGATCTTATCTCTGAGATTCTCTTCTATTCAGAGAAGAACCAGTTTGCCCCTACTCTTTTAATATTTTGTTTTCTGCCTTTTTAGTACATTGTGACAAAACCATATATAACCTTTCCACTTCCAGCCCCATGGTATCTTCTTAAGATATTCACCGGTTGAACACATAAAGATGGAAAAAGTATAAAGTGTTCTTTTTTTTCAATAAAGGAGATTTATACTAATGCCATTAGGACATCTGATTACCATGAGATATCACCTACCAGAGATTCTGGTTCTGGCTTCCAGATGTCCTCTTCTGGAATTTTCCCCATAGCATGTAGTACCTGAAATGAAAGTATTTCCTAGTGAATCGCGCTAGTTGAATTTTGGCTTGTAAACCTGCATTAAAGAAAAAAGAACTCACTCATTTTCCTCATCTAGTCTTCCTTTGTTGCTCTTTTCCATAGTAAAGATGTTATTTGGCCAATCACTGAGTCATCTGTATCTTTCCATCTCCCTCAGTAAAACAAAGAAATCTTCCTCTGGTTATTACTTACTGTTTCAAAGCCAAGACTTCAATAAAATGCACCAATGAGGCAAATTTACAGATAAAGTATAAATAAGTGTATTTGTAAAAATTTGTAAATTGTAAATCACTTGTAAAAATAATTGCAGTTAATTTTTTTAAGAGTGAGAGCTTAAATTGGTCCCTGCCTTCCATTCCGTTCTCACTTTCTTTTTTAAGAAACACATCTTAACCTGCAGACTAACATAGTAACATTATCCATGTATTTAATTAGGCATTTCCTGGACTGAACTTAATATCCATAGCCATTGGTCTGATTTTCTTTCTTATCTTTTCTGCCCCAAATTGAGAGCATTCTTTGGTTGGGGTCTGTGTGATAATTATGACAGAGGAGGAAACAAAGTATGATATAAAGAACTCTGAGTATGGAACTGGAAGACCAGGGTTCAAATTTAGTTCTGTTACTAACTTTGTGACCTTTGGAACTCACCGAACTTCCTTTGTCCTCAGTTTCCTCCTCTGTAAAACTAGGACATTAAACTAGATAATTTCTGAAGTCCATTTCAGCTCCAAGACTATGATCTCATGATCTCATGCTTCATGCATGAGTTACATTTCTTTTTTTTTTTTTTTAAACCCTTACCTTCTGTCTTAGAATCAATACTTATATACTGGTTCCAAGGCAGAGGAGTAGTAAGGGCTAGGCAATGGGGGCTAAGTGACTTGCCTAAGGTCACCCAACTAGGAAGTGTCTAGGGCAAGATTTGAACCCAGGACCTCCTGTCTCTGGGCCTGGCTTTCAATCCACTGAGCCACCCAGCTGCCCCCTACATTTCTCAATAACAGACAGAGCAGTGAGTCTTGGTCCAGTTATCTGCAACTATTTAACTTGCTTCCATTTTCTTCACCAGTGTATCTATCTTGTTTCCATAGATCTTGAGAAAGGGACATCACTTGTGTATTTAGAATTCTGGAGAAAATATCTATGGGTTTGCTTTCCAGATTCTGGGACTAGGTTTTTAACATGTATAATTTAGGAAGTTGATAATATGTATATAACATAACATAACATAACATAATATAATAATATGTATATATATATATATATTTCAATTTAGGATGTTATTGTAAATAGTGTGACATAATTACAAGAAAAAGAATACATAGCATGGGATAATTATTCTGTAATTGCCTCAAGAAACATGGAAATTGTTGGTTTACTTTTAAAACTCTAAAGTGTTCTCCTTGTGTGAAAGTTGAGGCTCCAGTAAAAAAGAGTTCCAAGAGGGACATGGGATCAAATAGGTGGTTTTAGATATAATAGGTTGTTAAAATAGTATACATAGTCTTTTAAAAATAAAATATAAAGTAAAACCCAGTGGAACTGTATGTCAGCTAAGGGGGGGTTAGAGGGGTTTGGGGGAGAGGAAAAGAACATGAAACATGTAACTAAGGAAAATATTCAAATTAAAAATTTTTTAAAAATATAAAAATTTTGCTTATGGTTTTATGTCTCATATTTAATTTTTTTTTGTTTATGGATGTGAATGTTTGTTTTTGCTACTGTTTAGAAAAAAGTGTGAAGTTAATTTTGTTTAAAAAAAAATAGACATTGGCTCCCTTCCCATACCTCTCTAGCTGCCCTCTCTCCCGCCTGGACTGCTCCTTCCATATATCCACTCCAATGTGTAGCAGTTTCTGTTCCGGCAAAATAAATCCTGCCAACTGGCTGGCGAAGAACCCTTGAAACCAAAGCAAAGAAGAGAGGAAAAAAGAGTAAGTAGTATTAGAATTCCAAAACAAATGTTCTCATTATGGAATGAGCTACCCTGGCCCCATTCCAGGTAGAACAACAGTAACCAAGGATTAAAACTTGCCCCTGCTCACAGTGCTATGTAGGGCACACAGTATAAAAAAGGAAACTTAACAAGCACTAGTTTCTGCTCCTTCCAAGTTGTTCTTCAGTCATGTTCAACTCTTTATGGTCCTACTTGGGGATTTTTAGACAAAGATACTAGAATGGTTTGCCATTTCTTTCTTCAGCTCATTTTACAGATGAGGAAATGGAGGCAAACAGGATGAAGTAATTTGCTCTGGGTCACACAGCTAGAAACTCAGGAAAATGAGTCTTCCTGTCTCCAGGACCACCACTCTATCCACTGTACCATCTAGCTGTCTTTTCCTTACCCACTAGACAAAGTGGGATAGAAAATAAAAGATACATTACACTCATCACTTTACACGATCCCCAACCCTAGGAAATCTGTGTTGTATTCATAGGACCTCAGAGGCTATTTGGTCCAGCTTTCTCATTTTACAGATGAATAAACTGAAGCCCAGAAAGGTTCAGACTTATTTGATATTACATGGTCAATAGATGGCTAAGCTAAAGCTTGATCTCTGAGATGTTAACCAGTTCAATTAATCAGGTTCTGTGATTTTCTCCTTCCATAGTTTAGTCTGAAAATCTTTTGGGGTTTAATAGATGGTCTTTAGGGCAGCTACGTGGTACAGTGGATAGAGTACTGGGTCTAGAGTCAGGAAAACACATTTTCCTGAATTTAAATGTGACCTCAGAAACATACTTTTTGTGTGATCCTAGGTTCAGGATTTGCCTCACTCTGTATGAGCTGAAGAAGGAAAAGGCAAACCACTTAAATAACTTTGCCAAGAAAACCCAAATGGGGTCACAGAAAGTCAAACATGACTGAAAAACAATGAAACAACAATAAATAGCCTTCATAAATTGTGCTCACAGCAAATTATCACCTTAAAGTTAATATCCCACTGAAGAGCCTCTCCCAACTTAGGTTGGCTAATCCTCAGAGGAGAGGTACATAAGCTCATCCAAGTTTTGCCAACCTGTCATAGGACTTGTCATATTATATTCTGATGGTAGAACCCAACATCACCTCCATGCCATGATGAGGCATTAAAGTCTAGAGTCAGGGGAGGAATATGATTAATAGAAAGGAAAAACAATTCCCCTTAATAGTAAAACAGCAGTAAAACAATATGATCACCAAAAATGATTTCTAATATGTTTCTTGTGGTGAGATTTGATATATCAGTTTGCTCCTCGATTGACTATGTAATGATATCTCAAATTCTTCTAAAGTAAAATTCCTTTTAAAATATGCATTCTATTTCCTCTCAAAAGTTGTGATCAGTTAATCCTAGCCTCAATCAACTCAACTAAAAGAAAAAGATATCAACGTTCCTAACAGCTAAGGTAAAATTCTTTGAACCTGCACCCAAATAATGTTTCAAATCTAATTCTGTCATTTAAAGGGCATTGTCCTAAATCTGGATACTGAATAGTTTGGGCTCTTCATCTTGGGTCCTGTCTCTCTGATCGTGGCTTAAAGCAAGTTAATAAATCATTTTATGTCTTGGTTTCTCCATCAGTGAAAATGCAATAATAAATCAGGTCTGACATTTTCAAGAGGATATTTTTAGCAGTGAAAGTGAATTATATGTGGAACATTTAGTGTTCAACTGATTCCTTTCTACCAAAGGAACACGTAAATAAGAGACAAAGAATTACTTTCCAGTTCATTCTATAGTTAGGCTATGCTTTGTTGGCTTAACACATCCAGGCAGGCTCCCTTCAGGTTTCCTTATCATAGAATCAGGATGGATGACCACTTCCTTTACTAAGAAAAAACAGGAATATGTTGACAAAAGAGACAGATTTCATTGTCAACCTCTGACTATCTAGTTTCCAGATGTTGGGTTTAAAATGAGGGTTTGGTAATGGTACCCCACTAATTGTCATTAAATTATATCCATTAAATGGTATTTTAAAATTAAATTATAACTTTAATTTAAATTAAATCCATTAAATCTATATTTTTCTTCCCATATTTTATTGCCTTTTCATCTTCTACCATGTTCAGTCATTATTTCCTAGTGTTGGACTGAAAAAACACATGCATCTGTCTCCTACCAATACATATGAGAATGAAAGTTACAAAACAACAGAAAGGGGGGGAGGGAACTCAAAAATAATAAAATTTTAGAAAGAGAAGGTAAATTTCAGACCCACTAGCTCATTTATTCCTGGTTCAGAGTATATCCATTCTGAGGAAGGTTAATATCAGGCAATGTTTCTAGTTGTTGTTGTTGTTGTTTAAAACCCTTACCTTCCTGTCTTAGAGTCAATACTGTGTATTGGCTCCAAGGCAGAAGACTGGTAAGGGTAGGCAATGGGGGTCAAGTGACTTGCCCAGGGTCATACAGCTGGAAAGTGTCTGAGGTCAAATTTGAACCTAGGACCTCCTGTCTCTAGGTCTGACTCTCAATCCACTGAGCTACCCAGCTGCCCCCCAATGATTCTAGTTTTTGAAGACTTTTCTCTCCTTTTAGAAAACATTATAAACAATGTCTTTCCCCCACAATTGAATAGAATGTTTTCCATATATATGATATTCACATTATAATAATGTTTTGACGCTGAGTCAAGAGCCTCAGTTTTATATACAGAAATAAAGCTTCCACATTGCCAGGATGGTCACTCTTAGAAAACTAAGAATGGTTTCATTCAGAATAACAAAAAAAAAGTCTTCATTTTGATCATTTCTACCAGTTTCTCATACATGAATCAAATAAAACAAATCCCACATTTTCTCAAGCCATTTCTTCCTTTTTTTTCTCTTTAAGACCCTTACTTTCTGTCTTAGTAATAACACTTAGAAAAAAGGGCAAGAGGTGGACAAACGGGGTTAGGTGGCTTGTTTAGGGTCATATAGCAGGAAATGTCTGAGGCTAGATTTGAACCCATCTCCTCCTGACTCTAGGCCTGGAGCTCTATCCATTCTGCCACCTACCTGCCCCATTCCTTTTTCTTTAATTTTGTTTCTTGTGAATTATTTACTTTGAGAATTCCTCAGGGCCCAAGTCTTCCTTAAATTTACACAATAATGACAAACACGGTTAGTGATATGATCATAAAGACTCCCAGAAAAATCATGATTTTGATGACCTGGGACCACCGAATAAAAGAAATCATTTTCAGTTTGCTGAGAACAGTAGTGGCAGCATTATGCTACCTTTATTTCTAGGTATGATATGAGGTTTTTGACATGGTAATGAAACATGCAGATGCTCATAAAACACAAAGTAGGTATTCAGGTTAATTGGAGGGGTGAAAAAAGGAGAGACATTGAAAAGGCTTCTAAAATTCATTAGCAAAGTTCTTTTAGCAAACCACTTGGAGAAAGGGAGCTTCAGTTTGTACTCTTACAATGCCTTGCACATGTTAAATGCTTGTCGAATTGAAAGCAAAAACAAACAAAGACTCTCCAGTGGTTCGCCATTGCTTTCTAAGGTCTTCCATATCTAGTCTCATCTTCCAGCTTTATTTTTTTATGACTTTCTTTCACAGACTTGAACACAGTTCTACTTCTCATCATTCCTCATTCTCTAGCCTTCAGTGCTTTCATACATGCTAGCTCCCAAGGCTCAAGTGGAAATTCTTCACTTCTTTTAAGATCTGACCAAAGAGCACATTTACTATGAAATATTTCCTGAGACCTTCATCTGTAGTTAATCCTTTCCTGTTTTGAAGCTTGGGTGCCATACTGGCCCCACTTAAACCATTATCTGTGTATTTGTTTTATCCTATCTGCTAGATTATAAACCCTTTGAAGACAATGATTATTTTGTATCATTTAAAAAATTCCTACCATTTAGCCTAATGCAATTATACATAATAGGTGTATTATTTGTTTGTTTAACTGAAAAAAGCAGCAGTAGCCTGCCAACAAGAAAGCCAACTTAAAAATCAATTCCTCATTTATTTATTTATTCATATATTTATTTTTTTAAGACCCTTCTGTCTTAGAATCAATACAAGTATCAGTTCCAAGACAGAAAAATGTTAAGTGTTAGGCAAATGAAATTAAGTGACACAGCTAGGAAGTGTCTGAGGCCAGATTTGAGCTAATTTTCTCCTTATTCCAGGCCTGGCATTCTATCTACTGAGCCACCCAGTTACCCTCTCATTTATTTTTCATTTCAGAAGTCATTAAATGTGCTTTCATATTGCCATTCGCGTGGATATTTTAATCAGTACCATTTTAGAAGGATTTGATGGCTTACAACCTCAACAAAAAGTTGCCACTTCTAAAGATAGCTCACTGACCAATGGAATAATTATTCTTACAAACATGGTAAGAGGTATCATGGGAACCATGAGGGCCATCCTTGTGGCCAAGAATAAATAGTATAATAGTATCAATAATTCCCATGCTCAATTTCCCCCTCCATGGGGAAGTTTTACTTAAAAGTAAAAGCTGTCTTTGGGGTCTTATTGGCTTCAGTTTGATGCATCTCTCTTCCCTGCCCTATAGTCTACAGGCATCTTCCCCCACTTCCACCCTCCATGCTTAATCAAGATGGATTGAGACTAGAACAAAGCTGTTCCAGGGATTTGATTAGCACCAGTTTGCTTGATGCATCTTGGTGGCAGCCTTCTGGCTGCATGGGGAAGCTAGTTGGCTCAGTGGATAGAGTGCCAAGCTTAGGATCAGGAGGACCTGGGTTCAAATTTGGCCTCTGAAATTTCCTAGCTTTGTGACCCTGGGCAAGTCACTTTAACTTTATTTGCCTAGACTTTGCCTTTCTGTTTTAGAGTTGTTATTAAGAGATAAAGTTAAAAAATAAAGTCTCTGGCACAAGAAGTCTGAATCTTTCAGATGTTGAAGGTGCTTAAGACCATGCAAGTTACTGTATCTTGATGAGCAATTGACCAGAGGTATTTCCAAATGGGAAGGAAGGAGGCTGTGTCCAGAGAACCCAAGTCCACTGGACCCATGTTGGATATCCTTGCTATATGTTAGGACGAGATAATCTTTCTTTGTTAAATGTTCAATGATTTATGAGTGCCTTGTTCTGTCCCAACATCATTTATTTGATTAAGAGGGTGTTGGAGTCAAAAGTTGGGTTAAAGAACTAAGTGTTGGAGTTAAAGGATGTCTAATTAAGAGGGTATTGGAGTTAAAAGTTGGGTCTCCAACTCTCCAACTCATGGGTTAAAGAACTGGATTATAGACATGAGTAGTCATGGGCAAGGGACTTAGCTTCTTCATTCCTATAAAGTTTAAGAGAATTGCCATTTGCATTGATGAAAGGAGTTCTTGACAGCAATGAGACTTGGTATCAACTGTACCACCTCCTCAATAAAACAAAATAAAAGAAGAAAGACCTGAGATGTTTTTGAATAATATATTATCACATCAATAGACATGTAATTGGGCTGAATTCCATTGACTTAACATGGAAGAAATAGAACTTAGATCATACTTTATGAGGATACTGATGAGAAATGGATAAACATACCAACATGACCTTAAAGAGAATCTTTCCTAGACCACTCCAAGACTTCTATAGTAACAGCTTTGCTTAAGTTTCACATACAGTACCTTCCAAACTGAGTCATTATCCCTGGGGGGAAATAAGTTGTGTAGCAACCTCCTGAGTATTGTTCCTCACACCAATTCTTCTCTTCATAATGCACTGGCTGTAAGATAGTTAGGACAGCTTGAAAGAAAGTTGAAGGAAAACAACATCAAACACTATGCAGTAGCTTCTTTCCTAAACAGCCTCATTTTAGAATCTTAGAGTTCTCATTCTCTTGCCCTTAAGAGGTTTGGCTTTGGACACTGAATAGAAATGTCCAAATATAGGAAAAAACAAAACAAAACCGTAATAAGAAATCCTAACTTTAGAAGATAAAATATGTTTGATACATTCATATATTAGTTCCCCTTTGCATAAGTTTCCATTTGCCTTTTTACAAGTTTCCCCTGTTAATGTCTATTTCTTTAAAAAAAAGATTAAAGAAGTGTTTACTGTTTAGCAGGTTGGGTAAGGTTGGGTAATTTACTGTTTTGCATGTGTATGTAAGGATTTAAGAGATAACTCTGCAGTCAGATTAGAGTGATAGCATCTTTGTGTGGAGAGAAGCTGGCAAGAAATTTTATCGGAAAAAAGCTAACTCTTTTTTTTCTGGAAACAGAGGCTGTTCTCATTTGAGTTTTATCCTACCATTATAAATGATACTTTCTGACACTCTGACATTTCTGTGTTGACTCTGTCACTTTCAGATGGCAAGCTGAACACACTAAATTTAGTTCAAAGCATGATGTCAATTTGTAGTTATGATAATTTGGTATTAAAAGCTGGTGGTCCCTTGGTCAAAATCAGTTAATGTTCACAGTAGATCTCTCCCATGAATTTGACTTATTGACGCAGAGAAAAGCAAAGATATTTTTTCCTTTCTAAAAACAGAATTCTGTATGAAAGTGAGAAGAATAGTGGGTTTGCCCTTAAGGAGTCTAAGGCTTGAGTCCTGAATTTTCTATTAACCACCCATTTGACCATGGAGAAATCATTATCTTTATTTAGAACTCAGTTTTCTCATATGTAAAATAAGAGCCTTGGGAGAGATAATCTCTAAGGTGTGTGCCTTCTAGTTCTAAATCTCATGATTCCATGGTACTTTTAGGAGGACATAAAGAAATGTTACTCTTAGGTTAAAACTTATTGAAAATACATCAGTTCTATGTTACAATTAAAATTCTCTGGCAATTGTATCTTAATTTACAATTATTTATGAAATAATAAAAAACAGGTCAGAGAAAGAAGAAGCACCAGCCACATGTAGTGGACCACTCTTTTAACCGCCTTCTCCCCAAGTCCGCAGCACCAGCTCCAAACAAGACCATGACTCTCCTCAGACTGAGATTCCAAGGAAGGAGAGAGATTTTTTCCTCCTCTGCCAATTTATGTTCTTTGTGTTGTCCCTTTCCCAAGCCTCTTTGATTGGAGGACTCCAACCTTAGTCAGGACAAGAAACAAGTCTTCCAGACCCCAGGAGTCATCATCACTTCTGCACATTCCTCTCCCCATTGCCATGCCTATCTTATTTCTTTTTTTCACCACCCAAGAGCTTTGTTTACTCAAAAAATGAAGAACTTGTCTCCATCCTCTTTCAGCAAGGGGTAGGGAGAAGCAAGTTCGTAGCTTCAGTCTTAAAAATCAAACTTTTTTCTCCATTAAAATCCAAAGGTTGTATCAGGGTGCCATGAAGGCTTACAGGTTAATATTAACTTTCCATAACTTGAATATATGTATTCTAACAGAAACATTAAACATGATGCATTGTTTACAAAACAATTGATGATAGCTCAAATTTATAAAGCATATAAAGTTTTGCAAAATTCTTTCTCACAATGACCCTGGTAAATATCAAAATCAATACTTGACCTTTGGTCCTCTGAAACCAGATCTAATGATCATCTCTCATTAGACTACATATTTCTGCTATAGGTCTTAATTTTGTCAGAAGAAGTGACATTTTTTACTAATGGTTTAGGAATTGCTAGTTACTAATGTCCAAACTAGGTTATTGATTCAATAAGAGTAGGTGAAGTATCCTATTCTTTACTGATTCTCTCTTAGAACTACTGTAAGATTTTAATTTGACCTGTAACTGTGGTTGTTTGAACCCAATTCTGTTGGTGATGAGTCTTCCCAGGCACAGAGAGCAAGATGACTGCTCTCAGTCCTGAGACTCTTAGACATGCAGTCTGACCTCTAGCTTTCAAACAATAACAGGTTTATTATAGATGATAATTGGGATTTGGTAAGGATGGAGGGCTAGGAGATTCCCTATCACTAATAATGTTCTACCTTTCCCAGACCACTGACCTTATAAAAGGTCTCTTCAGTCCCAACATGGTTGGGGCTACACTGACTGCCTCTCTGCCTAAATTCCCACCATCCTATCTAGCTACCCTAGCCTGAGCCCATCCAAATATAGTCTTTCCCCCTTTCACTACTTTAGTGATTCACAAGTACTTGACCCTAAATGAATTTTTGTTGAATGACTGCATGAGTGAATGGATTGGATTGCATGAAGAGTTCATTGGTTAGGTTTTTTCCCAAAGTTTAGTTTTACATTAATATCTTTGTTTGTTTGTTTGTTTGTGTTTAAAGCTTCACATACAAATAGATTTTGTAATCACTTTCCAAAGGTGATAAAATACATGTCAAAAATTTCAAAATGAGCAGCTTAGTGAATCTACCCAGAACATTAGTTCACACTATAGAAAGTGAATAAAGAAGATGAATTTTTCTATTGCTTATGAACTTTGCATTAGAGTCTCATGGTTTATAACAAAATGTGCTAAAAGGGAAGGCACTACCTAAGTGCCTTTGAATTGAAAAGAGAAAAAAAAAATCTCTTCCAACTGTTTCCATGGTTACTCAAAACACAGCTTTACAATGCTGCTTCAAAGGAAAAAAATGAGAAAAGCTGAGACAAAAGTAGTCAAGCATCCAGGCAGGAACACCTCCAAATGGATAGACTTGGGGAACCCAAACCATGTGTTTATCTGTTGCTCTTCCATTCCCTACTTCTCCCACTACCCTTTCTATGCCAGTGAAATTAGGATAAGATAATCATAGAAGTTGCCTTAGAAAACGGGAGAAGGAAATCACAATGAAAAAAAAAATCACAATTGGACAGTCTATGGTGTGTGGAAGCTGGAGAGGGGCAACCATCCCATCTGCTTTGTGTGGGTGGTTATGGTAGAGCTGGAGGTGGGAAGTTTATAGACTTATCTAGCATGAGCCTCAGGTTGTCACCTTGTTGTCCTGGTCTTGCCACCTCTATCTTTCTTGCTAGCTACCTCCTCAAGGTCTTCTCTATTTGACAATGTCTCCTTGAAACTGAGAGTCTTGGGCAACTGTCTAGTTCACCAAACCTGACAAGAGCAATGGATATAATGTTAGACGTAGCCAGCCAAGATACACTTCTCCAGTAATCACAAATCACACACGTAATGGAAGGAACCACTCTTTCTTTCAACCTGCTTCTTACATAGAACACTGTTGAACCATGACAGCATTGGCTTAATGAGTCTCCTTTTATGGGGGCAGTGAAGTGACAATCTGGCAAATTATGTAGGAAGTATTGGTCTTACATTCAGTGCTTCTTTTGATCCCAAAACCTTTGCATAGAGCTCACATAGTTTCTTCTTCCTTCAAAAGAAAAAAAGAAAGTAAAATCGAATAAGGACTCTGCCTTAACATTTACTTCTCCTCCCCTACCTCTCAAATTATTTTCCTAGGCTGTTTTATCATTGTAATTTCATTCTAACTTGGCTTAAAAAAGTCATTTTATATCCAGTAAAGACAATGCCAATAAAGAGAGTGAAATGCTCAAAAATCTGTCTTATCTTTCTTACTAGAATATAACTTAATTAGGGTTAGGGACTATATCTTAAACACTTTTGTATTTCCATATAGGCCTATTTTACCTTGCTCATAAAGAATACTCAAAATGGCAACTATCTGCAGAATGAATTACAAGATCTGTTTTTGTTGTTGTTGTTTTTAATATTTTGGGCTCAGGCAACATTTTAGGCTATGTCAATCACAAAGCAGATAAATTGATTACAATTTGTCACTGTTGATCAAGCCAATTGTACAGTACAGGTAAGTACAATTTGAGGAAGCATTAATGGATTTGGTATTGGAAGGCATGATTCTATCCTAGTCCTCCCATTTAATAGCTGCTGTGATCATTTGCCTGAGAACCCCTTATTTTCTCATCATTAGGAAACATAAGGACAAGTCTACTATTGGTCCCTAACTCATTGTTGTGAGGACTAAATAAGATGATTCAATTCAAGTGTTTTAAAGACATAAATTAGAAGGAAAAAAACATAAGATAAATGTGATTAATATAGAACCTTAGAACTGGTCCAGCTTCCTCATTTCCCTGATGGGGAAACTGAGCCCCAGAGAAATGAAGTGAGTTGGCCAATGCTACACAGTTAGGTAGTATCAGAGCTAGAAGTGATCTCCTGACTCTCAGCCACATTACCCATTCCGTATCTCCTCTCAGGGAAGTCAAATGTCACTTCCTTTATATGATAAAAAAATAGAAAAATTTGAACTTTTTGGTTTCTATACTATTAAGATTTCTAATAACATTTTACAAATATCTCATTTTATCATCACAATAACACTCAAAGGAGGAAGTGATTATTAAACCCAGGGGAGCTAGGTGGTACAGCAGAGTGCTAGGCCTGAAGTCAGGAAGACTCATTTTCCTGAGTTCAATTTTGTATGTGAACCTGGATAGGTCACTTAATTCTGTTTCCCTCAGTATCCTCATCTGTAAAATGAGCTGGAGAAGAAAATGTCAAACCATTCCAGTATCTTCGCCAAGAAAACTCCAGATGGAGTCATGATAAATCAGACACTCCTGAAACAACCAAACAACATCAAAATTATTATCCCCATTTTACAGCTGAAGAACCAAGCAAACAGAATTTAAATGATTGGGTCAGGGCCACAAGCTAGTGCCTAAGACAAGATTTGAACTCAGATCTTCTTGATTCCAAGGCTACTGATCTATTCACTGTGCCACTTAGCTGCCTTTAAGTGATGGACATCCTTTTATAACACGTGTTATAAATTATCTGAAATGTATACTTATGAATTATGTATATATACATATATATACATACATATATATATATATATATATAGCAGATAATCAGGAAAAAAAGCTTTTTTTGAGCAAGAGTATCCTAGAAATTATAGGGTGCCCTGTTTTCTATTTCTAATTAGATCAGTCTGATTAGAGTAGCAACTGCCTTCAATAAATTCAAAGAATACGACATTGGTCTAAAAGATGTGTGTCACCTTGGAAACTGAAATGAAAAACATTCATCTAGATGCTACAATGAGTAAGTTTTTCTGTCTAAGTCATTCTAGAAAGTGCTCTGTGGGTTCCTGATTGGTATTCAAATAGGAATTTACTGAATAAACTAAAATAAGTCAAGACATCTCCCCAAATGAATTATTTTCTCTCAGCAAATTACTAAATCCTTGGCAGAAACTCTTTCTCCCACCATCTCCATGAAGAAGAATGGAAAATTTGAAGAGCACTCTTCCCTGTTTCTCATATGGAAAAGTAAAAGGGGTTCATTTCTACAAGATTTCACAACCCATGAGAACCAGAAATAACATCAGGGGCAGTGTTATTGTCTTAAACATTAAGTAGTCAGCATTCATCTAAATCAGCGATTCCCAAAGTGGGCGCTACCACCCCCTGTTGGGTGCTGCAGCAATCTAGTGAAGAGGTGATGGCCACAGGTGCATTTATCTTTCCTATTAATTGCTATTAAAATTTAAAAAAAATTCCAGAGGGCTAATTAATATTTTTTCTGGAAAGGGGGCGTTAGGCCAAAAAGGTTTGAGAACCACTGATCTAAATGATCAAAGAACAAGTGGGGTAAAAAGTACCTGATCTCTCTTCAAAAATTTACTAATAGACAACTTTAAGAAGTTAGCTGAAAAAGATATTATTTAATTGTCATTTTATAAGATATTTCCATATAGTGTTTGAGAGTAGCAGCCAATGTACAGCAGTGGAAATGATGGAAAATCAAGGTGAGGAGGATGTGTGCAAATATAAGTTAAGGATCATTGAATTGGCAAATTATTTACCAGCTGTAATATACAAATAACTTGACATTGACAAATTGGATTTCCAGAATAAGCTTCCAATACCAGGAAAAATTATTTCTATCAACCCAATGTTACTCATGTTGTTGGTGATGTTCAGTTAGTATTTACTAAATATTGCTTTATAATTCTAGTGTATTAGTATCTTCCTCACTAGACTACAACTAAATTAGGGTCAGGGGATGTAGCTTAAATATCCTTGTATTTCTCCATATAAACCTATTTTACATTGTTCATAAAGAACATTCAAAATGGTAATTATCTGCAAAATGAATTAGAAGATTTGTTTTCATTTGTTTGTTTTTTAATATTGGCTAAATTTTTTCATATAATGGTTTATAGTATTTGTGTATATTAAATGTGAGATGTTCTAGACATTAAAATTGAAATTCACAATAATATACTATCAAATAACAAGCTTTATTCCTTACCTTTCTTCTTTGGTAAGACGGGCCAGTTTTCTTGCTTTGTGGGCAAGAATAAATCTAGAATATAGAAAAAAAAGTATAATATCGTCTTCCCTCTGGATCTATTCACATAACTTTATATACAGATAGCATTCTGTTTTAAAGACTTATCAGAATATATAACACTTTTTTTCTCTCAATGTCCCTTTTACTTGCAAGTTGTTTCAGTTCTAGGTACTGAATGCCACTTTCAATCTTGAGGAATTCTAGGGGAAAAATAAAAATATCCATTTTTCAGAAGTCCAGGTCAGGATCATATTGTTTTCCTCCAATGATGATAGGATATCACTTGCTTTTTAAAATTACTCATCTAGCCCAATTCTTTGTCAAACAACTTCCTTTCTTTAAAGCATATTGTTATTCTAATATTTTCAAGAAGACAGTCTTTGAACTGCTGCCTTTCTAAGTCCAAACCAAAATGGCAAATGATAGATGTAATTACTATCAAAATGTAAATAGAATTCAACTTTTTAAAATATGAATTCATTGGACAGTAAAAAAAAAGTAATAATGTTGATTTATGGAAGGGACTGAGAAACCATTTTCTTGGATAAGATTTTAGTTCATCTTTCTTAACAGCATAGTATCTCTTTTCAAGAATCAAAGTAAAAAAATTGTCTCTATTATGTTTAGACATTAAAAGAGAGATCATATCTTTTATTCTTACCCTATTATGGCAGGATAAGTACCATCAGGCTTGGTGTCATCTAAAGTGTAGGCAATTGGAGCTTCCTCTCCTTCAATGATCATGGTTCCACAGTAATCTTGGCAAGACAGAAAGAATAGACAGAACTTAATTTTCCCATCAAATCAATCCAAGGATCCGTAACAATGTAACACAAAATTCACTTTCAGAATAAAATCATAGTTTATTGTTAAAATTATAGTTTGTGTCCCTTCCATAAATCAACATTATTACTTTTTTTTACTGTCCAATGAATTCAAATTTTAAAAAGTTGAATTCTATTTGTTTTGACAGTAATTATACCTATCATAAATAGATAAATAATAAATAATAAATGCAGAAAGATCAGACAAATGATTTCTATTGAAAAGAAAGGTAACCAACAGATCATTTGCCTTTTTCAGTTCTGAAAATGAGGCTACAGATTTGGGCAAAAAAAAGTAAAATAATAAAGTACTATGAAAAATTTAAGACTGAATTTAATAGAATCTTGTTATTCATTCTGTTTCCAATATAATTTTCAGATCATTTTTATGTAGACACTAAGAATAAAATAAAATTGGAGATAAGAGGAAAAGAAAGAGGATTCTAATAGTCTATTGCAAAATAGAAATGATATAGAATATACAAAATCCTTCAGGCAGTTTGAAAGCCTTTAAATTTTATGGTTATTTTCTTTGCTATTTTCTCCCAAGAAATGTGGCAAAAACTATTTATGCTAAGTCTTCAATGAATTATCAGTTATCTGAGAGACAATGAAAACATGAATAACAGAAATCTACTAATAGTACAGATTCTTCACTTCAACCAATAGTCTTATCTTCTTTCCAGTAAAGAACTAACAAACCTCTTGTGTTAGCTCATTTCATATAGATGGATCTCTCCTGACCATTCACAAATTGATGTTAGATCTAGAAAATGGTGATACTGAAGTGTGATAAAAATGCATTGGTTAAAACCTGAATATTTGCTAATAAGTCCATGATGAAAGGTCTACTTAATCTCTCATTTACTCAACAAACTGGTCAAATGAGTGATAAGATGATAATAATAATAATTACTTTTACAGCACTTTGATGTTTACAGACTGCTTTAAAATATTGTCTAATTTACCCTTACAACTTTGAGAGGTAGTTTTATTAATATCACAATATTGCAGATGAAAAAATTGAGGCGCAGAGAGCTTAAATGACTTGTTTGAGATCACACATTAGCAAGTGTCTCAGAGACAGGATCTGAATTTAGGTCTTTCTGACTTAAGGTCACGTGGTCTATTTGATGCAACAGTTTGCTGCCTGATGATGGAAAATTCTAGTACCAATGTATTTATTTTTTAATTCTTAGGTAACTTTGTAGTACTCCTATACTTTGGAAATCATCATATCAGGGCTTGAATGATAATTTTATTGATTGTTCAAATCTAAAAGAGTAATAGAGAAAATGTTAATAAATAAATTAAACTTAAAAGTTATTTTCATAATTTTTTTCCAAGGAGACTGTCATTCAACATTTTTATCAGTGCACCTGTGCATATAAGTATATTGAAAATATATTGAAAATAAATACAAAGTAGGGGATGATGTTTGCATCCTGAGAAGATCAGAAAAGTCCTCATATACGTGGAGAAATTTTAACTGAGCTTCAGAGGTGAACTAGATAATCTCTAAGGTCCCTTCCTAAGGTAACAGTCTATGATTCTATTAGGAAAGAAGTCCAACTTTGTTCTTCCCCATTAGTCTCTCTCTCTCTCTCTCTCTCTACACCTAGTTTGTAGCTGGTCACTTCAGAGAAGGTGCCAGCTCTTTGCTACAGAACCACTTTTAACTTTCTTCAAATACTTTTTTAGGTTATATGGCATGAATATTTATTCAACCACATGGAGAAGCTGATTCTGAAAATCTTATTACATATACAAAATATTTTTAAGAGTTTGGGATTGGGCTGGGGAGGCACTAGTAGCTGGGGGATTCAGAAAAGGCTTTGTTTAGAAGATAGCATTCTTCAACATATCTTCTGCTGGAATAGTACTTATAAGTAACAAAACTGAGTAATAAGAGTTTTATATCTTTTCCTTGATTATTCTCTAAAAAGAGACAGGACTAAAAGATGAGTAAGTGAAAAGGAAAACTGAGGAATCCAGATGACTGCTTCTCCATCAGTGGGTCTCAGTACTTGGTTTCTTGCAAAGACATGATCAGCTAACTAGAGATGATGAAGTGTGGATTGGTGAGGAGGAAATTGAGTAGATTGGGAAGTGAGGTTTTAGGAAAAGGGAACATTGGACTAGATGACAAAAGAAATAATAACCACAATGCAAGAAGGAAATTGATTATTGATATGTTTATATCTTGAAGGTGAAAGTTATCAGATGGCTGGACAGGTTGATAGGTGGCCATTAGTGAAGCAAAGAAGAGGATGCCCTTTTCCTTAATGTGTCTTGGCAAGTTCATCTGTGTTAAAGGCTGAAGAAGACTGGAAAAGACCTATCTAGATAATCCATACACAGGATCAATTATATCAGTGTGCAAAAATGAGTGGCATATAGTCAACTGAGGCACTGCAGAAATATTTAAATATTTACCTTTTAGTAGTCAAAATTCTTTCCAATTAATTAAAAAATAACATATATAAATGATCAATTAATTTTTTTCAGAGATTTATGACTTTAGTGTGGGTATGCATGTTCTCCTCTGACACAGATCAGAATTTTCCAATGCCTTTGTTGACTGTTTAGTAAAAACTTATTTATGTGACCAATATATTCCAATATTCTTTACATACGTTGAAAATCACACATAATTGCAAGCCTCAATCCTTAATAAGTATTTCTTAGACAAACATACCTAGGTACTCTACAACTTTTCTTAGACATATCAGAGCTACCAGCATCACCATTCTGGTACTTTGGGGCCATTATTAATAGCTCCAAATTCAATGATGCTCTCCTTAAAACAAAATGTTCAGCTTAACTGACTGGTTTAAAAATCTATCACACATATTTTATAAGTTAAGCACTGAATAGTAGTTTTTCAAGGAGAGATTAATTTTATTTTTATAAACGAAGTTAGGATCTCAACCCAAAGCTCTAATTTCTTCATTTGATTTTCAATTCCATTCCATAAACATTTATTGACCACTTATTCTATACAAGACACTGCATTAGGTCCAAAAGAAGGTAATAATAATAGCTGGTATCTATATATGTAATATATATGTGCATAAATATATATACATATATATACACATATATTACTTTAAAGCTTTCAAAGTGCCTTACACAATTATTTCACTTGATCTCCAAACAAACTGTGAGGAAAATACTATTATTACTACCATTTTACAGATGAGGAAATTCTGATTGAGAGAGGTTAAAAAGCTTACCTCTAAGTCTTCAGTGGGCTAGTTTGGTCTTCTTGATTCCAAGACCAGTATTCTATCCACTATACCAGCTAACTAACTCATACAGATAGAAAGATGAACAATATATAGCTGCTACTCTGAGAGAGAAGTGGGAAGATTGAATATGTGCATAAATCAATAAAATTGAATGCATAGTGTATAATTGTCTAAGAGAGATACAAGGAAAATGAGAAGACATGATGATTTCTGGTTAAAGGAAACATGGAAGGATTTGTGGAGATGACTTTTGAGATGGGACTTGAAGTGGTAACTTGGATGTTGGTTCTCAGAGATGTTGGGGAGATTTTACTGAAGACTTCAGGAATGGGACAAACAAAGGCATGGAGGTAAGAAAGGATTCAGAAAATGTCAAATTGTCCACTTTGACAGAAGTTGTGAGCAAATGAATAGAGTTGTATTAGAGAGGGCTGAGAAAGTAGGCTGTGGAAAGCCTTGAAAGTTAAGGTAGGCTTCAAACTTTATTTCATAGAAGATTTTTAAGAAAAGAAGTGACAATATAAAAAGTCCTCTAGCATTTTTTTCTTAAAATGTTCCATTGGGATATTATTTCGTGGAATAAAGTACCTACCCTTTTTCCTCCAAAATGGTTCTTTGTAATATACCATGCATTTAATGACTGAACCCAAAGGAACACGAGAAATCAACTGGTTTCTCAACACTGGCAACGGTGGGTTAAAATGTATCTTCATACCCAATGTTGGAGGAATAGCACTAATGACATATTTGGCCTGTAAAGAAACAAATGGCAAAAGGAAATAATGAATCATACTTTAATTTCCGTAAGATGATGGATTTGGAGTTGGATTTCTTCCAACTAGGAAGTAAATGAGTCCAACCTTTTTTATTTTATACATGACAAAACTGAATCACAAAATATTTATTGACTTGTCCAGGGTGACACAGTTTAAGTGTCAGAGGTATGATATGAACTTAGGAACTGACTCCAAGTCCAGAAACCTGTCATCACACTAGGCTCACCATTATCAAGAGTATTTACAGAGTTCAGATTACTATGGATCTTTGTATATTAAAAAAGGAGAAAAAACCCACTTCTGCAAAATAAGAGAGCATTTCTCATTCTTGAGTGGAAAAAGCACTATATCTGAAGTTTGAAAAAAATATTGTCCTCATTTAAGTTCTGGATATTGGTGGAACTTTGACAAAGAACCTTATCATTAGAAGGTATGTTAAAGGTTATTTGTTTCAATTTCAAAATTAATCAATCAAATGAAAAATATTTACTAAGTACCTACTACATGCTAGGCCCTGTGCAAGGTGCTGGGGAAATAAATAGAATGAATTGAACAATCCCTACTTCCAACAAGCTTAAATTCTAAAAAAGAAGGAATCTTCTTTTCTCCAACCTTAACTGATGACGATTTTGCCTATGCTTGGTTGATTTTGGTAATGAGAATCTCATTGCTTCCTGAGTATTTCACTTCATAAGAAAATCACAAGGTCTCTTCCTTCATTTTTTTGATAGTTCTAACATTTAAAAAGTCATTCTTTATATTGAGCTGGAACAGTTTCCTTGAAAATTCTTACCTTTGATCCTGGTTTTTATTTCCCTCCTCTGGAACTACCTGGAATAAATTTAACTCTATTCTACATAATTCATCAAATATTTGAAGACAATTATTATTTCCCTCTCTTCTCTTCTTCAGTCATTTCCTTCAAATGTTACTCATAACAGATGGATTTTAGCTCCCTCACAAATCTAATTACTTTCCTCTGTGTGTATCTAGTTTATTAACCAACAAAACTTGATATACAGAATTGAGAAGAATACCACTGATGTGTTCTGAACAATTCATAGTAGAATCCAATGGTCTCTGCCTCCCTTTGATTCAGAAACAATATTTTCATTGTATAATTACTGGCAGCCTATGATTACACTTATAATTTTGTCTACTACAGTTAGAATGTTGACTTTTTATCGTCTAATAGACCACTAGCTTCCAACTCTTTGTTCCTTTTTCTCCCACCTCATGAACTACTATTAATATAGTTCTACCACATCTAGCACTTGTTTAGTTGGGTTTATTTTAGCCTAAGTGAAGATTTCTACATTTCATCTTGTTAGTGTCAGACCATAATTACTACTGATTAACATCTTTCAAAATCCAAATTTTGTTTTTTGATGTATTAGCTATTTCTTGCTACTTTAGGACACCTTTAAAATTTGCTAAAGGATCCTCCCAATTTTTTACCCATGATATTGATAAAATTATTCAGTAATACAGGACCAAAGAGAATCCAACAAGTGTCTAGAAATCTCCTTTTCGCTCAACTTAAATCCATTAATCAATGTTCTTGAGTGCTTCAATCAGCCAAAAATCTACCTTCATATAGATATTTATATATCTTATCCATAGAAAAATCTCAAAAAATTTGTGTTAAATATTAAGACATGCTGTGTTTATGACATTCCCCTTAATCTGCCAGTCTAATAACAACTTTTTAAAAGTATTGTATTAATTTGGTATAACACACTCTAGTTCCTACACATCATTTTTACAACTCTAAATCATACAAATACATCATTAATTAAAATAGCATAAAGGCTTAAATTACCTCATAGATCTCGTGGTTCAGTGTCTCCACAATAATATTATCACCTGATTGATCAACATGAATTACTGGCCTTTCCAGCTTTACTCGGTCTCCAAGAAGTTCCATTATCCTCTCACTAACTTGACTAGAACCTCCAATAAACTTCCTTTCCTGTAAAAGAAAGATGTACTCTAATAGAGGGGATGAAGAGAAAAATAAATAGAATGCCTGTCCTTATTACCACTCTTTCTGCTTTCATCTTCTCTTCGCCTACCCTTCAGAGTTTAAATGATTGATGTTTAAAAGATGATTGATATAAATCTGGGAGAAAAAATTACTATTTGTTATTTTGGTTTGTTTGGGACATTAAACATTAATTAATGAAAGCAAAGGAATAGAGAACGGGAATGAACATAAAATGGAGGGGAGGTCACAAAGTCCCCAAGAGGAATTTCCAACACAGTTTTGGGAAGAAAAAGAATGCTCTTCAGTTCCTCAAGAAAGTACTCGAAGGTTTTCTGATTACAATTCACTGTAGTTTTGTGAGATAAAATATATTACTCTAGAGTCTGCAAGCCCAGTTATTAGTGAAGATGGCCTTATCACATCCATCTTCGGTGTCTTTCCCTGGTATTTCCTCTAATCAGCATATTCTCAAAGAAGGCTTTGAATAACTGGAGCTAAGGAACTTTTCTAAGCTGATTGGTGGTGGTGACACCTGTATGAACTATAGCCACTTTCTTCTTATTTAGGTGGAAGGAGGATGTAGAATGATAGAAAAAACTGAGAAGTAGTAAGGAAGGAAACATTTGAGAATCACTAGTTTAAAGTGCTGTGCTTTTCTGACAGTGACTGAAAGTCTGAGAAGAAGGAAAAGTCGTTATTGTATTACTATATGAATAGTTATTAAATAGAATAATTATTATTATATTATGTATCTATATTAAGTTTTTAGTATTAGGGTACTAGTGGGGTTAGGAGCTAAAAGAACTTTTAAAATCTTATAAGTATCATATAAACTAGAGGTATTTTTTTATCTATACAAAAATACAGATAAGGAAAATCATTAGAGCAATTAATTCAGATAGTGAGTGGTTGGGAATAAAAGAAATGGGACACTGAAAATATTCTTTCAAATAACCTACATGATACAGAAGTGAAAGGAGAGATTATGTATAATTATTATATTATAAACTGCATTATCTCATAAAGAAGAAAGAAGTAGTGGAAGCCAAAACCACTATAATGAAAGGTTGGTAAGATATTCAACTAAACAAAGTCATTTCATGGACCTTTATGGAAGAAAATAAAAGATTACAAACAGAAGAAAAATGGGAAAAGATTTGCAAAAATCATTTTAACAAGGACAGTGGAGTCACTAGTCTTAGTTAGACCTCAGATCCTGAGGTGTTTATTAAGAAAGGAGTAACAAAAAGGAACAGAGAAGGGGAAAGCCATCTTATTGAGGCAAGTATACATAGGCACAATCTGTTCTGGAGACAACTCAGTTGTGAGGGCATTGAGAGACCAATATAAAGTGTTTTAAAGAAAGGAAAATACAAAAAGTGTGGAAGAAATTTCAGACCTCATTACTATAAAAGATGACTAATGACTAGTTTACTAAAATTTTAAGAGTCATCTAAACAAGAATTGAGGACATCCTTGATGAAGGTATTGGCAGGGGAAAAAAAACAGAATTTTGCAACTGATATTAGGCAATGGGCCACATCTTTTCCAACTCATAATTAACCTTTCAGTCAGGTTATAGAATATAAGATTTCATTTTATTTCATTTATTGTTTGTTGTTTTATAAAAGTATTTGGTTCAGTGGAACAAAATATTGCCGTATAGATTAAAAAACAAAAAACAAAAACAATGTCCTTCCCATTTATACATTAAGACCATTCAAAATTCCTTGGAAATTGTGACAACAGAAATAGCTCTGTTTCATAACCTTCTGATAATAAATAAAAGATGAAGCATAAAAATTATTTTCCACTGTGACAACATAAATCCAGGAAATAGTTCTAGTCAGAAAGAAAATCTTTGTGGAAGGTCCTGTCTTCCTATGACACGGTACTGACAGCATTATGCCCCAGAACACCACAGAGAATACATCTCTCATATGACTAAAAAGAGTTCAGACTGTCAATACCACCCAGAAAAGAGTAAACAGAGGAAGAATATCTATTGGGCATATTTTTACTTGCATTCTGATGGGTATCCTATAGAACTTGTCCATCAATATGCATATTGCATCAGACAATAAGACAAAGAGCAAGTCCATTTGCTTTAAGGAAACTGCAAAGCCTTTTTTCATTGATCTAAAACTTACCACAAAAGCCAAAGAAATGGGATTCAAAAAGGGTGCCTGTAAAGTTTCTTTTCCTGATTATTTTTTAAAATTTCATTTAATTGATTAAGAGAATTTTTCCATGGCTACATGATTTATGTTCTTTCCTTCCTCTCCTCCCACCCCCTTCCCATAGCCAATGCACAATTCCACTGGGTTTTACATGTGTCATTGATCAAGACCTATTTCCATATTATTGATATTTGCACTAGGGTGATCGTGTAGAGTCTACATCCCCAATCATATCCCCAGAGACCCATGTGATCAAGCAGTTCTTTTTCTTCTGTGTTTCTGCTCGTATAGTTCTTTCTCTGGATGTGAATAGCATTCTTTTTCATAAGTTCCTCAGAAATGTCCTGGATCATTGCTTTGCTGCTAGTAGAAAAGTCATTACATTTGATTGTACCACTGTATATCTCTCTGTGTATAACGTTCTCCTGGCTCTGCTTCTTTCACTCTGCATCAATTCCTGGAGGTCTTTCCAGTTCACATGGAATTCCACCAGTTCATTATTCTTTTGAGCACAATAGTATTCCATCACCAACAGATACCACAATTTGTTCAGCCATTCCCCAATCGAAGGACATTCTCTTATTTTCCAATTTCTTGCCCCCACCAAGAGCGCGGCTATAAATATTTTTGAACAAGTCTTTTTCCTTATGATCTCTTTGGGGTATAAACCCAGCAGTGGTATGGCTGGATCAAAGGGTAGGCAGTCTTTTAGAATCTTTTTTCTCTTCCTGATTCTTACTAACAACATGTGTGCAAGGCTCACATGATGAACTTCAGAACTTAGGTGATGATGAGCCCCTGGTTACTTCCTGATACATCTGACTAAAAAATGAAGTCTTTGTGTTTTGATCTGAGAAAGCAATTCCCTTATTAGAAATTGAACAAAAAGGGGCAGTCAATAGGTCTTTCTTTTAAATCCTTACCTTCTGTCTTAGAAACAATGCTATGTATTAATTCTAAGGCAGAGGAGTGATAAAGGCTAGGCAATGGGGGATTAAGTGACTTGCCTAGGGTCACACAGTTAGGAATTGTTTGAGATTTGGACCCAGGACTTCCCATCTCTATGGCTGGTTCTCAGTCCACTGAACCATCTAGTAGTCCCCTCAGTAGGTCTTTAAGCAAATGGTTCCAGTCCTGACATTGTCTTTTCTTCTTATCTGCATGTCATGCCTGTTTTGAGTTATTTCCCATAAGAGGTGAGGGAAGGACAACTTTGCCAATTCCCTACCCTAAATGCCATATAGTTGTGAACACATGGCAACTAAAGCCATATCCTGCCTTGGTGAGATTGATCCTGGATTTTGCCTACCTTTTTTTGCTTGTCCTTGATGTTTTGTGAATGACTATTAGCTCTATTCCTCAATTGATAATTAATCAAAGATTATAAATAGTCAGTTTTCAGAAGAAATCAAAGCTATTTGAGCTAGGTTAAGTTCTTTTTTTAAAACATTTATTAATATTCATTTTTAATATGGTTACATGATTCATGCTCCTACTTTCCCCTTCACTCCTCGCACTCCCCCCACCCATGGCCGATGCACTTTTCCACTGGTTTCAAAAAGCTATTTGATTGAATAAATGTAGATTTAAGTAACCCTGAGATACCACCTCACACTTATCAGGTTGGCTAACATGACAGAAAAGGAAAAATGATAAATGTTAGAGGGATGTGGAAAAATGGAGACACTAATACACTTTTGTTTGGGTTGTGAATTGATGCAATCATTCTGGAGAGCAATTTGAAACTGTATCCAGAGGGATACTCTTTGTTGCAGCAATATCATTACTAGGTCTATATGTTAAAGAAATTAAAGGAAAAGGAAAATTACCTACAAGTACAAAAATATTTGTAGCAGCTTTTTTTTGTGGTGGCAAAGAATTAAAAATTGAAGGGATGCCTATAAACTGGGGAATGGCTGAATAAGTTGTGGTATGTATATCAAATGGAAAATTATTGTGCTCTAATAAATGATAAGCAGGATGGTTTCAGAAAAAAATATGGGGAGACATCTGAATTGATGCAGGTGAAGCAAGCAGAACCAGGAGAATATTGGTCATGATAATATTAATATCATTGTACAATGATTGACTATGAATGATTTAGCTATTATCAGCAATACAATGATCCAAGGCAATTTCAAAGGGTTTATGATAAAAAATATCTACCAAGTACTGATGGAATTTGTATGCAGACTGAAATATTTTTATATTCTTTATTTTTCTTGTTTTTGGTCCATTTTCTTTTGCAACATGGTCAATATAGAATTATGTTTTACATGACCTCACATGTATGTCTGAAATAAAATTTTCATCCAAAACTTGATAATATTAAAATTTGAATACAATGAGCTGAAACGACTTTTTATTTTTTGAAAAAAAATCATTTGTTTAAATCTTTGTGTACTGTCATTCCCTGTTTTGGTTTGTAAATGTTTAACATTTATAATTTGATTGAAACAATGCAGATTTGAATACATTTTGGGAAAGTTAAAGCAAATTAATGTATTAAAAATCTTTAAATTCTGGGTATTTTTATCAAATTTGTTATAGTGCAAATGGGTGAAGTGATAACAGAAAAATTAACATGCATTTTAACTTTACATATTTTTCTTCTGATGTGAAAAATAGGAGGAGCAGAGTTTTGCAGGCTAATTTAATAAAACCTTAAACTTTCTTCATAAACATTCTCTTGAGTTTTTCTAATAATCTTCAATTGCACTGATTCCAAATATGGATTGCAAAAGTGAATACATTTAGATTTTTGTTTTAAGATTCTATTCTCAGTTTCTGTTGTTTTGAATGCCTATCAACAGAAGTGCCTCTCTAAAAATATAAAAAGAAAGCTCAGACTATTATAACACAATCCCCTATTTTGTGTGTATGTGTGTCAGCTCTGTTCTTTTACATTGAAGTAACTTTCAAAGTAGAAATATCTGTTGATAATTATGGGTACCTGTCCTCCATTGGTTGTTGAAATTATTCGGGTTGTACCCCCACACTGCTTCACATACCACAGGAACCAGAGGGCAGATACTTCATGAGTCTCAGCAGTGACACAGAGATTCACAAAGAGAATGGCAAGCTGTTTGGCAGACCTGTATATGAAACAAAACCATGGTTATCCCTCAAATCATCCCCTGCACTTAATTTCCCAAGAAATGTTCAGATAAAGAATTTAGATGACACAATGAAAATTAATATTGTAAGTAGACTAGTCTACAGATGAGACTGAGGTCAAGCAAGATTCAGTGACTTGAGAAGTTCCACGGTGTAGTGGATGGAACACTGGGCAACATGGCATTACAATTCTTTTCACTGACACCTAAAAAGTACAGGTCTGACCATCTCACCTCCATACTCAACAAACTCCAGTTGCTTCCTATTGTTATCAGAATTAAATACAAAACTTTCTGTTTAGGGGCAGTTAGTAGATTGAGAGCCAAGCCCACAGAGAGAAAGTCTAGGGTTCAAAAATGGCCTCAGACACTTCCTAGATGCTTGACCCTGGAAAAATCACTTAACCCTCATTCCCTAGCTCTTACCATTCTTCTGCCTTGGAACCAATACACAGAATTGATTTTAAGATGGAAGATGAGGAATTCTTTGTTTGGTGGACCTAGTCTTACCATCTTTTCAGTCTTCTTATACCTTATTACCCTCATCCTATTTCATTCCACTTTGGACTCTTCCATCTAGTGACACTTGTCTTCTGGCTGTTCCACAAACTAGACAGTATCTCTTGGCTGCTGGAAAATTCTCTGGCTATTCTCCATACTTGGAATGCTTTCTCTCCTTATTTCTGCTGCCTGGCTTCCCTAATTTTCTTCATGTCTCTGCTAAAATCCCACCACTTGTATGGAAAGTCTTTTCCAATCCTTCATAAGCATAGCACTTTCTTCTGTTCATTATTTCCTATTTATCCTGTAACAAAAGATGAACTGTCTTTTGACTTTCTTTGAATCTTCAGTATTTGGCACAGTGCCTGCACATAGTAAGTGCTTTATAAATGCTTACTGATTGACATAAAAATGAACAATTTTAAAAATTATTTTTTGTTATATTAAAATACCCAGTCTCTCCCTCTTTTCCTCCCATCAGAGAAGGCATTGTTTGACAAAAAGACATATGTAAAATTATGTCTCATTTCTGTCTATTAGAAATCAGTAGTTTTAAAGAGTTGCTTGAAAGAGGGAGCTAGATGGTTCAATGGATAGAGCACCAGGCCTGGAGATGGGAAGTCCTGGGTTCAAATGTGGCCTTAGACACTTCTTAGTTATGTGATCCTGGACAAGACGCAACTCCAGTTGTCTATCCCTTTCCATTCTTTTGTCTTTGTATCAATTCTCAGTATTGATTCTGAGAAAGAAAAAAAATGTTGCTTGGAGCAACAGAAATTTAGTGACTTACTCATGAACACAAACCTAGTTAATATGTCAATAAGAAGCAACTTTGTCACATTTCCTGCCCCTCATATTGGTGAAACTTCACAACTTCTATATTAGTTCAGTCCTCATAATGCTGTTCCCTAATCATGTCAAGACTTGACAGATTGACTTCTATCAAAGTCATCGCTCATCTCTTTTTTTTAAACATTTATTAATATTCGTTTTTAACATGGTTACATGATTCATGCTCCTACTTTCCCCTTCACCCCCCGCTCTCCCCCCACCCATAGCCAATGCACATTTCCACTGGTTTTAACATGTGTCATTGATCAAGACCTATTTCCAAATTGTTGTTAGTTGCATTGATGTGGTAGTTTCGAGTCTACATCCCCAATCATGTCCACCTCAACCCATGCGTTCAAGCAGTTGTTTTTCTTATATGTTTCTTCTCCTGCAGTTCTTCCTCTGAATGTGGGTAGCGTTCTTTACCATAAATTTCTCAGTACTGTCCTGTGTCATTGCATTGCTGCTGGTACAGAAGTCCATTACATTTGATTTTACCATAGTATATCAGTCTCTGTGTACAATGTTCTTCTGGCTCTGCTCCTTTCACTCTGCATCAGTTCCTGGAGGTCTTTCCAGTTCACATGGAATTCCTCCAATTTATTATTCCTTTGAGCACAATAGTATTCCATCACCAGCATATACCACAATTTGTTCAGCCATTCCCCAATTGAAGGATATACCCTCCTTTTCCAGTTTTTTGCCACCACAAAAAGCGCAGCTCTAAATATTTTGATACAAGTCTGTTTATGCTCATCTCTTTTTTATATGTGTTTCCCTTCTTTATTACAATGTAAGTTCCTTCAGGACAGGGACTTCTTTTGTACTTGTATTCCTAAAGTACAGTACAGTACCTGGTATATATCAGGTGCTTAATAAATGCATTTTATCCATTTATCATAGAATTCTAAACAAAATATTCATTTTCCGCTTATTAATTATATCTTACTTAAGACGACTCAGGAAAAGTACATTCTTGAATGTCTCACAATGTTTCTATCCTTTAATGGGTCTGTGAAGTCACTGATAGGGGTAATAGTCCAAGCTAGAGAGAGAATGGAGAAAATTCAGGCCTTTTTTTCCTGTCTAACTTTTGTCCAGATGCTTCTATAAATCCTTTATAGATGGTCCATTCAATATGCTTTTGTACCTCCTCCAAATTTTTAGACATTTCCTATGTACTATTGGCTGTCCAGGGATTATCCTTCATATTCATTATTCTCTGTATTTCTATGATATTTTTTCTAAGAATATTTTAGTCAGGTCTTCTGTATATTTTCTGATAGGGTGAGGTTACTTCTGACAACTTCTCTCTCCATTGCCCTTTCATTTTATTTTTTGTAGTTTGAAGTATTCCATGCTTTGCTCCCTTTCATCATTAGTGAAATCAGAAAGTGAGATAATATAAAAGGAGAAGAGGGATCAAGACAGAGCCTTGGGAAAGATATATACAGTTAAATATAAATTTCCCTTTTAGAGCCCTTTAACAAATGTAATTTTATTGCATAATGACCAGTAAATGATACGTTTAGCACTTTTGCTTTTCTATATATATTAATGAGATCTTTTCATTCTAATATGTATCCATTTTTTGTAAAGCTGCCAAGTACAATTGAGAAGTATACACATTTCTTTTTGTTCCCATTTGGTAATTTCCAAAGATCTTTGTTCCTAATTTTTCTAAAGTTCTATTCAGGAGGCAGCTAGGTGACTAAGTGGATAACAAGCCATGCCTAGAGATGGGAGATTCTGGTTTCAAATATGACCTTAGTCACTTCCTAGCTGTGAGACTCTGAGCAAATCACTTGACCTCTAATTGCCTAGAACTTATTGCTTTTCTGCCTTAGACCCAATATTGGCAAAGATTTTTTAAAATTATATTCAGATCTTCATTTTCTTGTTTGTCTTTTGGTAAGCCAAATTTTCAACTCTGTAGCTCTATAGCATCCTTTCAATTTTGTAGTTAAAATTCAGTCATTCAATTATGTCTGATTCTTCATGATCTCATAAACCATAGCTATCCATGGGGTTTTCTTGGCAAGGATACTAGAGTGGCTTGTTGTTTCCTTCTCCTGTGGATCCAGTCAATCTTTTTATAGTGGAGACTATAATATTTTAGTTCAATTTCACAAACCAAGCAAGCAAGGCATAAAGGAAGAAAAACTGAGCTTGGTCTTAGTGACCTGGGTTCTCATTTGGGCTCTACCAGTATCTAACTGGTGAGTCATCTGGGCAAGACATATTTTCTGGACCTTTTTCTTTATCTATAAAATGAAAAAGCTTAACTAGCTGATCTTCAATGTTATCTCCAGCTCTTCAAGATTTTTTGTGACTAAGAATTTTTTGAGCATTTTACTAAGGATAATCCTATTGGAGTGAATATAAAGTAATCCCTGTCCTAGAGTAGTGATCAATTTAACTAAGGAGGAAAGTTCTTCACTGAGGAAACAACTAAATTGAAAGTGTAGATGGTTTATGATTGGTATGTGCTCATATAGTGTAGCAGAACAAACATCAGATAAAGAGTCAGGAAACTCACGTTTGAGGCCCATTTCTAGCATTTATTACATCCGTGGCCATGGAAAAAGAATTTAAACTCTGAGCTCAGCTCTACTATCAGAAAAATTCAATAATCCTTGCACTGCATGTAATAAATAAATTACACAATCAAATTGCTTGCCATCCCAGGGACAGGGTAAGAGAAGGAAGGAAAGAATTTGTAACTCAGAATTTTAAAAAAGGAATGCTAAAAATTTTCTTTACATGTAATTGGGGAAATATTAAATATTAAATTAAAAAGGACACAAAAAATATGCAATAGGATTGCAAGGAAATAACTTTAAATATATTTATATTGTGAAATATAATTATTTTGGACAGGATACCTAAGACAGTACTTGCAAAAATAATAATACAAAACATTTATATAACTTATTAATATAAGACTGCCTTAGCATATATATGTACAACATATTGTTTGAGCAGAGTCTCTAAGGCTATTTTGCTCTACTTTGTCATGTGATTTTTTTATCAGTATTATAGTACACATTTTTATAAAAATTACAGTAGAATATTGTATTTTTCATACATCTCAATGAATTCTGTGGCTGAAAAAATAAAATGTGCTATAAAAAATTGTTGGTAAGAACATCATTACCGTTGCATATTTTTGAAGGAAATTTGGATTTACAGACCATTTCCATAACAACTAATGCAGATGAAAAAGGAGGCATTGGGGCCTTTACTTGATGATGGCTCCTTTGTCTCCTTTTTTTAAAAAAAGTATTAAAAGTAATTAATCAAGTATTTAATCTTTTTAATTCTTTTGGAAATGCCAACAGCATATAGTACCTTTCACATGTAGTTAAGATTTTATACAATCTTTTGGTAGAATGAAGCAGAAGTAACTTTGTTGTTGAGTGATTTGCATTCATCTTTATTACGTCAGGAATATTGCCCAGATTGGGTCACACAGTTTGATGGACTACCAAAATGCAAGTTTGCTAACAAAAGTAGTAAAGTATAGCTATTTCCTTCAAGTTCTGAGAAAAAGTGAAATCAAGTGAATCAGTACTTCTTGGACTCTATTGTCCTTTCATTCTGTCATTTTTACTTTCATGCTATTTCCTTCTTTAAGGGTTACATATTGCTTCCTTAGCCCTTTTGCTTTAGATGCAGCTGGGTGGCATTGCTGCCCAAATATATACACAAGGATACACAAGGATAGTGAGATATACATTGGTGATGACCCTGTTAAGTGAGATAAGTGAAGAGATAAAAAGGGTGGAAGGATACTTGTAAAAAAGACCTGGGAGAGAATGCTGGATAAGAGCATCCAAGATGCTGGGTCTGGAATTGGGAAGACCCAAGTTCAAATATGGACTCAGACATTTACTAGCTGTGTGAACCTGGACAAGTCCCTTAACCCTGTTTCCCTCAGTTTTCTCATCTACAAAAAGAGCTAGAGAAGGAAATGGTCAACCACTCCATTATCCTTGCTAAGAAAACGCCAAATGGGATCATGAAGCGTTGGGGATGACTGAAACAACTGAATAACAAATTGTATAAATCAGTCTAAATATCTAATATTGTCTTTAGTATCCTTTCATCCCCACCATGAGTTACCATCTTCCCTTATCAGAGATTCATAGTACCACTTTTAAAACCAGTTATCCTCTGAATCAGGGACACCTTACTTCTTACTTAGAGACAAAAATAGATCTGTAATCTCACTGATTCAAATTCTGTCTACTTTGGTGTACATTACTAATCTACCACGCCTTCTTATGTTTTGTGCTGTTTAGTCATGACTTTCTATAAATCCTCCTGAAATATACTCACAATCAGGCAAGTCTCCTCTGGTTCTTTTACTCTTTTGGGGCCATTGTTGCACTCAGTTGTCTATCTGTAGTTTTCCATTCTCACTACACTATCAAGTCACCTCCTTTTCTAGTCACACATGACCTATACATTTTCCCTTACAAATTGTAAAATACTAATGACCGCCATTTTCTAGATCTGTTCATATTCATCCCTTTTGATGAAAAGTCAATAGTAATTTATTAAGCATTTACTATTTGAGAAGTGCTATGCTAAATACATAATTTTGGATAATAAGAAAAGCAAAATCAAAAACAAACAAAAAAACTCACCAAAATTTCTTCTGAAACATAGGAGGAAACCCTAACTGTCACACATGACTTCCTAAAACAAGACATCTCTCATACAGGACAAGTGAAAGAATGGGAAAATATTAAGAAGGTACTTTGCATTATAAACCTTTCCTATTCTCTTTTCCCCAAATGGGTTGTTTATTTTTCTTTGTGAAAAACCCTACACATCTCATCCAAAATGGGGTTGGGGATGGGCTTATACACTTATGGGGATTTGTTTTAAATTGGCATCTGCTTCTAACTAAAATTATTGCTATTCCACCAAATGAACAACTGCCATGATTGGAAATACTATGATTCTTAAAAGTAATCACATGCATTTCTAATTGTTTTTTAAATTTATTGATCCCCTTAATTGATGCCCAGCATCTGCCAATGTAATAAGTTATAAGAGAAAACTATTGCATATGCTATTTTCTCTTCAATGCAATATTCCAAGTGAATGTTTGGGTGTTTGTTTTTGATAGATGACAAGCTTTTCTTTGACAAGAGAGATATTGCTTAGTAATTGCTAACTCTCCTTTTACTTTAAGGAATATCGTGAAATTCTCATAATAAAATAAAATTAAAATCACTTAAATAAAATTAATTTTAAAAAACTCTTACTATCTTAAGACAATCAGTAAGTATTGATTGTAAGGCAGAAAAGTGGTAAGGGGTAGGCAGTTATGGTTAAGTGACTTGCCCAGTCTTAGACAGCTAAGAAGTATCTGAGGCCACATTTGAAGTCAGGACTTCCAGTCTACATCCTGGCACTCTATCCAGAGAGCCACATACATGCTTTTTAAATTAAAAAAAATATTAAAGGCTATGCTATCTAGCAATTTTTTGGGTTGGAGTGAAGGAGATAATAAAAAAGGCCCAAGCATGACAACCTGTCAGCTTGCTACACTTCCACAATAATCTCACATATGCATTTTCTCGTGAGAATTAGTTTCATGTCAAAAAGAGGTCCTTTAAAATGGATTCATAAATTAGTTGAAAATCCTTTAAAAGTGTCACCTTGTTTATTGTTTGTTTGTTTGTTTTTGGTTTCAAATAGTTTCATCTTGATTTCACCCTTTATGATACATATTTTGGGCATCTTTCTCAGTTTCTTCATTGCCAAAACAAGAATTGGATTAGATGATGATTAGATGATGCCTAAAGTTCCTTTTGGCTCCCCAAACCTCCTTAAATCTGCTTGTTCCTAATTTCTTTCTTTCTCTTCCTTTTTTCTTTTCCTTTCCTTTCTCTTCCTTCCTACCTTCCTTCCTTCCTTTCTCTCGTCTCGTCTCGTCTCGTCTCGTCTCGTCTCCTCTTCTCTTCTCTTCTCTTCTATCTCTCTCTCTCTCTCTCTCTCTCTGCCTGCCTGTCTGTCTTTTTCTTTTCCTTTAGGCTTGAACATGAATAAGGGCACATCTGATAATCTGGAAATCTGCTTCCAGTGAAATTATGAAAGCATTCTACAAAAATCAGCTTTGGAAGACCTTGGAAATTTGTTCAATTTTTCTCCCCTCCATCTGTTTCCCTTCAACTTTCTCCTCTCTAGGAAGAGACTTATGATCAAAGATTTACATCAAAGTTTTCTCAAAATTCTCTGAAGCAGAACATTTAACATTGTTAAATATTTAAAGAGTTTTTTCTGTATTCAAGATCACATAGTAGGCATTTAATAAATATTTAATGAATTAAATTGAGTTGAATTAAAGGGAGCTCTGATGCCAATAAGACAATCACCTTAGAAGAGTAGGAAATAATTTTTCATAAGCTCAAAAGCACTCTAAATGGACATGACATAGATAAAAAGTGGCATCGAAAGCAAATCTGATGAGCAAGGAAGAAATGACCTTTTAGATCTATAGAAGGGAAAGCATTCATGACTAAAAAAATCCTTTTGAGGATTATGGGAAATATTACAAACAGTTTTTATTATACAGGATTTTAAAATGTTTTTGCACAAAAATCAAATCAAGTTAGGGGGCAGCTGGGTAGCTCAGTGGAGTTAGAGTCAGGCCTAGAGACAGGAGGTCCTAGGTTCAAACCCGGCCTCAGCCACTTCCCAGCTGTGTGACCCTGGGCAAGTCACTTGACCCCCATTGCCCACCCTTACCAATCTTCCACCTATGAGACAATATACCGAAGTACAAGGGTTTAAAAAAATTTTAAAAAAATCAAATCAAGTTAAAAATAAAAGGGAAATAGGTAATGGGAAAAAATTTTTGCAGTAATTTTCTTTGATAAAAGTCTCATATTTAAGATATGTAGGGAATTGATTGAATTTTATAAGACTAAGAGCCATTCTCCAATAGGTCAAGGATAGGAACAGCCAATTTTCAAAGGAAGAAATCTGAGATAGTAACTATTTGAAAAATATTCCTAGTGACTCATTACAGAAATAAAAATTAAGGAAATTCTAATGTTCTACATTAAATTGGGAAAGATGATGCAGGTTAAAAATGACAAATGTTGGAGGGGCTAGGAAAATAGTCCAACTACTGCGCTGTTGGAAGAATTGTGGATTTGTCTAACCATTCTGGAAAAACAATTTAAAACTGGGCCCTAAAAGTTACAAGCTTCAGTTGAATTCATTGGTATGTTTTGTCATTAGCAGCATTTGTTGTGAAAAGAACATTACTTGTGGAATTTAAAAATCTGGGTCCAAACCTTGTTTATACTTCTTCTGGGTCTCAATTTCCCCAACTGTAAATTAAGGGAGTTATATAAAATAATATCTTAAGGTCCCTTTTTATGATTGAAAGTTTAGTCCATGTATCCTAAGTCAAAGCTACATGCCTGTCATTTAAAGTTACTGATTACCTTGGGCATATATCTTTATGTCTTAGTCTAGAATTACATTTATATCTAAATATTTTCCTCTAAGTAAAAAATATCTGCTGAATTTTAATATTTAAAAAAAATCAACTATTAGTAGGACATAAATGTGAGCACAGAATGAATCAATTCAACAAAGTGAGGCAAGTAGGTAGAACAGGGAATGGAGTGCCAGATTTGGAGCTGGGAAGACTTGGGTTCAGATTTGTCCTTTGTCACTTCCTAGCTGTGTGACCCTTGGCAAGCCACTTAACCCCCATTGCCTAGCACTCACTGCTCTTCTGTCTTGTTACTGACAGAAAGTAAGGGTTTTAAAAAAAGTGAGGCCTTCCCTGCTTGCCCCTTCCTCCCTAAAACCTTGTATATAATTTCCATATACTTATATGTGTAAATGTTGTCTGACCTGATAGAATGGAAGCTTTCTGGGGCAAGAACTGTTTCATTTTTATTTTCATATCCCTAGAATTAGCACATTGCCCGGTACAATGTAAAAGGCTTATTAGTTTCCTGATACAGATTGGAAGGATTCACAGTGTATGGTATTTTGAGAATAGTTCATTTATTTTATCACCAATGCTGGTGGGTTAAAATTAAAGAAAAAAAGGCAAAGCAAAATGAAAAATGATTTCTGTCTACACGTGTAATTTTTATTAGACTTTCATGGAAAAAGCAACCAGATTCTGGCTTGTTCCAAATACTTTTCCTTATGGTAACTTTAGAAAAGTAGGATTTGGGGCAATCAGGTGGCTCAGTGAATAGAGAGCCAGGCTTGGAGTCAGGAGGACTTAGATTACAATCTGGCCTCAGACATCTCCTAGTTATGTGATGCTGGGCAAGTTATTTAATGCAGTTTACTTAGCTCTTGCCCTTCTGACTTGGAATTGTTACTAAGACAGAAAGTAAAGGTTTTGAATGAAAAAGGAAAGAAACATGGAATTCCATTCTTTGGAAGGTTTTAGTAGTTTAAAAGTGCACTAAGACTTGTGGGACATCTTGATCATCTTAATAAAATCATAAAATCTTCTGTAGGTCGGGCACTGTGTCTTTCAGTATTTCCCTTAGTGAAGAGTGAATCAGCACTTTATTAGGAGCAAGATCACACACAGTGAATCCTTCCAATCCATCATCAAGATTTACATTGTACATAAGCATCAACATTGTATCAGGCAATGTGCTGGGTTCTAGGGATATGAAAATAAAAATGAAACAGTTCTTGCCCCAGAAAGCTTCCATTCTATCAGGGGAGACAACATGTATCCAAGTGTATAGCAATTCTATGCAAGCTTTGGGGGAAAGAGGCTGGAAGGGAAGGGCTCGCTTTTTTCCAAACCCTTCCCTTATGTCTTAGTAACAAATCTAAGGCAGAAGAACAGCAAGGGCTAAGCAATGGGAGTTAAGTGACTTGCCCAAGGTCACACAACACATATTAGGAGCACATTGAATTAAACAGCTAAAAAGAAATGAAAGATTATACATTATTAGGAGTTTTGTGAGCAGGTAACTTCTTACTCAGTCCAGCAGATCTTGTCCAATAGCTCCTTCATTGTCATGAAGTCCCACTCTTCTGCGAGAGGCGCTTTCCAAGGAGCATCACTTGGAATCTACACAGAGAAGGAAAAAAATGTTTTCCTCTTTGGGGACATTAGCTAAGCAGCATTTTAAAGCTTAACTTCTAGACCATAGGAAAAGTTATGTATCTGCTCTCTGCAACTCCATAAAAAGGGGTAGAACATTTAGTACAACTGGAGAGCTAGGAGATGGTTAAGTGAATGAGCTACAATGCCCTTTAATATTAAGAGAGAGATAGACAGAGACTGAGATAGAAAGACAGAGACAGAGACAGAGACAGATAGAGATAAACACAAAAAAAGGCATAGAGAGACAGTCAGAGACAGAGAGACAGAGATAGGTAGGGAGTCAGACAGACAGAGAGATAGAGAGACAGACAGAGACAGACAGAAAGAGACTAGAGAGATAGACACAGAGACAGGAATAGAGAGAAGACAGAGACAGAGATACAGAGACAGACAGAGATAGAGAGGCAGAGACAGATAGAGATAAAGACAAAGACAGTAAGGCTTAGATAGAGACAGTCAGAGAGACAGAGACAGAGATAAAGAGTTTATGCATACATATAAGCACATACATTACACTGAATATGCTTGCATGTGCATCCATATTTGCATGTATCTGCATTAGCCAGCCTGCCCCTAGTTTTTGTATGGCTGGCACACTAAGAGTTTAAAACTTTTTAAAACCATTCTTAGGAAGTGAGCATAGTAGACCAACTCCAACCTTATGGGCCATATTTTGCCAGCTTCTGCACTATGCCAGACTGTCTTTTCTATGAAACATTAGAACTGCTTAAATTGCTATCTTCACTGTGGCCGTTTTATTTGTTCAGTTTTCACATTATTAGTGCGACTTATTGAACTCTATAAACTGAACTCCTGAATTCATGAAGAATTCATGAACTCTTCTTCCTTCTAATAAATGTTGCCTTTAAATAGACTGTCCCCAGACATGGATCATTATGTCTAATTCTAATTTTAAAAAGAGTATCCACTGTGTCCAATTAGAATAATAAAGAAGTAATGGGTCAAAAGAAAACATAGACAAAGCTTCCTTGGATTTGCCCAGAAAAGGGTTAAATCTGCCTCTGAACATACCAACTCAAATTCAAGGGTTCCAAAATATTTAAAAAATGAGGTTATTCTCCTGAATTTGCTCCAATCTAGAATTCCAGTTTTATTTCACCTTATCCTCTTTATTAATTTTATATTCTAGACAAATGAGATTATTATCTATTTCCTGAATGCAGGCTTCCATCTTAGACTTCCCAATATAGATCAATCTTATACTGGGAGAATGTTCTTTCTGAATGGATCAGTTTGGTTGTGAAAAATCCTTGGATCACAGAACACTAACATGCTCTCTCTTTCCTCCAATTTTCTTAAAACACTTTTTTGGGGATCTCTTTTTTTGTCCCTTTCTCATTTTATCTTGCCTCATATATATTGATATTCATGTCATATTTTCCTAGTGGAATAAAAGTTCCTTGAGGCCAAGAACTGTGTCCTTTCTCTTCTTTGTATCCCCAGCACTTAGTAAAGCATTTTGTGCATCATGGGCAACTCATAAATATTTCTTGAATTGAGAAGTAGAATGTAACTCTTTATACAGATGTAGAGTTGTAACCAATAGAATGGGGAGAATGAAGATTTGAAGAAGTATTAGCTGGATCTGGCTTGATCTACTGCCAGCAGAGGAAAGGAGAATTTTATGTAATTTTTAAAATAAATGTATTGTATTGAACAGATATAATATATCAAAATGTCTATTTTTCCCTTTTTCATTGGTTTCCCTAAAGAATGGGAGGGAAATAAAATAAAATAAGTAATATTGTTGAACTACAATCTTTTTAGACACCAGGAAAAATGTGTTTTCTCTTTAAACTAAACATTAGAAAAGCTTGACCATTGTCCTTTACACTCCAAGAAGATCAAAATGACACCACATGATGGGGTCAATGTACAGTGTGTCTGACTGTGGCTGGTCAGACCAACTGTTATGATGATAATGACAGATAATCTGGAGAAGCAGATAAATGTGTCAGGGCCAGTAAACCTTCAAATCACAGACACTGATTGACAGGCTTCAGTGAGAAAGGAGGGGGTTAGACACTCCTGGATCTCAAACCCCTCCCCCCTAAGCAGTTGATGCTTCAGTTGGAAAATGGAGACTGACTAAAATTCTTCTGGTAAGTTTCTGTTATGGCTGAACCCCAATGATGTTCTCTTTCTTTAATTTATATTCCTCACAGGTCTGATAGAGGAATAAGTAGAAGCTAGCTATCTAACTGTTGAGGACTGAGATAAATGATCTTCTTAAAACTGGCAGCTGACAGGATTCAAACTAGATGACCAAACTTGAGTTGTGAGTATTCCCCCAAATAATTTCCAGGCACATAATTTGAAGGTAAAGCTTATATTAAGAAGTAAAAAGGAAAACTAGAGGAATTAATGAAAGGTATTTGGATAAAGAAAAGTGACCCTGATCTATTAGGTTGAAGCTGCCCTCCCCCCCCCCCCACAGGAGGGGGTGAAGGCACCTAACTGAACTGGCTCTCTTATTAGATAATTTATATATCTAATTCACTAAATCACTAAATAATTATTATATTGATATAGATAAGGATAATTCTAACAAACAGGCTAACCCCTGAGTAGAAACCACACTGGCTTATGCCACAATGGCCACTCAGGTGAACCCCCCAAGTCAGGAGCAGTAAGCAGAGTGTCTGCTCACCTCAACCTCCACAAAGCAACTGCCAACTCTTCTCTACTGCCCCCTCACCCAAAGTTTTCCAGGGGGGGGTCCCCTGGAATTCTGGGTGAGGCTGTCCCTGTATCTTTGCAGGGATTCCATGCATCCATTTCTACATAACAGTAATTTCCAAATTCCAAAGGCTCTATCACAGATTGGGCACAAATAGTACATATGATGGATGCCACTAAATTTGTGCAGCTCAAGTTTCTTTCAAGTTATGTTGCAATTCTGCCTAGTTCATATAGCATACCACTTTCTCTGATGCAGAAACACCATGCTGGACAATTCTGTGCCAGTGTCTCCCATGTCTCACAATTTAAATCAAAGTTTTTCAGAGAGACCTTGAGAGTGTCACTGTATAGCTTGTTCTGACCTCCATGTGAGCACTTGCCTCATGTGAATTCTCTGTAAAAACTGTCTTTTAGGTAAATTTGTGTTTGGCATTTGTACAACAAGGCCAGCTCATGCACCTTATCAAAGAAGACTGCACAGACTCAAACATTCATACCTGTTTCCCCATTTCGTCCATTGTTCTCCATAGGTTATTATGATCCAACATTGCAATAGGGTTCCAGGCAGGAGGGAACGGACCTCTGAAAGCATAACTTTTTCCCTGTAACATATAAAGTTTTTTTTAAAATCACTTTGACATAATGTTCTACAATCTTTGATTCCTTTGTACATACTTATATTAATTTCATTATAATTAATACTTTCAAAGGAGAAATGCTAGTCTTCCAAGTTTTTTTTTGTCTTAAATCTCAGTACTTAATATAGTCCACCAACAGAACTTCAAGAAAGAAATGATTAATTAAAACAGGGGTTCTTAATGCATAGTCTATTAATTTGTTTTTTTAAATATTTTGATAACTGCATTTCAATATTAATTGATTTCCTTGGTTATCCTATGGATTTTATTTTATGCATTTGAAGACATTATTCTTTAACAAGAAGGGATCTTACATTAGTAGAATTATACAAGTGGAGTAACTAGAAATGGCTCAAGATAAGGGAAGTCTAAAGTAATAATGTCACAAGATCATAATTTAGAGAGGAGGAAGATGGCTTAGTCCAGAGGAAATAAGTGGTTTATTCTAGGTCACACAAATAATAAATGGCAGAGATGTGGATCCCTGGTCCTTTGGCTGAAAATCTTTCCATTGCCCTACTGCCTTCTTTATTTTCCTTGGGTGTCCTAAAGAATGGGAAGAAAATAAAATAACATAAAAAGCAATATTATTGAGTCAAAAGACTATCCCAGGTCAGTCAAAAATAGCTCATATGAAGATTTGGGATGAAGATATCTCTAAGTTACCACGTAAATAGTAGCTCACATTTATAATAGCACTTCATAAATGTCTTCCCTTTGAATAAATCTCTGAGAAAAGAGGTGCAAACATTATGATTCCGTTTTACAAACGAGTAAGCAGAGACTTATTGAAGTTAATGATTTTCTTGCAGCTTCACATCTTACTGGGACAAATATTAGAACTAGGACTCAAATTTAAACATTCCAACTCTTAGTGCTCTTCCCACTATACTATACTATCTCACTTAAAGTTCTGTGAAATATAGGCAGTAGAACTCTATCACATTGGGGATGAGGGAGGACAATAAAACATATGAGTTTTGTTTCACAGTGAGGATAATATATCAGTAAGCTGGCTTAGTAATTGTACAGTAGTGTTTGACTTTCTGTGATTCCCTTTGAGGTTTTCTTGGCAAATGGTTTGTCATTTCCTTTATCAGTTCATTTTACAGGTGAGGCCATAAGCCAGTCTGAGGCCAGATTTGAACTCAGGAAGATGAGTCATATTTTCCTAGTAGAATATAAGTTCCTTGAGGCCAAGAACGGAGTCAAACGTTATTTGACTCACTGGCAACTAATTTCATGGTTTAGTGAAAGATTTTCTATTGAAGTTCTTGACTCTGTCTCTTTAGTAGCCATATCTATAGTGGAAAAATGGCAAAGACTATAGAGATCAAACAGTCAAGAGCCAAAATCACAAAGTGCAAACCAAAGAACTTTCCCAAGGAAGTCAGACTTACAGGCTCGTGAGAACAGTCTATAGAGAAGAACAGTGATAAAGGGGAAAATTACTGAGTTATAAATATGGGTGCCCTCTTGTCTGAAACATGTTATACTCTCTGGTGTTACTACTGGCAGTGGTCAACAAGTTAATAAGAATTAATGAGCAGTTGTTCTGAGGATTAAAAAATGAAATAACAGATAACCCATCTTCTGTAGGGTCACCTAGTTAGCAGCTAAGAGAGAATACTTTTACACACAGAAACACAAAAATTTACCACTATGTTTTGGGACCTCTCAAGTATGGAAGCTGAATCATAAATTCTATGCATAACTATGACAACTTTTAAAATTATAGTTTTCCTCTAGAAATTAAATCAGGGTTTCCCATAGCCAGTAAATCTTAAAGTAACCCTAAATTTTCAAGTAATCCCAAATCACTAGAAAATATTATCCTTATATTTATTTTGTTAGAAAAAAAAGTGATGAAATTTAAAAAAAGATTTCCTATTGTTTCTCTGATGCTAAATTAACATAGTACCTTGCATATAATAAGTGCTTAATAAATGTTTGTTGAACTGAATTTGTTGCAGATTTTATGTTTCATAAGGAGAAATCCTGTCTTATGCTTTTTATTTTATTATTTTCCTCTTACTTCCTTTCCCTAGTGTTTTGTATGCTACTACCCAATAAACAGAAACAAATTTATTGTAGAAATCTTCCGGCTAGCTGAAGGGCAGGAGATTTGTATGAGAAAATATCATGTATTAGGGGGCAATTCCTCATCTGCCCAGGACAGCTAGGTGATGCAGTGGATAAAGCTCTGAGCTTGGAATCAGGAAGACTCATCTCAATGAGTTCAAATATGGCTTCAGACACTTATTTAACTATGTAACCTTAGGCAAATTATTTAACTCTGTTTGCCTCAGTTCCTCACCCACAACAAGAATCTGAGAAGGAAATGGCAAATCACTCAAATCCCAAATAAGGTCACAAAGAGTCAGATATCAATTAAAAGATTGGAAACAACAATCCTACTCTGCCACTACTAACTAGTTGTGGGATATCTAGTCAAGTTATCGCTCTTGATCTTAAGTAAATTGGAGCATGAATGGACAATGGTCTAAGAAAATAGTAAGGAATGGGGTGTTAGAGGTCACAATAAAGGTAAAGAGTAGATTAGTTTGGGGGCAAACACAGAGAGAGATGTAATGGCAAGAGATTGTAGTCAAAGGAAGGCCAGAATTCTTAATACTAGTAGAACACTAACAGGTAACAGTGAGAGCTTGGCTATGATCATCCTTGTGCATGATTAAGGCAGAGTGGAGGAGCAGGTGATGGCATTAGAGAAGACTAATGAAGCAAAAGTTTATAGTGCTTGGCTTTTGAAGTCCCTTAGATTAAAAGAAGGAGTTGATGAGGAGAAAAAGACAGTGATCCAGGTATGGAACTTCTTGAGAAAGAAGAAAGAAAAATTTTGTTGGGAAGCAGGGATCATAGAAAGTAAAACAGATAATTTTAATTAAATGAAATTAAAAAGCTTTTGCGTAAACAAAACAAATGCAGCCAAAATTAGGAGGAAAACAGGAAACTAGGGGGAAAATTTTACAAAAAATTTCTCTGATAAAGGCCTCCTTTCTCCAATATATACAGAGTTGAGCCAAATTTATAAAAATAAGCACCATTCCCTGGTGGTACCCTATTACTTCTAAAATCAAATATAAAATCTTGTTTGATTTTTATATTCTTCATTACCTGGCCCCTTTTACCTTTCTAGTCTTCTTGCATCTTACTCCCCTCCATGTACTCTGTGATTTAGGGTCACTGGCCTTCAGTGGATCCATCCATCAGGACTTTTCAAGGGTTTTTGAGTGTGGCCACAGTGTATGTACTCAATCTATGACTATTTAATCTATGCCCCTTTGATACTCATAACAAGGGCAATATGGCTTTTGAGAGAATTAAATGTCACTTTAGAAAACTAGAAAGACACTGCATTGGAGGAAATTGAACTTGTCTCTAGCCACAAGTAGTATTTTAGGAAGACGTGAGGGAAGAGTCATTGAATTGATTTGTTTTTTCTCCCTGGGAATGATGCAGGAATTTTAGAAACTACTCATGAATTGGCTATTATGGATAAAACTTTGACCAATATCACTTAGATATCTTATCTCCAACTAGAGAATAAATGTTAAAAAATTCAGACATATAATTAGCCTCAGTTCAGCTTTTACTTGCTCCATAGGAATATAAGGTATGATATGAATATATGTCGCATTGGAGAAGAGGTGGAAAGACAATAAAGTAATACTCTTGAATGTTGGAGGATAGAGTAAAATCCAGTGACATAAGAGAAATGCCACTTCATCAAAAAAACATGCTGCAAAGTAACTACCATTTCCAGAAAAGTTTAGGCCATGGAGAGACATCTTTTAGGGATGTAAAAGAAAGTGGGCTGGAAGATGAGATCTGTCCTTTTGTAGGGCTAGAGAACTGAAGACTACTTGGTTGGCATTTTTGACCATAGTAAAACCCCATTATAGGTTTTTACAAATAATCAGCAGCTAAACACTTCACAGCAGAGGAAGCCTCATGAGGAAAATGTATTTAAAAGTCCAAATCAAAACCTTTTCAATCAACAGTTTCTTTGCTTTTAGCCAGAGAAATTGGTATACAATAATTCTTTACAATGAAGGAAATCATCATTATACAAGACATTTCTCCTTCCTTTTTGTTTTTCTGGTTCTGTTCAATCAGGCCTATCTCTGTATGACCCACTCTTGAGCTTGGTCTCTTGGCTAGAATACCTGGATCTGGTATGATCTTTGGACTGTTGTCTTTTGCTTTTTTGAAATCCAGACTTGATCTCAGAACACACTAAACCCCACCTCCCACATAGTTTATCTATTCTCTCCCTTGTCAATCACCCACTAAGGTTGGCATTTGCCAGTACCCCTTTATTCCCTTTAATAGAGAAGGAAACTACAAGAATAGGAATAAGAAAAAAGAAAAGAAATACTACTCAGTGAGGTCCTTTGTGTGAATAAAAGGTTGAAGTGAATGTAAAATGATCCATGATTAAAAAAGAAATAAAATGTCATATCTCTTTAGTATTTATAATAAATTTTCTCTGGGTTAGAGTAATAAAGAGCTTTGCTGCTGAGTAAAATTCATAAAAGTAATTAAGATTTTCATATGGACAAGAAAAGGAGCTCATACAAGAAAACATTATTATCAGGATTCTATAATCTTCATGCTTCAGTGAGCCAATTTATCACCAAAAGGGATAGGGAGGTAAAATGAGCTACTAGATATTTTTACATGTAGTAGCTTTATCATTAGCACTACCCCCAAACTGATGTGGCATTGAGACAGTATAAAAATCATGTGAGAAGCTGGGGGAGGGCATGATTTCAATTTTGTCGGGTGGGTTTGACTTTGTTCTCCTTCTTGGTATTTTTTTCTTGATGGGTCAACACTTAATTTCTTCTAAGCAACAAATGTGGCTAGGAACCATATTCTTTATCTTTGTATTATTCTTTCTTGGGAACAAAAAGGTTTCTGTGAGAATGGGAACTCAGTAAAGCCAGAAAGTCATGTGGCTCCATATTCTTCTACTCTTACCTCTAGTCCAAAAAACAAACAAACAAACAAACAAACAAACAAACAAACAAAAACAAGGCAAAGCTAAAGAAGCCTCCAGATGAGCCTGGGAAACTCCTGAGAGGAGACTAGTATAGACACTAACCAAAGTACAGCTAGACTAGCAGCTAATGAGAACCCTAAGCTGTGGCGAGGCCAAAGGGAGGCATGCCAACATCAGTGTTAACCTCACCCTATTTCCTCAGAGAACTTGCTAAGGCAAATCTCATTGAATTCCACCCTCCTCCCCACCTCCAAAAACAAAACAAACAAAAAAACCCCCATCATACTCTGCTTGGAAGCAGAGATGAGAGATTTCCCATTTTGATAATTTTTGAGCATATTCCAGGAAGATCCTATATTTATATTGAACATAGGGGCAATTTGCAAGTATCTCAGGAGAAAAGGGTCCTTACTGTTGATCATTCAGAGAGGAAACTGAGTTTTTGGCTTGGGGTAAGGCCTGGGGGGTCAAAACCTACCTCTGACAAACACTGGCTATACCAGCCTAGTTAAAACTCTTTGTTTTTCAAATAAATAAATAATTTTTTTTAAAAAAATTTTTTTTAAAAAGACTTCAATTTTCAGTGCCCCAAGGAAGTCACTAAGACTATAGTTTGTAGAGCAATAGCCATTCTGCATGGGCACAGGGGAGATGGTTCCTGACCAGGAAGTCTCCTATATCCATGGTATTAGAGGTCTAGATTAAAAGAAAAACAATAGTACCTTGTGAGGCACCTGGTGTGTGCCTACCACTCCTCTAGATGTAATGAGATCTAATGGAGTGAGTATAAAGCAAGGTCTCTACCCACAAGTAGTTTGATATCTAATTTGGGAGGCAATATTGTTATTCAAAATATTATTATTATTTGAAGTCAGCTGGGTCTAGTGGCTAGAAACTTAACTTTGAGCCCAGGGAGTCTTCAAGTCCTGCTACAAGCTGCATGAATCTGGGCAATTCTCTCAACCTCAGCAACCTGGACAATTTTCTAAGACTGTTTAAACTGCTGAGAAAGCACTGACCTGCACTGATAGAGGGCGTTTCCTGGCTGGCAAGTTCCCTCTGTGAATGATATCACAAGACTGATCTCTTTACAAATGACAAAATGGACTCAGATTAAATGACTTTGCTGATAATCACATGGCTAGCTAGTAAACCTATGTATGAGGAAAACAAAAGTTCAGCCCTCTTTCTACTATATCATAAAGTCTCTCAATCATAATGCTGACAAGGGGCTGAAAGCTTAGTTTCATCGCCCAAAATTCTCTTTCCTAGCTAACCTTTTGTTCCACATGCAGAATAACACTTAAGTAGGAGTCTGTTAAGCAAGATGCTTCATTCATATAGCCTATGTGGTTAGAGGGAAGGAAAGAAAAGAGTATTTCTTTTCTTCTTTTTTTTTTTTTTTGCTTTTTTTTTAAACCCTTAACTTCTGTGTATTGGCTCCTTGGTGGAAGAGTGGTACCGGTGGGCAATGGGGGTCAAGTGACTTGCCCAGGGTCATACAGCTGGGAAGTATCTGAGGCCAGCTTTGAACCTAGGACCTCCCATCTCTAGGCTTGACTCTCAATCCACTGAGCTACCCAGCTGCCCCCAAGAGTATTTATTTTCAATATTGAATAATGTATGTTTTATTTTATATATTTTTCCCAGATTACATGTAGATACAATTTTAATCATTGTTTTCTGCCATTTTGTGATCTTTACTCTCTCCCTTCCTCTCGCCCTTCTTCCTTCCCCAAGACAGCAGGTAATAGGATAGAGGCTGTGTTATCATATATATAATACATAATTCTGTGTGTGAAGACATTGTTGTAAAGACTTATGGTCTTAAACATTCCTGGTCTGGGGGACGTCTGGGAAAATACTCTAAAACCTCAAAACTGGGCAGTTAGGTGGCATAGTGGATCACTGGACCTAGAATCAGGAAGATTTAAGTTCAAATCCTACTTCAGACACTTAATAGCTTATGAGCTTACCTTCTGCCTCAATTTTTTCATCTGTGGATAATAATTAATACCTAACTCTTGGGATTGTTGTAAGGATAAAATGACAATAATATGTGTAAAGTGCTTTATAAACTTTAATGTACTCTATAAATGCTGGTAATAATAATAATAATAATTAACTATTTTGCTATTTACTGGAAGAAAAAAACTCTTGTAGTTCCCTCAATAAGGGCACTGTGGTATTGCTAAAGAGGAGACTATGTAGAGCTGAGACGTTTGCATCATGTGTATATATACATACATACGTGTATGTATATATAGTAATCCATTTCAAAGCTTGGAAAATTTTCATATACATGTCAATTGACTTACTTGATAATGCATTGTAATAATGCAAAGGAAACTAGAAGTGCCATTTCAGGTTCCTCTTGAGCTATGAAGTAGCAAATTGAAATTTAATTTAACTACATTTACTGCTGTGCCTTAAAATATAATGACTCAAACATAAAATATGGCTTATAAATACAATAGTCAAACAAAAGTTATCCTTTAAATCCATATATTGGATTTTTCTCAGTTTAGGACTTTGATAAACTCTGTATTTCTTTTTTTTTCATTAAGCATACTGTCAGCTTCTTGCTCATTTCCACAAATACCACAAAGACTGACTCGTAATGCTTTCTACAAATATCACAAAGCCTCCCATGTAACCAATGGGAATTCATTTGCCTGAATACTCCCTTACTGACAAAGGGATCAACCAGAAGGCCAGAGTATCTTGTTATTCGCGAGCCAGTGGATAGCTGAGAATTTGTACCCAGAAAAACAATCTCAAATTGCAAAGAAAAAATCTTTTCATCATAGTAGGTGCTCACCTGTTTTCAGAATTTTAAGAACAACTTCTGAATCATAAGTGCTGCAGCAATCAGAACCTATTGTCTTCAGTCATTACCAAACAGTCTGGCTAATCCGTAACAACTGTAATGTCTCCAAATCTGAATCAGTTATGCTACTAACACAGGTGTCTAGAGATCAGTTGGTCTCCTCTCCTTTCAAAAATATTATCTGAATGCATTTGATGTCCCTGATATATAGGACAAACACTCTTGTGAATCTGCTTTGATGGAGTGAAGTGGATAATTGAATTGGGGAGAGAAGGGAAACAAAGGAAGCAAAGGAAGAACTATGATCACTTTAACATATCCATTCTGATTTTTTCTTCAAACTGAGGTTTCTCACTAAATACTTATAACAGCTCTCTTTGTGGTGGCAAAGAACTGGAAACTGAAGGGATGTCCATCCATTGGGAATGGCTGAATAAGTTGTGGTATATTGTGATAGAATAAGAAATGATGAGCAGGTTACTTTTCTTTTTTAAACCCTTCCATCTCAGAGTCAATGCTGTGTATTGGTTCCAAGGCAGAAGAGTGGTTGGAGCTAGTCAATTGAGTTTAAGTGACTTGCTGAGGATCACATAGCTATAAAGTATCTGAGGTAATAATTGAACCCTAAACCTTTCCTTTCTGGGCCTGGCTTTCAATCCACTGAGCCACGTGGATGCCCCCTGAGCAAGTTACTTAAAAAACAAACAAACATGGAAAGACCTATATGAAATTATGAAGAATGAAGCAAGCAGAACAAAGAGAACATTATATACAGCAACAGAAATATTGTTTGAAGAACAATATCTATGTCCACCTCCAGAAAAATAATTGATAAATATAAACAAGCAAGATGTAGTTTTATATATACATAAATATTTTTGTCAAATGATGCCTTTTTCTAGTATGGGAAAGGGAGAAAGGGAGAGTATTACCACGGGATTTTAAAACAAATAAATAAATTTAAAATAAAGTTTTCACCAAAGGTCAACAATTATTTTTTTTAATCATTATGGAGCCTTTTAAAAAAATTAACTGGCCCTGTGAATTTATCACTTTCTTTGCAACTTGTAGGTATAGAGAGTGGCCTGGGTCACTGAGAAGTTAGATAACTTGTCTTTGGTCAGTGAGCCAGTGTCTGTGAAAGGTGGTAGGACTGGATTCCAGATCTTTGGGTCTGTAAGAGTTGCTTATCTTTAAAATGAGGGATATGGCTTGATCCCAAGGGATGCATAATGATGCAATTAGGAAGTAAAGGAGATGGGTCACCATCTTCCCTGCAATAAAGCCTTTCCCAATCTTCCTGAACACTCATATATTCTTGCTGAGTATTTCCAGTTTATCCTGACTATATCTTAATTATATATAGTTGTTTTCATGTTGTTTCTATCAGACTTATGAGCTCCTATAAGTAGGGACCACTTTTTGCCTTTATTTAACTCCCCAGCACTTAGGACAGTGCCTGACACATAGTAGGAGGTTTTATGTTTATTAATTTGTTTCCAACACAGTTACCTTTAGCCACTCAAACTTCCCTTTGTTCCTTTCTACTTTCTCCCTCCATTATGTAAACTCTTTCCACTGCACAGCCTCTCAACCTCATTCTTTTTGTGCCATGCATCAATACTCATGACAGTTAAAAACTGACTACAATTTGTGCACTGCATTCCATTCCTATTTAGTAGCTGTGAAGGAGCTATTGGGAAATTTAGTGTCTTCCCATCTAGTGTACCCATGTCCAGAACACCCATGGCTACAAAAAGCATTCTTGTTGGCAGGCTCTATGCTTCAAGGAGATGACACAGTAAGAACTTCGATTCTTTAAACTTTCTCATTTTGGGGACAATGAGTTGCATAGAATAAGCAGATTTGGGAATGGTTGGTAATTGTATTACATATCTCATTCTCTCAAATCCAGTCTTCTTTCTTTTTTCCCATTATGTGAAGATCACCACTGTCATTTTAATTTTTTTTCCACATTACATGTCGACATAATTTTAATAATCATTTTCTGAAATTATGTAATTCACATTCTCTCCCTCACCCTTTAAAAAGGAGAAATACAACATAGATAGAGTGCATGAAATAAATTCACCTGACTGGTCAGAATGAAACTAGTGTGTGCCAAGCATCAAGAAAATTCTGCATCATAGCAATATGATAAAAGAGGCTTTGGGGACCCAGAGCAGACAGCTGCTCTCAGAGATGTCCAAACTGGGAAGATTTGGCCGTCATGCTGTTTACCAAACTCATCCTGTAAATTGCTTCAAACCTCTGAGTATTATTAGATGCTCTTTGTAAAGCCAAAGAGAAGCATGGAATACTGACTAGTGCCTGGGATAAAGTGAACAACACAGATGTCCAGGAGTCCACATGACTAGTTACACAATCAACTACCATGATTAAAATTATTTAGAATGGTGCTAGCATAAAGGCAAGAAGGATAAAATACCCAGAGGGAGAGGAAAAAATGGAACAACCAGAGGGCATGGAGGGAGTTTAGTCAGAAACAGCTTTAAGGAACTGGTGAAAAATGAATACATTTTTTAAAATCCTCTTACCGTCTATTTTAGAATCAACATAAAGTATTGATTCCAGGGCAGAAGAGTGTTTAGAGATAGGCAATCAGAGCTAAGTGACTTGCCAAGGGTCACACAGTTAGGAAGTATCTGAATCCAGATTTGAATCCAGGACCTCTGGTCTCCAGGACTGGCTCTCTATCCATCGAGCCACCTATCTGTCCCTTGAATACAATTTGAAGTAATAGAAAGGCATGGTTGGAAAACAGGGTAGGTAAAAGTCCTGATACTGGATGTGAATATTTCATTCATTTATTTTTCTCTACTCATATAATCACCCTAATTCAGTCCCTAATCACTTCTTACCTGAATCATTGTTAATAGTTTCATAATTTATCTTTTCTCAGTTCTTTCCTCTCTCTAAACCATTCTTCACAAGGCTGCCAGTATTATTCTTTAAGCACTGGCCAAAAAATCTCAATAGCCTCCTATTATCTCTTAGAAAAAATTCAAACTCCTCAATTTGACCATTTTAAGGCCACACCAATCTGGCTCCTGCCTACCTTTTCCAGATTTATAACCCATTATCTCACTTTGTGTGCCTGACCTTTGATCCTATTTGTCCTTCATATGGAACATTCTAGCTCTTATCTCTGAGCTTTTATTTCTCATGCTCAAAATAAATTCTCTCCTCAAGCAATCAATGAGAATTCTTAAAGCCATTATTATTTGCTAAGCTTCATGAGAGGTGCTGGGAATAGATTTCTTTCCTCTAGAATCTCTAACTTCTTTCAAAGGTCAATTTCAAGAGCTGCCTCATGGATGTGACCCTTCCTAATTCTTCTAGCACCCAGACAGGATCTCCCCTACATCCAAAACTATTTGTGTTTACAAATAAATATAATATATTTATCATGTATTTACATTTACTTACATGAGTAAATCCCCTCCATCCCAATAGAATGTATGATTTTGAGGTCCTCAGTAACATAATAGTTACTTGAATGCTTATGGATTGATTGTTAAAGAGTCTTAATACCAATAAATTACAATTTCAATGTGATACAATCAGAATAAGGTCACAGATGATAAAATAACAGATTCATCAAAACATTCTAATGATAACGATGGTGATGATGATGATGATGATGATGATGATGATGATGATGATGATAATGATGATAATAATAATAAGAAGAAAAGTAAAGAAAATGAGGCAAAAAGTACTAGAGTTCTTCCCAGAAAGATTTCAAAGATCCTGTCTCTGGCACTAATTAGCTATATAATCACAGACAGATTATTCAATTTCTCTAGGGCTCAGTTTACTCTTTTGTAAGATGATGACAACAATACTTCTAATGTCTATTTCAGAATATTTTTAAAGATCAAATGAATTAATAAGTGTAAAAAAACCTTTGTAAACCTTCAAGTAATATCTCAGGAGTTCCCAAATAAGGAGCATATCTCTTGGAATAAGAGAATTTTGTCAAGAGAATAATGGGAATATGTATTTGACTTTGTTCTAATGAACATTTAACAACTTTACAAATCTAAGTATGTTTTATGGACTAAATAAAATATTCTTCATGGAAGCTTCATGTGTAAATATATGACATGCAAACCTATTATATATACAGTTATAAAAGTGATATTGTGACCGCTGTTTATAAAATATTAGCCCCCAAGTCAAAATAACTATTAGTAGCTTTTATTTACAACAAGGTAGAGATAGTGAAAGTGGGAAATGTAGGAAGGAGACAAAGCCTGGTCTAGCCTACCAGCACTAAGAGCTGCTCTGGTGAAGTCTGGTTCAGCCTCAGGCAGGAACTTCCCCAAGTCCAGATCTCCAAGTAGATTTCCTGGTAGTCTTCAGCCAGAGTTCCACCAACACAGAATGACTCCAAGGAAAAGCATATCTCTTCAGCTCTACTCACCAATGCAGAATCCAAGTGTCTCTCCAAGGAACAAGTCTCTCCAAAAACCAAGGAAGGAAAGTGACCAGACCAGGTTGGTTTCTTCTTTTTTCCATGTCATTTCCAGTCTCTCCTCCTCTTTATAGAAACCAATTGTTGTCTTTCAATTTGCCTAGCACTGCCCAGGGCTGAGCAGTGTCCTTTGAAGGTGAAAGTTTTCTCTAGTAAGTGACTTGTGAATTCTCTTACTTAAGTGTTAAGTAGGGGTATTTTGAGTTCTTGATTGATTGAGTTAAAGGTTGCTGATAGATTACATTAAAATAGAAAAGAGAGTTAATTCTCTCTTTACACCACTCTTCTGTTTTAGAACTGATACTTTAGTCAGATCTGTGAACCTGGTATGTCACAACCCCAATTGTTGACCTTTAATATTCTTTTTCTTTGGAATCGATAGGTAATAGCTATTCTAACACAAAAGGTAAGAGATTTTAAAAATGTATTCAGTATTCACAATTCTTTAAAGCTGCTTCTAACAAAGTATCTAAGTCAGAAGGTAAGAGTTTAAAAAATTTCAAGAGTGCACAATCTAAAAGAGTTTGGGAACCTTTGTACTTTGTCAATGTCAGCTACTAATCCTTTCATTTTTTAATCCAAAACATATTTTATTTAATCAAGAGAGGTTCTAATCCAAGGCTCTAGTGCACTAGAATGATATCTAACCTAGCCTTATAACTGTATAAAACTCTATATTGTGTGCCACTGAATCGCGTATGTTTTCTCATAATTAAAAACAATCAAGTTTGGCACAAACCTTTTTCTTTTTCTTACTCAATGTTTAAATATCACAAACTTGGAGTCTCTAGCCAAACTTCCAAAATATCCTCTTTAATCACTGCTAATTGAAAAATAAGCAGATCTTCAAGTCTCTCTTTCCATTGGCACATTCTTTGATTGATATTTATTCTCTTGGTAGAGCTAAAGAGAAATTCTAGCTGTTCTGCACAAAACTTAAACAGGAAGACAAATCCTATTTTCTACAATTAGTTTTGCAATGTAACAGGAAAGCTGAATTTTTACCTGTTCTTTTGTCCTCCAGCATAATCTCCAAACTACTTTATACCTCCTTCCCCTAAATTTGTTCACTATTACTTTTCTCCCTACATGTATTATGTTTGTGCTTATTTGTTTATTGTGCTTATTTCTCTTGTTAATTTTAAATTCTTTCAAGGGAGTTACCATATTCCATCTGAGGGCAAGGTCTGAGTTGTTTTCCATTCTTACATCCTTAGCATTCAACATAACACTTTGAAAAGAGAAGGCATTTAAGCCATGCTGGTTTAATTGAATCAAACTGAGTTCAATTGAATCTTAAAAATGCTTTCCACATAAAACACTGAATTTTGTGGGCAATCAATAAATATTTTGAAACTTATCCAGAAGGACTATAACAAATTCGGTCATGGTAGATGTGATTTCAAACAATTAGTCAATACAGTGACTTTGTATATGCACTATGAAGTCCAAAAGGAATTCATCTATCATTGTCCAGAATTACCTACATTTAACATATGCCTTTTATCAACTGAATCTAGGTTTTTTTCTGAAATATTGGTCATTGCCAGAAAATGTGTTTATTTCTATAAAACAAGAAACACCATGGTGGGTGGGAGGCTGATAGTGAGGGGAATCATTAAACCCATGTCAGAAAATTCTACACTCTTGAATGTGTCAGACAGATAGGTTTCCTGGTGCCAGATTAGCTCTAAATGGTATGTGTGAAACTCATGTGAATCAGGCAGCTGTTCCTGTGTGAAATAGAAGCATTTGTCTAACCTGTTCCTATGGATTTCAATCAGCATAAGCAAAAACCAAAACAAAACAAATGATGATTACAGGCAAGCCCAGTGTGGACTTTGATCCAGACTCCTACAAATAACCAGATTGGAGTTGGAGTCTGTTTCAAACTTCTTGTTTAGGTTTAATTTTTTTTAATTGGTCCTGAGGCTTTTAAATAGAAGACATTGATGTTTTCCCATTCTGTCTGGCAAATTTAATTACCTTAAATATTTTCTTTCCCAACTTGTCTATTCCAACTCCATTTCCATTTTTCAAATGCAAGAGAAGTCTTGGCCTCTATTAATTCTTTGGCAAAGTCTGGTTTTCTGGAATTAAAATTATTCTCTCTACCCACCTTGCTCTTCCTGTTCCTGACTTTATTGCAACCTCATATAAAATGTTTTCAAATGGATTTCAGGCTTGGGGGCATTATTAAGGGACAATGCTTAATGCTTTCTCCTCACATAGAATTTGGCTGGCAGCCACAACAGCAACAGAAAACAGAACCTGTTTCATAGATGGCCCTGATCCATCTTTTACTAACTTTTACATTTATCAGCTATGTGACCTCGAGCAAGTCACTTAACTTCTCCTAACCTCAGTTGTTTCATCTATAAACTGAAGATGATGACAGCACTGACCTCAAAGGGTTGTTGTGAAGGTAAATTGAGATAACACATGTAAAGCATTTTGCAACTCTTAAAAAAGCTATATGAAGCCTTTATTATTATTATCTATGTACTTCTTCAATAATGATAAAAAATGAGTAACTTGCAAAGTGAATGGCTTCTTTTTGTCTCAGAATTAGCATAAACATGAATATATCCAATTCAAAATGTAAGAAAACAAATGCCCAAAACTATTTTTACACATGAGAAAAAATGAAATATTACTGTAATTGTACAAAAAAAAAGAGAGAGAAAATATATTTTTACCAGCTTCTTCAACCCTCAAACTAACTTGCTTTGTGACTTTGGGTCAATTAGTTTTCCTGGATTTTAATTTCCTTCTCTATAAGTTGAGGTGGTTAGACTGATAATCTTGAAAGTTCTTTTGAGTATTAACATTCTATGGCTCATAAATTATATTTATGAACTGGAATGGGCTGCTTTATGGAAGTAACCAAAACTAGAAGAGCTATATCTTCAGATATTGAAAGACTGGTGATTTTTGAAAGATCTTGCAAAGGAGAGAAGGAGTTATGACTAAAGAAGGAAAACACTGCTCTGATTTTCCAAAAATTATATACTGTGACATCCATGATCAGGGACAATGGGTTAGACAATACTTTTCAAAAAAGAGAGCATGAGATTTTAGTGGGTTTTAAATCAACAAATATTTATTAATCACCTACTTTTGTTTTCCTAAACAAGGAAGAATTATGGAAAAGTCAAATGGGTTGTCCTAAGTGGAAGTGAGTTCTCCCTTCAGAATAGAATTTCAAGTGAGATCTGTATAATCACTTCTTGGGATACTGTAAAGGTGATTCTTGGTTAGGAATAGGTGCAGTGATGTGCAAACTATTCGCCATGGGCCAGATCCAGGCTGGAGTTTGCCCATCACAGCCTTAAGCAATTCCCTAACCACTAAGCCCCCACATCCAGATGTAGTGATTAGAGAATTGCTTAAGGCATTGATGGGCAAACTACAGCTTGGATCTAGCCTGCAGGGTATAGTTTGCCCCTCAATGGAGACTAGATGGCCCCTGACATCCCATCCAATCCTTTGATTACAATTATGTTAAAGTTCAGCAATAATTATCAGTCACTAGAGATCTGGTATAAACCAATTCTACTGACTATCCTGTTGATTTTGGAGCTAAACTATTCTCCATCCCTTGACAAATTGCAAATAGTTTTCCTTTGTATGTAAGGGAATTTATGATTACCTACATTGTTTTGGTTTCAAACAATAGATTAATACAAAGCTTCTTAAACACAGGAATTTCATTTGTCAGTGACCTAATTTCTATCAATTATCAGAATCCACCTATTAAAGGCAGATGAAGGAAACAAGACACATTTCCTAAAACTTGTATCCTTTTCTTTAAATTGATGCATCCCAAGAAGGAAAAGGAGAGCAATTTTACCTAGGCATTCAAAAACCATTCAAATGGCTGCACAGTAAACTCGGCTAACAGAAATCTTCCATGTTTTCTACACCAGATTCAGTCTCAATAGACCATATAGCTCAGCAGTAACAGATAAATCATTGGCATCAGAGAAGTGAGGAAAACACCTTCTGGATTATAAAGCTCCAGGCAAAAATCACTGTTTAACCACATTGAAAATTAAATCTTAATTAAGCTGTGCTGTTTTATTCATGAATAAAGTCCTAAAACACTATGTGTTAATAACAAGAATTGGATATATAGCAGTACTAAAAATGAATGATACCCTGGAGGACCGTAAATATTTCCAAAAGAGATCATAGGCATCTGAGGGGGGTTTGTTCGTAAAGTGATAGTTTATTTAAAACATTTTTAGGGACAAGAATAAATATTCCTCATCTCTCAGGAGGTGATATGAATAGCAGATTCCAGCATAATACAGTATGTCACCAGATGGTACAAAGTTACGTGTGTGGAATTTAATCTTGTGGGCTGAATCCTTTTAGTGGGATAAATGTCCAATCATAAACTGTCCTATAATTTCCCTTACTTGGGAGTCTTCTGTTCTATCTATAAGGCAGCCAGGTGGTGCAGAGAATAGAGCAAGAAGTCAGGAAGTCCTCATTTCAAGTCTGCCTTCAGATACTTGACAAGTCATTTAACCTTTGCCTGACTCAGTTTCCTCAATTTTAAATAGGGGCTAATAATAGCACCTATGTTGCAGAGTTGTTGTAAGATCAAATCAGATATTTTTTAAGTGCACAGCTTACAGGAGATGCTTGATAAATCCTTCCTATTTTTTCTCTTAAGGTTCTTCTTTCCTACCCCAAAAATCCTCCCTGGTATACCAATTTTTCATTAGATTTCTTATTAAAACATGCAAAATATCCTCAGGTTTAAAACTAGAATAAATTAATAGTTTGAATCCTTACTACATAAAGGATTTCTCAAATATTTCTTGGTTAAAAATAGTATATTACTTACGTTCAATGCAAAATACTCCTTAACTCGGGTTAAGATGGCGGCAGAATAACAAGCAGCATTTAACCTCTCCTAACCGAAACATATAGGACTCCTTAAGGGGACATAAAAACAAATCCAGAGGAATGGAGAGACCCCACAACAGGGCGCAGCCTGGAAGGTACGTGGAATCGGGGCATTTCCATGCTATAAAGGGGTGAAACAGCTCTCACTACATCACGGGCTAAGCAACACCCCCAAACCCCCCCACACACACCACCTAAAACGCCAAAGCCAGCTCAAAAGAAATAGAGCAATTTGGGGGCACCCACTGAGTCACAGGCCGCTCCAGGGCCTGTTCCTGAGAGCAGCAAGACTTAGGACCCCAAAAGGCTAAAGAACGCACATGAACTTTGAGCAAGGACATGGAGCTCAGGCGCGGGCGGAGGCGGACACATTTTCTAGAAAAATTAGATTTAATTGATATGTGGAGAAAAATAAATAGGGACAGAAAGGAATACACCTTCTTTTCAGCTGCACATGGTACATTCACAAAGATTGACCATGTAATAGGGCATAGAAACATTGCAAACAAATGCAAAAGAGCAGAAATAATAAATGTAACCTTCTCAGATCATAATGCAATAAAAATAATAATTAGTAAGGGCACCTGGACAGGCAAATCAAAAACTAATTGGAAATTAAATAATACGATTCTCCAAAACCAATTAGTCAAAGAAGAAATCATAGAAACAATCAACAATTTCATTGAAGAGAATGACAATGATGAGACATCCTACCAAACTCTGTGGGATGTAGCAAAGGCAGTACTCAGGGGGAAGTTTATATCCTTGAGTGCATATATTAACAAATTAAGGAGGGCAGAGATTAATAAATTGGGCATGCAACTAAAAAAATTAGAAAGCAGGCAAATTAAAAATCCCCAGATGAAAACTAAATTAGAAATACTAAAAATCAAGGGAGAAATGAATAAAATCAAATGTAAAAGAACTATTGAATTAATAAATAAGACTAGAAGCTGGTATTTTGAAAAAAACAGATAAAATAGACAAAGTATTGGTCAATCTAATAAAAAAAAGGAAAGAAGAAAACCAAATTGACAGTATCAAAGATGAAAAGGGAGATCTAACCTCTAATGAAGGGGAAATTAAGGCCATCATTAAAAACTATTTTGCCTAATTATATGGCAATAAATATAACAATTTAGGAGATATGGATAAATATTTACAAAAATATAAATTGTCTAGATTAACAGAAGAAGAAATAGAATACCTAAATAGTCCCATATTAGAAAAAGAAATTGAACAAGCCATCAAAGAACTCCCCAAGAAAAAATCGCCAGGGCCTGATGGATCCACAAGTGAATTCTATCAGACATTCAAAGAGCAACTAATCCCAATAATATACAAATTATTTGATATGATAAGCAAAGAAGGAGTCCTACCAAATTCCTTTTATGACACAAATATGGTACTGATTCCAAAGCCAGGGAGATCAAGAACAGAGAAAGAAAACTACAGACCAATCTCCCTAATGAACATAGATGCAAAAATCTTAAACAGAATACTAGCAAAGAGACTCCAGCAAGTAATTAAGAAGATCATCCACCATGATCAGGTGGGATTTATACCAGGAATGCAAGGTTGGTTCAACATTAGGAAAACCATCCACATAATTGACCATATCAACAGTCTAACAAACAAAAATCACATGATTATCTCAATAGATGCTGAAAAAGCCTTTGACAAAATACAGCATCCATTCCTATTGAAAATACTGAAAAGTATAGGAATAGAAGGACCTTTCCTAAAAATAATAAACAGTATATACCTAAAACCATCAACAAACATCATATGCAATGGGGATAAATTAGAAGCCTTCCCAATAAGATCAGGAGT
>NC_058132.1:404090738-404142066 GCF_016433145.1 Gracilinanus agilis
TATCAATAAGCACATGAGAAAGTGTTCTAAATCTCTAATAATTAGAGAAATGCAAATCAAAACAACTCTGAGGTATCACCTCACACCTAGCAGATTGGCTAAAATGAAAGAAGGGGAGAGCAATGAATGCTGGAAGGGATGTGGCAAAATTGGGACATTAATGCATTGCTGGTGGAGTTATGAACTGATCCAACCATTCTGGCTGGCAATTTGGAACTATGCTCCATGGTCTATAAAAGACTGCCTGCCCTTTGATCCAGCCATACCATTGTTGGGTTTGTACCTCAAAGAGATCATAAATAAACAGACTTTTACGAAAATATTTATAGCTGCGCTTTTTGTGGTGGCAAAAAACTGGAAAAGGAGGGTATGTCCTTCAATTGGGGAATGGCTGAACAAATTCTGGTATATGCTGGTGATGGAATACTATTGCGCTCAAAGGAATAATAAACTAGAGGAATTCCAGGTGAACTGGAAAGACCTCTGGGAACTGATGCAGAGCGAAAGGAGCAGAACCAGAAGAACATTGTACACAGAGACGGATATACTATGGTAAAATCGAATGCAATGGGCTTCTCTACTAGCAGCAATGCAATGACACAGGACAGCTCTGAGGGATGTATGGAAAGGAACGCTACTCACATTCAGAGGAAGGACTGCAGGAGAGGAAACATGTAAGAAAAACAGCTGCTTGAATGCATGGGTTGGGGTGGACATGATTAGCGAATGTAGACTTGAAACTACCACACCAATGCAACTATCAACAATTTGGAAATAGGTCTTGATCAATGACACATGATAAAAACAGTGAAAATGTGCGTCGGCCATGGGTGGGGGGGGTTAAGGGGGGTGAAGGGGAAAGTAGGAGCATGAATCATGTAACCATGTTAAAAATGAATATTAATAAATGTTTTAAAAAATACTCCTTAACTAAGAAACAAAGGAGTTGTCACTTAAATCAGCATTTCTTAAAGTGCAATCTGGGGACCCCAGGGAGCCCTCTGAAATTATTTTATGGGGTCTATGAAATCTAAACTATTTTCATAAAATATGGATACTTCAATCTTTATAATGTTAAACATCGATAGATATAACCCACATAAACAAAAGTTCCTTGGAGTCTCAGTAATTTTTAAGTGACAAAACCACTTGAGAAAAGCCTTGAGGGAGGGGGAAAAAGGACAGAGGAAGATAATGGATTTTATTGCAACTTTTGCTTTGAAAACACATTCCTTGTACTGAATTTGTTCATGATGTGTTCTAAAATTTCAGAATGCAAGAAGTATAAATTTTTCTACAAATATTTGCATGAAACTGCCACAGATGGTTTTCAGGAAAGGCCAAGTCATTTAAACAAGAATACATAAGAAAATCACAGAGCAGCTTCAACAAAGGAATGGCACAACTTCTTCCATATAAACAGAGCTGGGATTTCTACTACAATTACAAGGTAAAGAACTTGGAAGCACTAAAGCCTTGTGACTAATTCCAGAAATAAGTTCTGCAAACAGAAGTGTATTTGGAATCAGTCAAGAAAGAAATGAAGTAGAAGTGGAGGAAGGGGTTTAAAACCATGTGTTCAATTTTGAAAGATCTTAAAAATACAAGATATTTATGATCATAAAGCCTTCTATGGAGAAGATACATTGGACTTCAAATTAGAGAATAGTTAAACTAAAATTTTGAAATTGCCAAAGAAACTATTCTTTTGTAGTTTTGACTGATATAAAACAACCAAAATAAATAAAATAAAATGAAACCAGCCACGCAAGCTTCAAATTTCCTCACTTAGATAACAGAAAATTTCAGGACTATGGAAGAGTTATTATCCAAGAAGCCCTTTCAACACTTGTTAATGCCAGGCCAATGAATAAAAGCTAAATATACCATGTTCTTTATAGCATAGCCCTGCTGCCCATCTTGACTCCTACAACAATGTCTGTTGGAATTGGAATATCACTGGTCAGGTTGAATCCTGGTCAACTTTTTCCTCCATTGATAATGATACTAGGACTAAGAAAAGCATTTTGTGCAGAGTTTTTACAAAAATAAAGTTAAAATAGTCAGTCACTTGCAAACTCATCAGCTTTTGCCCAGTATATGTAATCTACTGTCACTTCCTTTTTATAAATAATATCCTAGAAAGACATGGTGGGTAAGGCAAAAATCCATAAGGAATGTGTAAAATCAGCATAAATTATAATCAACTCTAAAAAAGATAATTTGGAATAAAATTGGGCAGTTAATTATATCTTTTTAATGGGAGTTAGCAATTTATGTTCAGTGAATCTAATGATGCCTCTACCAACTTCTTAATAAGATCCACAATAGGCAGGGATCATGTTAACCATATAGTCTTACACTCCCTTTTTTCAAATGAAGAAATTGAGGCACACAGCATCTAACCTGAGTATCAGAGTGGGGTATGAATACAGGCCTTCTGACTGCTTGACTCTACATTCAACTATTTTTTATTTAAAAAAGGATTCATTTTTTCCTAAGTGCATGTAAAAACAAATTTTAACATTTAAAAAATTAAAATGATTTTCAAATTTTCTACCTCCCTCCTTACCCTCCTCCTCCCTCAGATGATAAGGAATTAGATATAACTTATATATATACATAATATATATATATATGCAAACATATAAAACATTTCCATATTAGTCATGTTGTGAAAGAAAACAAAAAACATAAAAAAGTGAAAAACAATTGTTCAACTATTTAAAAAATAATAATTAAATGTTTGCTCAGTAAACAGAGAAGCAAAGATGAAATGTGTATGGAAATTAAATTTGAAATTGAAATAAGATATTCTTTTAAAAATTAGGAAGTACTTGCCCTATAACATTATTTGTGGTTGGATTTTATTTCCTATCATACTAAATTGTTTTATGCCTGCTATGATATTTTTTCTACTTCATATTATTATTCACAAAATGTGGTGATTTTAAAATAATCTTCCAGGTATCTTTGAAATAGAAATTCTTAGGCAAAATATTGTGACATTTCTGACATCCAGCTTTAAAAATTAGAAGATACAACATAGTCTCTGGTATAAAACTGAAGGAAATGAACAAATTAAATTCCAAACTGCTTATGGGATTTTTCAACTATATTTGATTAAACAACACTTTTATTAAATAGGTGTTGACCCTAAGTTAATGCTTTCTCTCTTTATAGGTTCAAGACCCTACCTGATTCTCACCAAAGAAGATGAATGAAATTAATTTTGAAAATGTACTTATTAAGAGATAAAGAAGAATGCTAGGGTACACAATGTGACCTTTATAAAGTGGAAACATTTGTGCAGAAATTTTAAAATTTCTCAGAGGTGGATGTGAGCTTACCTTGACATGGTGGATGAGACGTTCTTCTTCATTCACCTTGTAGGTCTCTAATCCCAGTTCTTTAGCTAACCTCAATATACGATTCTGAGTTGGCCCAACATAGGATCCTCCAAGGTCTACATATTTAACATGTTTATTCTGGTTTTCCAATTAAAAAAAAAAGAGAAAGAGAAACTATTTATATGAACAGAGAGGAAATAGTAAGCTGGGATTTAATACTTTACTTACTATTACCTTGAGTGTCTCTAAAACTCTTCCAGTTAACGTGTTTACTTTCTCTGTTTATAATTTACTTGAATTTTTGCAATATCTTCAAATATTGGTTTTTTTGCTATTTCTTACTAACAACAAAAATCTTTATCTATACATGTAAATGTATAATCTAAATGCACAACTATATTTATGTATATATGAAGCATAATTTACATATTACTAATTATACACACATACAAAGTCATTATCCTGTTTAGAATATATAAGACGATTGTTTAAAATTAATCATGTGGTCCATGGTGTTTATTCTTTTTTTTTTTTTTTTTGGACAGCTATGCACTGATATCTGGATTAGTGATGTTTTTAGTAAGAAATGAAATGTTGTAAATTCTCTTTCCTCAGTTCTTAACCCTTGATTAGAGAGAGTGCCTGGTCATTTAAATGCCAAAGAGAAAAGCAAGGGATAAAATTAAACAAAATTCAAATCACTCAGAGTATAGTCTGCTAGTCTATCATTTGGAAATGTATAGTTGAAGATGGAAAATACAATTAAAATATGTCTAGTTAAAATTCTCTATATCCTTAATAGCTTGAAACTGAGTCATTATTTTGCCTCAGATACTCAGGAATAATATTCTAAGAATTAGAGCTCATCAGCAATGTTAAGGGTGATCTCACGAGATGGTCAGATTTCTCTAGGTGGGAAAGCCAAAGAGGGTCTCTGAGTTGGGGAAGCATTATGATCAAAGATAGGCTTTTAGAAAATCAATTCTGGCTTGAATTACTGGGAGTTCTGGAACTTCCTCAATCTAAAGAACCAACAAATCTTGGGTAGAAATCATTGGAGATGAAATAATAACTAACCTTCACTCCAAAAAAAAAAAAAGAAAAGAAAAGAATATTGTAACTCTCCAATATTTTTTGCGGTGGAGGTGGTGGATTTCTTTTCTACCTTGCCCATCTCGGGTCCTGATTACTTACTCTTACTGTATAAGTTCGGCCTCCTACTCGATTTCTGGCCTCCAGTACTACAACACTTAGTCCAGAATCGTGAAGCAATTTGGCTGCTGCCATACCTGAACGAAAAATGAGAGCAGAAACATCAGCTTCAAATATTCTACAATTCCATATCTATTCAAAAGTATATTTGGTTTCCAGATTCTTTTTATATCATACCAATTAGTGAATTTGCTGGTGTTTAAATTTCCCAAACACAGTTTACTAAATGAATAAGAAAAAACAACAAAAAGCACTTCACATTTGGACAATTGTACAATCCTAGGTCAGACTACACTAACTGAAGTTTAATTAAAAGAAGTGCGCTGACCAGGTCTGGGGCAAGAAATGAAACTAGCTTATGATTATGGCAATATATATTTATACCTAATATTTATGTATAATTTATTATTTATTACTTTATAAAATGTTTTGCTTATTTGATTTATACATTCTATTAATAGTCCTATAATTTCAGAAAATACAACATCTTGAAAAAATTCTATGAATGAGCATAAACAGAATATATGATGGATGGTAGGTCCCAAACCATTTTAGAATAGTGAAAAAGGGCAACTGAAAGAACTTTCATCTATTTTTGCTCTGATAAAATAAAATTAAATACTACCAAATTGGTTATTGGATTAATAAGCAAAAAAAAAATGAGGTGACAAATATGTTAGTTTTAACTAAAATAAATTATTTTTGATTGTCTTTTTTTAAGCCCTTACCTTCCCTGAGTGTAAATTCTAAGACAGAATGAGAAGAGTTAGGCATTTGAGGTTAAGTACTTTGCCCAAGGTCACACAGCCAAGAAGCATCTGGTCCTCCAGAATCCAAGCCAATGAGTTCTATCCATGTACCTCTTAATTGTCTTTTGTAGGAAGTGTAATTTGAAGAAACCAAGGCCCTAGCAGTATGAAAAACCACTTAACAAGAGAAAAAAAAAACTTATCTAAGGCATATTCCCATAGGGAATTCTCTCATCACCTAATTTCACACTTCCTCACTATGAAGAGCAGTATTTAAAGAGGTACTTTTCAATTTTTTTAATTCATTCATCTCTAATTCACATTTTAGTTTTGGATATTTATCTTATGGTTAAAAATACTCTAGCCGTAAAATACTCTAGATGTAAAATTAGAGGATTTTTCCAAGTTGCAATAGAAATATGTTAGTTAATTTATCCTAAAAACTTTAATTGGTTGTTTTTAACAAAGCAAATATTTTTAGAGAAATATAATTTTCATTCTGGAAACAGGTCTGGTTTTCCTCTTTTGTTTTTCTATTTACTTGAGCATTATGCTTACTCTGTCCTTGGATATTGGGCCAGTTTTTTAAAATTTAAAATCTAGAACCCATTATAGAAAACTAGGTGCCAAATAAAACATCTGAACCATCACCCTCTCTCACCCTCTAACTCCATCTAACTGTGGAGGTTGATAGTATAAAAATGAAAATGAGTATGTGAAGAAGAAAATTTAGGAGATAGGTAGTTGGAAAATTGGCCCAGGACTTACCATTTCATCTCTCTGAGTCAAAGCTCTTAAATTTTAAAAAGATTATGATTCAGGAATGATAAATAATTCACTGAAGTTCTAGATAATACATTCTCAGTTTGGCAAATAAAATGACTTGAATCCATAAATGGCATAGCACTGTTACCAATAAATTTTCTTTCCTTGGCAATAGAAACCCAAAGAATAAGTCCAGAATACCCATACCCCCAACTCCTTTTTAAAAATGTTATTCTTAACTTGACAAATATGCACATGAACATTTTCATGGACAAAGAATAACAAAAAAAAAAGAGGATTACATACAAAACAGTGAATCATCACCATGTCCTGGCTGTTCCTTTCTTTAAAAGAACATACCATTCTTTCACTTTAATTACTCCAGGAATTTTTCTCTAATTTAAGCAGGCTTTGCCTTGTTTCACAACAAGATGAGCAGGGAAATATGTGTCATATGATAATATATGTACAACCTATATCATAGGACTTGCCTTTTGGGGGATTGTGGAGGGGGGGAAGGAAGAAAGGAAAAAAGAATGAAATACATTTTTGGACATAGTTAATTTGAGAATTTGTTTCTCTTAGATAAACATATTTATTAAAATATGTTACATATTTATAACAAATCATGTCATTATATTATAGTTATGTTATATATCATGTTATAAAAATAAATGGTAACTCAAAAAAATAAATTTAATTCATTAGTTTAAAAGATATCTTGGTCATCTTTTCTTTTCCTCTGAATTATTCTCCTCTGGGTACTCTTTTAAATATTTCACTGGAATTTTTTTTCCTTTTCTTTTTCTTTGGGGAGAGAGTGTCAAAATCACTAGCCCTTCTGTATTCCCTCCCTTGATTATCTCCCCATCTAAAAAATCCTCCAATTTAACACATAAGCATAGTCAAATATTGATCATTTTAAAAAATCTATGATTCATTTTTTAGCTTTAATTCATAACCTTTCTAAAAAGAAGTGAGAAGCATGTTTCATTAGTTCTTTATAAAACTGGTATGTCAGTTTTCATGGTTTTTTTTATCTGTTTTGTAGTCATATAAATTATTCAGTTCATTCTGAATCAGTTCATAAAAGTCTTTTTGCCTTTAAAAATATATTCCTTTAATAATTTCTTATGGGGAAATGATATTCTTTTACATGAATATACCATAATTCGTACAAATATTCTACAACTGTTTGGTACCCACATTGTTTCCAGTTCCTTATCAGTACAAAAATTTGCAGATAAAATGTGAAATTATACTATTCACAATAAAGCTACATGATGGAAAAGTCAGATTGCAGGCTCCTTTAGGAGCAGAGTACCCTCTATCCTCTCCCATGCTCTCAGGGAATCAGCATCTAAAATACAAATATTAATGATAAGGCACATAGGATTATGTGGGGGTTTGCTGAAACCTCAAGCTGTGGGAAGACTTTTGCTCTGATTAAGTTGGCTAAGGATAAAAAACAGCCAGCTTTCATTAAGTTACTATAGCAACCTGATACCCAGATGCAGCTACTTCAAGATACTGAAATAAAATTACTTTTTAGTGGATTCTGGGTATGTTTAAAACCATTTTTAAAAAGTAACTCTTTCAAATTTTACATGCAAACGACCAATTTTATTGAAATAATAGCCATTATCACAATCTTTTTTTAAAAAAAAAAAACGCTCCCGCTTTTGTCCTTTCCACTTTATTGTTTGTCCAGAATATCTTCTGCATTTTGCTGTCCTTTTAGGCAAAACTGCTTTCCCTTTACTTTATCTTGGACTCACAAGATAAAAGAAGAAAAGAATGAATATGACAACATGAAGCTTTTTCTAGGTTGGTTGTCTAAGCATCATTCCTCCCTTTATAGATGTGGGCACTAGATACATAGCAAAGCTTTGAATTTGACTCAACTATTCCACAAATACTTTTGTGAAAAACATAATGCAAAATGTGGCAGGATTCTGTTCTCTGAAATGAAGATTAAATAAAGCAGTTATTTTAATCGCTTTAGGAAATATTTATTAGAAATAAAGCATGACTATCAAAGCAGAATATAAAAACTAGTTGCTTTCCCTCCAACCAAAGATAGTATTTGTCCTGTAGAACATCTTTGTTCTGGCCAAAGATACTTAAGTACAAATTGGGAAATTCTTAAAAGACCAAATTCCTATCAGATAAGCTGAGCACATGCAGAGAAAATAGATGAGAGAAGAAAGAGACGGACCCACAGATAGTTAGACAGAGGCAGAGAATGACAGATAGACAATTAAAGAGAGAAAGACAGAGAAAACACTACAAAGAAAACAACAAACCAATGGTGAAATTTGGAGAAGCAGTTTGGTACACTACAGATTTTGGGGTATAGATTTCTCAGACATCCACTCTCAACCATGGTTAAGTCACACAACATCTCTAAGCATTAGCTTCCTCTTCTATAAAATGGGAACAAGATGACGTCTCTATTTTACGTATGGGCAGCTAGGTGGCACAATGTTAGAGTGCTGGACCTGGAGTCAAGAAGATTCATCTTCCTGAGTTCAAATCTGGGCTCAGACACTTAACTAGCTGGGTCACCCTGAGCAAGTCACTTCACCCCAACTATTTGCCTCAGTTTCTCCTTTGTAAAAAAGGGGTTAGAGAAGTTAGACACTCCAGCATCTTTGCCAAGAAAAGTCCAAATTGGGTCACTGAACAACAAAACACCTTATTTATTTCACAAGCTTGTTATATGGCTTAATTTGCTGATGAAACAGAGATCCTTGTAACTGGCATGAGAGGTAGGCTATTCCTTTCAAACCACTGTACTTCAATTTTGATATTTTTCTATTAACAAAGAAAAAAATAAGGGAACTCCTTCCCTCACTTTTCATCTTCCATTTACCTATGCTTTGTCTCTCCAGCTTTCTTATGCAGCTTTGTCTCTCATGTGGTCTTTCACAGAGTGAAACTAGAAAACAGTCCAACTGAAACTTACTGTTTAGCCAACATTAATTATGTTATAATCAATCAATTAATGCACATTTATTAAAGCACCTACTGTGTCACTATGTGGCACAATGGATAGAGGCAAGATATTGGCTCATTGCCTTCTTCAAATGCTTAGTAGTTGTATAACCCTGGCCAAGTCACTAAATCTCTCTTACTCTCAGTTACTTTATGTGTAAATGGGGACAAAAATTGCACTGACCTCAAAGGGTTATTCATGGATCAAATGAAATAATATATGTAGGGATAAAGGAGGAAGATGGAGTTCCCAGGTGTAAGGAATAGCTAGTAAGCCAATATGGCCATACTGGCAAATAAATGGAAGTATAGAAAGTATAAAACTGAATAAGCAGGAAGAGATGAGCTTACAGGGAGTTTTTAATGTCAAGCCTGGAGGCCATAGGGAGCCAATGGAATTTAATGGATTAGGTGGGTGGTATAGACAGACCAATCTTGTATGGCATTGAAAACCATGAGTCTTAGGATTTAAACGCAAATAAGTAATAGCAATAGTTTGTGGATAATTCATTAATTAATTGATGAAATATTCAAAATACTGTATTAAGAAATTAGCTATAGTCAAGAGCACTGCATCATCTGCTAATTTCAAGCCAAGATCATTTCATCTAAATCCCAGAAACTGCAAGATGGCTGATAGGCAATTTTCTCATTAAGTTAGAAGATTGCCAGTGCTATTTTTCACCCAGGAACAAACTATAATTTCATATATACATACAAACATGTATATACTTCATTATCTCTCTCAAAAGCATGAAAGTTACTTATACATCTATGTATATATGTGTATTATATATGTGTATATACAATATATACACATATATTATATATGTGTGTATATAATATAAATATTTACTGTTATATTAGATATCAATAAATACTTTAGACAGCTTTCCAATATAATTGTTTTGATAATTCAATAGCTATTTCTAAGTAGCTACTATGTATGGAGTGCTTCAGAGTTTCAATGGGAAGAAACCTCTGGGTCCTGTGGTACCATTTTTAAAAAATCATTTTTATAAATAATGAAATGTAACTGAAGTCAAAGAACTTAAGTGACTTGCCTAAAATAAAAAAAGTTGGTAAATGAGAGAGGAGAGATTTGACCTGAGGTTCTTTAACTGTAGACCCAGGGGTCTTTACTACATTGTGAAAGATAAAGAACCATAGTACTTCTTTTGGAGGAAAATACAATGTTTGAATAATTTCTGCACCTGCCCTCATGGTATATATATCAGATAGGACATAGATACAAATAAGTAGTATGTACAAAAATATAAGATAACTATATTAGAAATTACAAAGTAGTATTCTCTGTGAGGTCCAAAGGGAGAATCTTGGTTCCAACAAGTATGGCCAAGAAGGCTTCATAGTGGAACAGTTGGGTGGCTCAGTGGATTGAGAGCCAGGCCTAGAGAGGGGAGGTCCTGGGTTCAAATCTGGCCACCAACACTTCCTAGCTGTGTGACCGTGGGCAAGTCACTTATCCTCTATTGCCTACCCCTTACTATTCTTCTGCCCTGGAACCAACAGTATTGATTCCAAGATGGAAGGTAAGGGTTTTAAAAAAAAGGGTGAATGGATCACATAGTGAATGGATCACATTATTTTCAGCATATGGAGCTAGAGGAAATAAATTGAGAACATGATTAATTTAGGTGGCCATCCAGAGGCTGTGAATGTGACAAGGTCAAGTCACTACATTGTAATATCTTAGCTCATTGAGTCTTCCAATGCAGCATGAACAAATAATTTGAAACAAAAAATAAAAAGGATTGTGGGCAGCTGGGTAGCTCAGTGGAGTGAGAGTCAGGCCTAGAGACAGGAGGTCCTAGGTTCAAACCCGGCCTCAGCCACTTCCCAGCTGTGTGACCCTGGGCAAGTCACTTGACCCCCATTGCCCACCCTTACCAATCTTCCACCTATGAGACAATACACCAAAGTACAAGGGTTTAAAAAAAAAAGGATTATGGAACAAATTCTTCCATATCCACAAACACCAGCATGACTTGACCCTGCACTGCCCAAAGCTTTTTCCCTCCTATGCTGATTCATGCTAAATCAAAGGAATGCTCTTTAATGGTTTGCTCTTTTTAATAATAAAACATGGCATTATTTTTCATGTGTGAACTGAAAAAACAGAGTACCAAGTGAATTGTTAAGAGAATAAGATAGATTATCAAAGCATTTGGGACAAGAGAAAGAAAATGATATTTCTAATAAAATAATAGTTAGCATTATGATGCATTTTTCCTCAAACAGATGTAGAAATATTATGTCTAGAATGGGCACTCAAACATAAAATATAAAAATGTAAACAAAACCCTTTTCTTGGAAAACGTTTACATTCTGTCACTAAGCAGAGATAATGATACTACTAACAGACACCAGCTAACAAAATGCTAAAGAAGACTATAATGTGGTGATTGTCTAGAAGCCCACAGTGAGTCAAAATGAAGATTATGAATTTCTACATGGATGCTGACATGTTAATATTGGCACTCTGCTAGATAATTAAATATAGATCTCCTTTGCTCTCAACTTTTCCTATAGCTGCAAAAATACAAGATGTTCTAAAAAGTCTTTAGTAGCTATATATAAAAAAGCCTCAAGATGGTAATATCACTCCTCAGAAGTTGTTTTTTTTTCTTCTCTTTTTCTCTGTATGCCTATCTAGCAAAGATCTGTGAACCATTCCAGGAAAACATAGATCCAGAGAGGCAGAATTCAAGGCAGGAAGAAGTTTCTAAGTGTGTAACCTCTAGTAGCAGAAAAGAAAGAAAATCATGAAAGAAGAACTAGTCCTAGTGCTTGGTAGTTGTTCCAATGGAAGGAAGAGAGTCAGAGAGCCCTGATGAACAGCTAGCTAAGTAGAGATTGTCCAAAGAGAGGAACAACACAAAGATATCACAAAAAGACTAAGGAGATCAGCGCCTTGTAGGACTAGAAACAGTCATTAATATTCCCTTTATGTGCATCTTACTACCAGTTTACCCTAAATTTGTGCATACTCTTCAGAAGGGTGCTGTGTTTATTTGTGGGAGAGTTCTATCCAGTTCATGAAGGAAATACTATGTAGCTACTGTTCTGATGCTTTCTTACTAAATACATTTGTTTGAGTGAATTATGTCTAATGTCTGATTACAAGAGTTAATCTCACTGGTGGGGACTCATGAACTAAAACATGTAGTTTTAGGAGTTTTGTCACACAGTATAATCATGAAATAGTGAGTATTAGTCACCTATTAAAGACTCAAACTAGCATTAGGTGAGCACCAAATAGGAAAGGTAATCTGGAGCAAGTGCTACACTTGGAAAGCATCATGAATTCCAAAAAGTGAGAACATGTCAATAACTACTCGTTTATATACATCCTTTCCTATCTTTTCAAAATCTTTATAAGAATAAAATATGCATATGAACTGCTGATTTTCTGATGTGGGTATGAGAAGAGAACAGATAAGGCTTTAAATAAAAAATATTAAAAATACATTCTACAGTAGACCACATCTTTAAAGTTCTCTATAATCTCTGATGTTATAAAATTGTGTTTATTATCCTTTTATTATAAAAAGCATTTGATTGATAGAATTAATTGCTATCTTCCAGGCTCTTTTAAACAAGGTGTTTTACACACACACACACACACACACACACACACATCCCAAAATCACATGGGATTTTTTTGAAAGAGGAACAGATGATTCTGTTCAATTTCTCTGTAATTAGTCATATCAAATGAGGTATAAGGCAGGGAAACATGCTATCTTAAAGTGTTGCAATCATTATGGAAGATTACTCAAATTCCTCTAGATACTCTTGTCTTCAAATGACATTGTATTGATTTGATCAAATCCTAAAATATTTCAGAGCTCTCTCTAAATATGACCTGTAATCACTGAAAAAGGTTTCAGCCTAATTATCAGCATGGAAAAAAACAAGTGGATGAAGATTTTCTTTCATCCAGATGATCATATACAGCTGAAAGGATCACTCATAGACCTATGATGAAGAGAAAGACACTGGACAGGCAAAGAGCTGAGCCCAGAGTCGAAAAAGAGGAGAAACTAGATTTCCTTTGCAAAACTACTTTTATTTTCCTAATCATTTTAATATATATACATATAGAACTGATATTTTGTGGATTTTCAGCTTTTCCTAATATACTTGCCAAAGTGTTATCCCTTTTAACAAAGAATTTAAAAAGAAGCCGAAAAAATTCAGTTAAACCATATTATATGTTCTGTGTTATACCCAGTCTCCCACCTCTAGAAAGAAGGTAAGGGGAAAGATTCTCATATCTTTTTTGGTGGCTAAACTTGGTCATTTTGCTTCACAAAAATCAGTTTTAATTGTTTGATTATTGTTCTTCTATTTTGTTGTAGTCATCAGCTATTTTTTTCTTGCTTCTGCTTACTTCACCTTATAGAAAGGTCTACATTTTTTGCTGGTGGGCTCTGTATTAATTACTATTTTTATTGTAGTTTGGACTACAAAGGATGTGTTTAGTATTTCTCCTTAACATTCATTTATAATTTCTCTGTAGCCACATAAAAGGTCCATTTTGGCAAAGGTGTGAAGGAATATACATATGCACACTTAGGTATATGTAATTATATATGTACATATATTAACATTTAAATATCTTTCAACTAAGTTGTCTCAGGCTTTTCTATATTCATCATCTTCATTGTTTTATATAGCACATTCCATTTATACAGTACATGTTCCATTACATCCTTGCACTGCTCCCCAGTTCATGACCAATTCTTTGCTAAAAAACTGCTGCTAAAAATAGTCCAGTAAATATGAGGCTGAACTCCTTAAGATATATGCCTAATGACTGCTCTATATCAGGGAGTATGGGCATTTAAGTTGCTTCTTTCAGAGAAGTCCAAGTTGCTTTTAAGAGAATTGGACCAACTCACAGATTCACCAGTGGTATATTATTAGTGTCCCTCCTTTTCCATAACTCTTGTAACATTAACTAATTCTATCTTTCATACTTTGCTAATTTGCTATCTCTAACTCAATGGGTATGAAGTAAAACTTCAGAGTTATTTTAATTTGCATTTAATTTGATCAGAAAATTATTTCACATGATGGTTAATGATTTTTAGTTCCTTTGAAAATCATTTGCTCATATCCTTTAGGGAATGACATTTGGTTATTTATTTAAGTTTCACAAATATACATCTATGTACATGGATGTGTGTGTGTATATATATATATATATATATGTGTGTGTGTGTCTGTGTGTGTGTGTGTGTGTGTGTGTGTGTGTGTAGGTATGAGCTTTAATATTCAGGTCACATATCCACTTTGAGCTTATAGTGTAAAATGTTGGTCAAAAAATATTTTCTGACAGAATGCTTTCAAGTTTTCCCAGAATTATTTGTCAAATAGGGAGTTCTTCCCTAAGTTATATATGTTCTCAGATTTGTGAAACACAGAATTATATGATCTGCTTATTTTGTTTCACCAATTTAATTTTAATTAAAAAATAATTTCAAATAGACTTTTTAAAAAAAACCCTTTACCTTTAATCTTAGAATTAATATTACATATTGGTTTCAAGGCAGAAGAGTGGCAAGGGATAGGCAATGGGGATTACGTGATTTGCCCAGGGTCACACAGCAAGGAGAGGCCCGAGGTTAGATTGGAACCCAGGACCTACTATCTCTAGACTTGGCTCTCAATCCACTGAGCCAACCAACTGCCCACAAATATAATGTTTATGATTACTATTTTATAGGATAATTTGAACTCTACAAGATCCTACTTTTCCCTCTACTGTTTCCCTTGGAGATCTATTGTTGTCATGAATTAATTTTGTTGCAGTGTTTAGGTCTATAAAAGATCCCCTTGATAGTTTGTTTGGCAGTGTGGCAAATCTATAAATTAATTTAGATGATATCATTTTCATTTTGGTAATATGATCATGGCATAGCCATGATCAATGAACTTCATTCTATATATTTAGGTTATTCTTTATTTCTTTAAGAAACATTTTTTCATTTTATTTTCATAGGTCTGAATATTTGAAAGATTGAGTCTCAGATATTTTTATGTTTTGCAATTATTTTGAATTTGAATGTTTTCTATTATTTTCTCTTGGAGTTTGTTATTGCTGTATTAAATGCCATTGATTTTTGTAGGTTTAGTATATGTTTTAGTCTTTACTGATTTTGTAATTACTTTCTCTGAAATTTCTCTGGAATTTCTTAGGAAAAGCATCATAGCATCAGGAAAAGGTAAAGTTTTGTCTCTTCTTTGTCTATCTTTATAACTCTAGTTACTTTCTACCTTATTATTATTATTATTATTATTACTACAATGAGGAAAAAAGTAGTCTTATTTTATTAGGAAGACTTCATTTGTCACCTGTTGCACATGAGGCTGGCTTTTGGTTTTAGACAGGTACTTTTTATCATATTTTAAGATATTTTATGCATATTTATTGTAATGGGTATATGACAAAATCTGCAGTTTTTAAACATAAAAATATTGTATTTTATCAAAGGAATTTTCTGTATTTGTTGCTATCATCAAATTATTAAGGTTCTTTTGTTTTTATAGGTTTAATTATTTTATTTTCCTAATGATGACCCATCCTTACATCACTGTTATAAATCCTACTCTTTGGATATATTACAAATTCTTTTTGCAAAGATTTTATTTTATAATTTTGAATCCCCATGCATTATTGAAGTTGATTCATATTTTTCCTTGCTTTATATTTCCATGGCTTAGGTTGTAATATGATATTTGTCATATAAAGGAGCTGGTAGATTATTTGTTTTCTCAATTTTAGAGAACAATTGGTATAATATCGATAGTAATTATTCTTTAAAAGTATGATAGCATTCTCCAACTTGATTAGTTTCATCCTTCTTGCAAAAGTCTTAATTACTACAGCTCTAATAGGTCTGTTCCTTTTACATGTGGTCCCTGTATTAGTTACTCTTTTTTGCTGTTTTATGGTCTATAATTATGTGATTGATATTTTTATACTTGTAATTTCTGTTTTATCATGTACTTTCTTTTTTTTGTAAAAGTACTATGTGAACTACATATAAACACACATATACATACTAACTCAGGAATATATATTCTTTAATGCTTTATCTCAGAAGATGGCATGTCTTTTAACTCTAAATTCTCTAACCATTTGTTCAATTCTATATTTTCCCTTTTATTTACTTTGTATTACATTTGTCCAGTTGTACAGAGGAAAGTCAAAACCTCCAATTCTTATTGAATTAGTAGCCATATCTTTTTTGCAATTCAGTTGTTTTTCGTTATAATTTATTTGCTGCCATTTGGCACATATACTTTTAGCACTGATACTTTTTAATTGTCTATGGTTCTGTAAGCATAATTTTCTTTTAATCTCTAATAACATTCTAAGTTTTAATTTTGCTTCGTCTTCCTACATTAGAGCCTCTACTTTTTGAGACTGACCTGATGCACAGGAAATTTTGTTCAAGTTTTGTTCTTTTGTATCTTTAAACCAAAAGTAAGAATAAACAAAACTTTAATGAGAATTAAAGAAAACTTTTGTAACAAATACTGTGGTACAAAAGAAAATAAATCAATACCTGAAGAAAGAAAAAAAATCTCATGGATGCCTCAGGAAGCATGGAATGACAGAAAGTCCAATATAGTTGAAAGAATAAATAAAATCCATAGAATAAAAATCTGGAATGACTATACCTATACATTACTGAACGTGAGGTTTTTTAAAGGCAAATTAGAGATTAGAAAAAGTCTAATCCATTTATAGATCCATTCTAGGACCAGACTAATCAGAAGGCAGTACATTTTTAGCAGCCCTGCTCCACCAAGGCTCTTTCCTCCTTCTAGTGGTTGGACAGTTAGAATCTACTACTTCTTTTAAAACAGCAGATGCATGGATGTTTATGTAGACTCTGCAGTAGTACAAATAAGAGGGTTCCCTACCCTAGAGGCAAACCCTACTTCATTAGTCTACAACTTTGGTGCCTGGAGTTGGGTAGTGTAGGAGATCTGTGGTAATTCATACAAGATTTTCCTCTGTGTCTTTAGATGTAATCACTCTGCTTAAAGGATAGTGTTTAAGTGGTTTGGAGAAAGCATTTTTGGAGAAACACACTGTCTTGTTGCTTGTATGATCCAGAATTTGCATATTGCTTTTAATGACTGCAAGTCTCTTCCTGAAGTAAAGACAATACATAAAATTGCAGTGGTACCAAATAGTTTCAAGCAATGAAATAGTATAGTTTCAAAAAAAATTTAAGTCTCGAGTAATTTCACAGGACAGTGGGAAGAATATTTGTTGTGGAGTCAGTAGATCTGAGTTTGTCTATATCTGGCAATTACTCTCTATACCTGAGCAAATTGATTAACCTCTCTGATTCTGAGTTTCCACATCCATAAAACAATGAGCTTGGATTAAATGATTTCCAAGGTTTCTTTCAGCTCTAGTTCTATGATCTTATGAGCTAAAGAACAAATGATTTTGAATAGGCTATAATGTTATCACCAAGGAAAAATTGCTGCAGAAAAGTGTTGTCAGGAATGCCATCAAGAACATGTGCAGAACAAGAACGAAGGAAAAAAAGAAAGAAACATGAATTAAGTGCTTATTGGGTGACATGGACAGTGCCAAACTCTTTACAAATATTATTTCATTTTATCCTCACAAAAATCCTGGGATGTAGATGGCATTATTTTAATTTCCATTTTATAGTTGAAGAAACTGTGGTATACAGAGATTAAGAGGCTGATTTGCACTCAAGTCTTCTTGACTTCAAGTTCAGAACTTTATCCACTGCATCACATAGATGTCACTAGAGGAACATGTAGGAAAGTTCCATATATTGAACTGGTACCTACTGAAGTCTGGAGGAAGGCACCTAGAATGTTTAGTGTGTCCTTCCTGAGCATAGAAACACAGAATACAAAAGAATGTTTGGACTGTGACTTGTATCACCAAATAGAATGCCCATATCAGTAACAGCTAACAAATTCTATATGCAGATTGTTGAAGCACTGAAGAATTAAATATTTTTAGAATAAGCTTTTATTGATATTTCCTAACTTTTATATCACCATAGTTTCCCCCACTATTTCCCTTCATTTTCCTCTTCCTTCCAGAGCCATCTCATATAATAAATTGCTTTGTTTTTTATCAATGTTTTTTTTAAAACAAAAAGCTTTAAAATGGAAAAAGAAGGGGGGAATCATGGAAATTAAACAATTCATCAAAAAGACTAAGAATATGTATAATATACAACACTTATAGACCTCTTACGTCTGAAAAAGGATGGAGTGGGAGTGTCAAACTCCCTGCTCTTAATGTTATGTTCCTCGTTCTTAACTTTTAGAGAACATAAATTAAGCCAAGATGATATGGGAATGACATTTATTGACTGATCCCTACCTATGATTTCATATCTTTAGAGAACTTAGCCTGAGGAAACTCCTTCACCAGTGCAGATAAGTGTTATTCTGCAACTTCATAATCTTAAAGAATTGCCCAGGACACCAAGAGTGTCTTTATTAAATTTAGTTAGATAGCAAGTATATGTTAGAATTGTAACTTGAACGCCAGTGTTTCTGACTCCATCCATTATACTATATTGCTCTTTGCTAGTAATTTTTAGTCTTTTAAAGTTCAATATGTATTTTACATATTTTCCTTATTTGATCGTCTCAATAACTCTATGAAATAAGAACTATGGATATTCTTTGTCAGCTCTATTTTATACATGAGGAGACTAAGTCTCAAAGTAGGGAAGAGCAGAGTGCCCATGGTCATAAAGTTAGTATTAGAAGTAGGATTTGAATTCTGGTCTTAATACTAATTTCATCACTTTATCATTAGATCAAACTATATGCCTTGGTTCTGGTTCTTCAGTCCCAGTTAATTTAAAAAAATAATGTTTTATTTCTCCCTAATTATATGTAAAAATAGTTTTTAACATTCATTTTTTAAAAATTTGTGTTCCAAATTCTCTCCCTCTTCCCCACCCTTCCTCCTTCACTCCTTCCTCTCTTCATCCACTCCTTGAGATAGTAAGCAATATTATATAAATTTTACATGTGCAATCATAGAAAATTTTTTCCATACTAGCCATACTCTTGTGGAAGAGATTTCAAGGGGGAAAAAAGAAAGTAAAATATAATATATGTGTTTTGCATTCAGGCTCCATCAGTTCTTTTTCTGAACGCAGATGGTATTTTTCATCATGAATCTCTAAGATTTTGGATCACTGTACTGCTGAGAATAGGCCATTCACAGTATCGCTGTTACTATGTACAATGTTGTTCTGGTTCTGCTTACTTCACTTTGCATCAGTTCAGGAACATCTTTCCAGGTTTTTCTGAAATCATGGACAACTCCTCAATTTCCAATCCTTTGCTATTACAAGCTAATTTGACAGAATTTAGTTATTGGCTGTGGAGGTCAAAGAAGAGGGCTAAATTAATGTATCAAGCATGTTAATTGAAAGAATGATGATATCTTTGTTTGAAATGAAGATGTCTGTTTGGGGGGGAGTAAGGATAAAGAATTTAGTTTGGTGAAAAGAATAATATATTTCAAAGCTGAGAGAGAAGTTACAGACCATGGACTCTAGATGAGGAAAATGAAATCTAGAGAAATTAACTGACTTGCCTATTGCTAGCAAAGCTGGATGGTGCCTGAAGTGAGGATACAATATTCAAATTGAAATAACTAGTAGGAAATATGCAAGAGAGAAGTCAGGGTTGTAGATAAGACTTTAAGAATCATTTGACATTGGGGAGAGTTAAAACCATGAAACTGGAAAAGATCTTTAAGAACAAAGAATAGAGAAGGGAAATTTAAAAGTTGAATTTTGGTATATACACATACTTAAGAGGATGGAAAGAGGAATTAAGGACAGCTAAGAATTTATTTTTGTCTTTTTTCATAGGTATGTTCTGAAGGTTTGGTAACAATAAAATGCTACTTATATAAAGGTCCAATTATTACATAATCTAATCCAATAACCATTTATTAAATGCCTACTGCAGATATATCCTATCCTAGGTACTTGGAATTAAGTCATTTTTTCTGTTTGTGTCAAACTTTTTGTGACTTTTTTTTTGGTAAAGATACTGGAGTGGTTTGCCATTTCCTTCTTCAGCTCATTTTACAGATGAGGAAACTGAGGCAAGCATTAAATGATTTTTTAGGGTCACACAACTAGTAAATGTCAGAGACTTTATTTGAACTCAAAAAGATTGGTGTTCTCACTTTTGTCCTGGCACTGAGCCACCCAGCCCAATATTTAGCTAGATACTAGGAATATTAAAAACATTATCACTGAGATTAGAGATTTGGGCTAGGATCAGGACAACAGAGTTTAAACAGGAGTAGTCCTGGGGGTCCCACATTCAAGCCCACTCTGGTCTAACGAACTCTGCAAGAGTACATGTATTCTGAGGCCACTCTTGGGTTTTTTCTGTCTAAAGTAGTCCCAGTAAGTCTTTCTAACTTCAGTAAGGTCTTTAGGTCCATTCTGAAACACAGTAACAAGGAAGATATGGGATGGATTTACACTCTTGAGAGCATCTAGATGAGGGTAAATCAAGAATTCAAAATCCCAGGAGACCCAGAAAGTGATTGAACTCTTGGGAACAGGAGTAACATGCCACTAATTAGATGGTTGAATGCTGCAGATGAAATAAGGCTCTGATGACATCACAGTCTCTCTGGCTGATCTTAATTATGTGCATAATTAAGCTTCCCCTAATGAACCTAGTTACACAGTGAAATGCATTCTAGGATTTTGCCTTTCCTGAATATCATTGCAGAATATTAAATTGCCTTCTAGTAAAAATTAACTTTTAGCTTTTCTCCTGGCCATTCTTCAGAGAAATGTTTTACTGAAAGAGAGTTTTGGCTATCAGTAAAATATTTTTTCATGATATTGTGCTCTTAAATCATAGAGAACTGCCATAGCATACTCCATTTCTGGAAACTCTGCCCCGTTTAGCTCCCCTACAGTTGGGTAAAAGTAGAAGGATCACAATATATATAAGGAGATTAAAACCATATAAAAGACATTTCAAAAGAGGTCCACTTATCACATTAGACCATTCAATTCCATTCAGCAAGCTTTTAATTACAGTATCAGAATCAACACATGGCTATTACTGACACACCTGGGGAATAGAATCTACCCTATGGAAACTAGTTTTGAGATATATACTCATAGGTTTTCATTATGAAGGCAGGATGCCTCTGCAGAGCAAAAATACCAAATGGTAGCCTTCAAAGGAAGATCATATAAAAACCTGGCTAAATTTTAAAAAATCAGTCAATTAATCAGTCAGTCAACAAACATTTATCAAGCATTTACTATGTACCAAGCACTGTAATAAGTAGTGATGATACAAAGAAAGGCAAAACCACAATCCTTTTCCCCAAAGCATTCTAAGGTGAGGCAATACAAATAATTATGTGCATACAAGATATATAGAGTGTAGTTGGAAGGTATCCTCGGAAGAAAGGTATAATTTTTCTTTGTTGGAGGAGGGAAATATTCCTGTGTAAGGTGGAATTTGAGCTGACTTAAAAAAGAAGTCCAGGGAACTTAGAGTATGAAGTGAGGAAGCAAAGAATTCTAAGCTAAATGCAAAGGCATGAACTAAGGAAATGGAGTGTTATGTGTGAGGAAAAGCACATAGATCAATGTGTCTTGTTTTTACAGTGTGTTAGAAAGTAATGAGACTCAGGGATACTAGAAAGGTAGGAAAGGGGAAAGCTATGAAGAAAGGCTTTGAATGGCAAATAAGATTATATATTTGATCCCAGAGGTAATAGAGAATAATTTGAGTTTACTGAGAAAGGGAGTGACATGGGTGGAGTTACACTTTAAGAAAATAACTTTGACAGCTGAGAGGATGGATTGGACTGGATAGAAAATTGAGTCAGAGTAACTATTGGAAAACTATTGCAAAAATCTAGGCGAGAGGTCTATAAAAGCCTGAACTGGGAATGGTGGCTGTATGAATGGAGAGGACATTTATACAAAGTTTGTTGCAAAGCTAGAAATTAAATTTGACAGGGATTGGACATAATAAGTCTATGAAAATAAGAGTATTTATTTTCTTCAGTGATTCCGATAAAAAGCAAAAGAAAACAAATTTAAAATAAATCCTGCTCACATGGCAAACCAAAAATTCCATTTCTGGGCAGGGTGTGAGGAAAAGGAAGACATAAGGAGGATAATTACTATAAGTTTTCAAGCAGCAACTGCAGGATAACTACTTGTCATGTAGTCTACATTCCAGAAAAATTGACCTCCTATTACTAATCTTTTTTTTTATTTTAAACCCTTAACTTCTGTGTATTGACTTATAAGTGGAAGAGTGGTAAGGGTAGGCAATGGGGGTCAAGTGACTTGCCCAGGGTCACACAGCCAGGAAGTGTCTGAGGCCAGATTTGAACCTAGGACCTCCCGTCTCTAGGCCTGGCTCTCAAGCCACTGAGCTACCCAGCTGCCCCTATTACTAATCTTACATAACATTCCCTCTCTGTGTACTTTGGCAAAAGTGATTCCCCAAGTCTGAGATGCACAATTTACTAGCTGTTTTCAAGATTCAGTTAAAAATAACACATATAATTTGGGATTTTGGTTTTAAAAGATTATTATATTACAAAAATGAATGATATGGAAATAGGTATCAAGTGATAAAACATGTGTAATCCAGAAGAATTGCTTGTGAGCTCCAGGAAAGGGGATCAGACTGGGGAGGGAGAGAAAACCAATCATGTAACCATGGAAAAATATTCTTTAAAAAAATTTTAATTAAAAAATAAATAATTTTTTTTAAAAAGAGAGAATGAAACTACAGCAGGATATTTTTGAATGTCTTAAAGACTCGTTGAGGATACAGAGAGGTTAAATAACTCATCTATGATCACATGGAAATATAATACTCTACCATGCTCATTCTTTATTTGACAATAAGTAATATGTAAAAAAGAACAATTAGTAAAATCTTTGGTTAGTTTCTTATTTCTGCTCTACTGTAAAAGTGAATCTTTTCTGTTTTCAGTATTATTATTCTATCTTATTAGATTCGACTGGATTTATCTAAGCAGTGCTATTTATGTTATTGGAAATTTAGGGTCTTTGAACTACATTTCCCAAGAGCCCACTGGCTTGCTGTCATTACATGCTGATGTAGACTGGGGGATAAAATTGAGGTGTCTGGTGTGACTATCTCTCTTTCCTTCCTTTGGTGGCTTGGTGGAGTGGGCTGTTTGAATAGATAGATTAGCCATGACACATGGCTTTATTTTGTTATTTATTTATTCCTTTACTTCTAATGATTACTATAAATCTCATAAAAATAATATTTTAAAGTTATTATTTTATATTCATTTTAATTTTTACATATTCCATTCTGTGTTCCCAGGAATAAGGAATATGGAATGTAGAGCTAACATAATAGAAAGGTGTTCTTCTATTAAATATAATTTAATTTAGACATTCCTTCTCTTCTTCAGTAAAATATATTAACTTATCCTTTACATTAAAATAAGGCTAGATCCTTTTTTGGAGTTTTAAGAATATGGCATGAGCCTTGTTCACTTTTCCCTCTATACTTCTCACTTAGTGATCCTGTCAGCTCCCATGGGTTCAACTGTCATCTCTATGAAGATGATTCTCAAATCTAGTTATCTAGACCTAATCTATATTTCGATATCCAGTCTCTTAGAAACAACTGCTTATTGGGCATCTTGACATATTTACATACATGTCTCAAACCCTACATATCCAGAAGAGAATTCATTCATTAACTTTCTTCCCAAATAATTCCTTCTTTTTTAAAAACCCTTACCTTTATTGTAAGGCAGAAGAGTGGTAAGGGCTAGACAAGGGGGTTTAAGTGACTTGCCAAGGGTCACTAGGCTAGGAAGTGTCTGATGCCATATTTTGAACCCAGGACCTTCTGTCTCTAGGTCTGCCTTTCAATTTACTGCTTCACCTATTGCCCCAATAACCCCTTCTTCTTTATTTCACTATTACTCTTCAGGCTACTGGCATCATGTCAGTCACCTAAGGTCAACATGGTTGACCTTGACTCAAACTCAACCCACATATCCAGTCTATTGCCAAGTCTGGTCATTTTTATCTTCACACCTTCTCTTCCATATGCCGCCTTTTCTTGACCTACATAGCTGCCATCTTGGTACAGGCCTTCATCATCTCACATCTGGATCTTTGATGTTTGGTTGGTCTCCTTGGTTCAAATGTCTCCCCCTCAATCCAATTCTCCACTCAGCTGGCAAAATAATCTTATTAAAGTACTAGTCTGATCATTCCACTTTTACTACACAATAAATTCCAGTGACTCCCTATTACCTTCAGGATCAAACATGAAATCTCCTGTCTAACTATTAAAGCCCTTCATAATCAGGCAGCTTCCTATCTTTCCAGACTTCTTTCTCTTTATCCCATACACGTCTTGTGATCCCAGTTGATTAGATACCACTCAACAAAAGCTATAGTCTAGCAGACTAACCCAAACCAAATATAAAAGTAAGAGAAAGAGGGATGTGGAGTACATTACATTTATGTTAGGCATTTATCAGTTTTTTTAATGAGGCCCATGCTGATTTACAGGAAGTACCATGGAATTTAAAACTGGAAGATAATATAGATAATTTAATTTAATTTCTTCAATAAGAAAAAGAATGCACAAAAGTGAAATTACTTGGTTATATTCATACAGGATTAAGAGATCTGATATTCAAATGTAGCTCATCCTACCCCAAAACCAGGGTACCTTCTGTCATAATATGCTCTGAACTTGTTAGTGCCATATGATCTTTAAACCTGTACCACTTTATCTAATTATATAGAAACAAAGAACAAGTTGCTACCTTTAATTAACTCAGGGGGGAAAAATTCTACTCATGAACAAAATGAAAGACAGCTTGGTACATAGGGAAAACCTTTAGGCTTAGAAGGCAAGAAGCCACAGGTTCAAATCACTAATTGGCCTTGAACAAGTCACTTACCCTTTTTGATCCTTTGTTTCTGCATTTGTAATATAAGGAAGTTGGCCCAGAAATTCTCTAAGCTCTCTCCAGGATCTAAATCTTATGATCACAATCAAAAAGAAAGATAGAAAAGAAACATAAAGCACAAACAATGACCCTCAGGCCCCCAAAAGAAAAGAATCTCTCAATCTTCCATGTTCATTCTGTATAAATTCTTGCATATTAGCAAGCATCTTTTCTTGGTTTTGCAACCCTCCATCATGGAAGTATACAATCTGGTAAAGCTGAAGACAAGTCACTAGCAATAGCAGACAGACAGACAGATGGGTAGTGCATAGCAACAAAGAGAGTATGATCTTTCTTGTGCCAAGACAGCAAATCCAGGAGGGAAAACTGGCCCGCTATAGTTTCTTCTCTTTAAAAGGGCATATAAACAATGAAACTTTTCCACTACAGCTGTGGGATCATCCCAACTGCCCAAGAAAGCATGCATTTCATTCACACATATATTAACTTGGATTTGGTGGGGCCCAGGGATGGATTTTTGTGGTTACGGTTGTTAGTATAGTGTTGTCTTGTGATATAGTATTCTATTAGATGTTCTGCCTACACTTGTCTGCCTTGGTTTCTGTGTAACTGAATTACCACTTGCTCCTTCCCTTTAACAGTATTCTTTTTCACATTTTTCCCAGCCTTTAGAAAGCACCATAAAATATTCAGCTTGCTGTGGAATCCTAGGACAAAAGTGGGAACTAGGTATTGTCATAAGACCATAAGACTTAGAACTGGACAGGACCTTGGAGAGCGCCATCTTTACTTTTAAGATGGGAAAATGGAGGTCCTGAAAGGTAAAGGATGATTTGCCCAAGTTCACACAGCTAACAGGGCTAAGAGATACACCCAGTTCCTCTTATTTCACAGGAATTCAGCAGAGTGCCTGGCATATAGCAGATGCTATATAAATATTTATTCCCTTCCCCAAATCTAAACCCCTAGGAATTTTCACTTGCCCTTTCTCCTTCCTATTTTTCTTCTAGCAAGTTATTAATGAAGGGCCCTAAAGTATCATCATTTTAATAAAGTGGGAGACCTAAAATCTTTCTATAATAAGAAAGGAATTAATTTCTAAAGGTGAATTCCTGAGCAATATAATCTAGTATGGCTTAAGGCATATCACTAGTGGTAGCAGGAGGAAATGGGGGGCTTGGAGGGGAAGCAGGGATGGGCAGTGCATATGCTTAAGAAGGGGAGCTTAAGCATCTTTCAGCTTCACTCTCTCCAATAAAATAAAATAATAAAGAGTAAGACCAAAAACTTGGTGCAGCTCTGCCTCTTTTAGATCTAATTTATGCATGAGTTGAAAACCATTTTGGTCCTCTTTGAGTATGAAGGACAACAACCAACCAATTATAAAGCCCTTGGTACAGTGCTTGGTCCATAGTAATCACTATGTAAATATTAGCTATTATCTTTAATTAATAGTAGTAGGTAGCCTAATATAAGTACTTATTAAAGGTGGGGAAAACTGCATAATCTTTACTCTTCAATCTTCAATTTCTCCGTACCTACTGGTTTCTACCCTGTTACCTAAAAATATGGCTATATAACCTCCCCCAACACTATCCTTAAAAAAAACCCTCACTTTATCCATCCATTCCTGCTGGCAATCATCCTAGATCTCATCTTTCCTCCTTAGCTAAACTCTGAAAAAAAAACAACTCTGCTGATTTTTTTTTACTTTTATTTTATTCTCTTCTAGACTCTGCAATCTGATTTATGATTTCATCATTTAACAGAAATGAAACTGCTCTCTCTAAGCTTACCAGTGATCTCTTCATTACGAAATTGAATGGCCTTTTCTCAGTATTCATCCTTTTAGACATTTCTGTAGGTTTAGATGCTGTCAATTTTCTTTTCCTCCTGGATATTCTCTTGGGATATTCGTGACAAAGCTTTCTTTTTGTTTTCCTTCATCTGCCTGCTCCTTTCTAGTCTCTTTTGTTGGATCTTTATCCATTTCATACCCACTAAGTGTCATGTATCTTCCACATATCTTTTTTAAACCCTCTTTTATCCTATCTTATTTTAACACAATCTATGCTTTCTCACTAAATAATCTCATCACCTCCCATGAGCTTAATTATAATCCCTCCAAATGATTCTCAGATATCTGCCTCTATACCTAATCTCTCTGTTGAGCTCCAGGCTCACTTCAGCAGCAATCTTTTTCAGACATCTTGAACTGTATGCTCCATTGGCATTTTAAACTCAACATGTCTAAAAATTGCTTCGATTTTCACCAAAATCACCCTCTCTTCTCATTTAGCCTCACCGTTCTCCAGATCTCTGAGGTTTATAATCATGGTGTCGGTCTTGACTTCTCACTCTCATTCATCTCATATATCCAGGATGTTCGTTAATTAAATTCAAAATAAAAAGAAAATTTTAATTACAAAAGAACCACAAAAATTAACATTTTGACAACAACAAACATTTAAGTGCTTATTATGTGGTAGGCACTATACTGAGCTGAAAATACAAATATAAGCAAAAAGCTAGTCCCAGCTCTCAATAAACTTACTTTCTAATGGTGAAAATCAAGCATAAAAGAAAGATATAAAAGTTGAGGAAAAGGAAAGTAGGGAAAAGGTACCATGCTGGAGGAATAACTGCTGGGATATGTGTTTGTGTGTATGCCCTGTACAAATAAAATAATGATTTATGCTGTGTCATTAGAGACTTCGTGTATTCCACAAACTTGGCAAATAAGGCAAATATATCCCCCAGTTGAGCACATTCCTTGCACAACCTAATGTATCTATTGTAATTTTTCTATCACTTCATAATCCTATGACTATTTTCTTAAGAATATAGGCTGAGGAGTATAGGTTTATTTCTTACCTTGCTATTTTATTAATTTTTGCTTTTACATTCTCTCAAAATTGTAGGCAACTTTAGAAAATTGTCATTTATAGTAGGCAGCCTCCAAAGGACCACAAAATAATCCTTACAAAATCTTTTAAAATGCATACAATTGGAATTCATGATAATTCGACCTAGATTATACTTTGTCTTTGTGCTACTTTTGAGGAAAAAAATTGGTAAGCAGATTCATAAATAAAATATATTGGGTGGGGGGCAGCAGGGGAGGGAATTGTCCTGCTTAAACTAGGTAAGAAGGCACAGTATTTTCACAAACTCTATTTGCAGATTCTAGACAAATGTGCTATTTATTCTGAATAAGTCTTAGTTACTTATGATCAATAACTAGTATTTATGTAGTACTTGAAGTTTTCAAAGCCTTTTATATGACAAAATTAGAATAGACAGAGGTCCTAAGTTGCAATTTTCTCATCTCAGGCATTCTTTTATTGAATTTTACCTTTTATCCTTCTGATTTTATGGTTGAGAAAATGTAATTTGAAAGTCAAGTGACTTGTCTAGAGTCCCACGGGTAATAGGTATAAGATTTGGGATTCAAACCCAGTTCTTTCGCCTTTTTCCAGTACATGCATTATTTAATTTCATAATAGGTAGTGAAGAATTTTGGGGGCAGCCAGGTGGCACAATGGACAGAGGGCAAGGCCTGGAGTTTGAAAGACTCATCTTCCTGAGTTCAAATCCAGCTTCAAACAATTACTAGCTATGTAACTCTGGACAAGTCACCCTGTTTGCCTCATTTTCCTCATCTGTAAATGAAGAATCTTTACTCAGTTTCCTTAATTTTAAAATAGAAATAATAAATACTTCACTGTTGTTGTCTGGTCATTCTCAGTCATGTCCAACCTGATGACTAGTGAAAGCATGGCTTGCAGTGGATGACTTGGCTTCTTCAAGCTCTTAGGTGCTCCACTGTGCCCACTTCCACTTCCTTTATGGCTCTTGAAACAAATTGTTCTCATCCATTCCTTCCACTGGGGAAGTCTTCACATGCCTGTGAAGACCTATCTAACTCATCATTCCTGTTAGTTACCATCAACCTGATTTAGCCTGCCTGCTGAAACAATTTACCCAAGTGTGGCTACTGTGCATGCTACAGTTTGGGGGTCTTAAGTGAGAGCTGGGTGGTAGGAGGACACCAAAGGAGAAAAAAGCATCCCTAGAAAAGGCTTAGCAAACCCTCACACCAGAAGGTCTTCTCTGAATACCCTATGCATCCCTTTACACTATTGTCCCATTTAATGTTCATGATGGCCATTGGAGGTAGATTCTTTAATTGTCCTCATTTTGCAAATGGGAAAATAGACATGTACAGAAATTAAGTGACTTTTCCAAGATCACACAGATGGGAAATGTTTTAGTCCAGATGTGAAATCAGGTCTTCCCAACTCTAGTTGGGAAGTATTCTTATCCATTGATCCACTTAACTGACTCAGAATATATGCTCTCTGCTAAATCTGTGGCTGTATAAAACCTGACGTTATTGCACTCTTTGTTTTATCCATTTTTATCAGCCTCTTCCTCTTATCTTTGTATCAATTGAATAGAGAATAGTGGTAATTAACATAAAAGTAATTCCTCTGAATTGAAATGCAAAAACACTTTTTATGATAACTATATTAATAATAATTGTATATAATTAAATTTAGTGCATACTTAAACCTCTTTTTTTCTTTTGAAAGAAATCTCATTTTAATAATACAATCTAGATGTGATATTGCCTATTTTCAGACAAATACAGTACATTTCTGGGACTGTTTTAATGAAAAGGAAATGTTAGCCTTAACCCAGTATCCTGCAAAAAGCATATATCTTGAATAATATTCATCATGAAGGAAACAGAACTGGACTAAAAGTCCTGGTACACTTCAGCAAGTTATTTGAATTTTATCTATTTCAATTTGTTTTAAAAGGAATAAAGTTTGAACGGTTGGTTTACTTTTCTCCTAACCACATTATGACAGTCTTGTTTGCTTTGCTTCTACCCAGAAACAACTATAACACAGGTTATGCTATACTTCATTTAAAAAACATGGCTCATTTGCACCCTAAAACCTCTCTTTTGTGGTTGCTCATATTAATGCCCTACCTTTGAGCATAATAGTAGGTCTCTGATTTCAGTTAATTGGCATTACATAAAAAGATTATCTTGATTAAGCAATCAATATTTTCCTTCCATATCATTAAAGCAAATCAAACACAGAACAGGCTTTACATATGAGCTACAGAAGTCATCTACAATACAAAACACAGCTGTTTGATCAGCAGCCACAGTGGTTGTGGTCAAAGATTGATCTTAGCTAGGTGTCTTATATAAATAGTCTTAAAACCAGCTGTTAGATGTTTGCCTATAAAATCACTTCGTTCTTCTAATAATCTTTGGGCTGAAACTGTCCTTTAAGATCATCTCATCCAACTCTCTCAACTGAGAGAGGAGGAAAGAGACCCATAAGGGGTAAAAGGGCTTTCACAAGAAATGACCTACACATAAAATTCAATAGAGCTCAAACAGAAAAGTATTGTATTAAGTTGTCATCTTGCTATTATTCTTTCATGTTTAATTGAAAAGAAAAAAAGAACATCCTTGTAACAAATATGCATTGTCAAGAAAAGCAAATTCCCACATTAGTCCTCTCTCAAAATGTATGAAATGTATGACATAAGTGTAGGACGCTTGAATATCTCACCATTGCCATGGTTAATCATCAGTCTTGTAAAACCGTGGTTATCAAATTGATTAGACTTCTTATGAGTTTCCAAGAACAGCTAGTAATATTTATGATGTTTCCTTTTCCAAAATACCTGGAATTTGGTTTCCTTTTAGTAGTCTTTTCATTTATGTAGTTGAAATCATTGGATATATTGTAATTTTGCTTCTGTTTATTTTACTTTGCAAAATTCATATAAATCTCATTTTTCTCTGGATTTACTTGTTAATAATGTAATAATGTTAATAATATCCATTACATTTATATAACAAAAATTTCAGCCATTTTCCAAATAATGGGCACCCAACTTATTTCAGGTTCTTCCTTCCTGCCTCCCCCTTTCTTGCCTCCTTCTGTGTCTCCCCCTCACTCTTGCTCTCTCTCTTGTTCTCTTTTCCATTCTTTCTGCTCTCACTAATAGGATGATAAATATTTTGGTACATATATTGACCTTTATTCCTATATTTGACTACTCAAGGGATCAAAGTGGGACAAAAAAGAATGTATAGTTTAGCCACTTTTCTTGACTAATTTAAAATTGATGTCTCACAATTCCATAAATACTGTATTAGCGTGAGGGTTTTCCTATTACCCCTTAATGATATTTGTGGGGTTTTTTTACCCCTAATGGATGTTTTCAAATCATGATTTAAATTTTGTAATCCTTATTTTGGAAACTATAACCTTTGGCCACTTATCCATTAGGGAATGGTTCTTGTTGTTATATATTTATGTCAACACTCTATATAGCTTGGATATTTTTTTTCACTTTTATTTGTATATAAGGTTTAATTGCAGGTAATAAAAACTGACTATTTTGTCTTTCATCATTTTCATTATCCTTGATTTGTTTAAAAAATTCAGCCACTCTAGCAGTGGCTGCAAAAAAATCTCTTAATTTTTAAAGGATTCTTTGTATACAGTTCCAGTTACCATTTTATGTATACTGTGATACATGGTAGAAAGTTTTCATCCAAACTTAACTTCTTTTAAAAATGGAGTTCTTAAGGGCAGCTGGGTGACTCAGTTGATTGAGAGCCAGGCCTAGAAACAAAATGGGAGGTTCCAGATCTAAATTTGGTCTCAGACACTTTCTAACTGTGTCACCCTAGGCAAGTCACTTAACCCTTATTATCTGGTCCTTACCACTTTTAGCCTTGGGATCCATACACAGTATTAATTCTAAGACAGAAGATAAGGATTTTAAGAAAATAAAAAGTGGATAAAAATGGAGTTCTTAATCAAATAATTTATGTTCTTGGGTTTATCAAACATTATACTATCATTCTGGATACTTTTGCTTCTTTCTTATTTGTTAAACTGATCTGCTTTTTTTAACTTGTACCAAATAGCTTTGATAACTACTGTTTTATAACATAGTTTGGGGATTGTTAAAGCCCTCGTTATGTGTTTTTTTCCATTATTTCTGTTGCTATTCTAGAACTTTCAAATGAATTTTGCTATTGTTTTTCCAAATTCTATAAAATCATCCTTGTTCATTTGATTGATATAGCACTAAATCTGTAAATTACTTTGAATAATATCATTTTTAATATGTTAGTACAGTACAGCCATAAGTAGTGTGAATAGTCTTCCAATTATTTGTCTTCCTTTACTTAAAAAAAGTGCTATGCCATTGTATTTATGTATCATATATTTGTTAGTAGGCTAACTATAAGATATTTGATGAATTTTTTATTTTCTCAAGTGGAATTTTACTTATCATTTCTTTATGGTTTTTGCTATTCTTTTATGCAAATACTGAACTAATTTGTAATCTTTTACTTTACTGAAGTTACTAATTGTTAACTTAGTTTTAATTAAGAATTATTATTGTTAATTGTTAAATTATTTTATTTGCTGATTTTGGATTTGATTTACTGAATTATCAGTATACTATCATGTAATCTTGGAATCAGGACCATTTTGTTTACTCATTGGTGATCTTTACAGCTTTAATTTTTTTCTTACTGATATAGTTAGCAATTCTAAAATGACATCAGATGATACCACATATTAAAGAAGATACCTTTCCTTGCCTATACTTTTAAAGATTTTTAATATAAATGAGTATTATATTTTGTCTAAAAGTTTTTCTGCAGCTATTTAAATAATTTGTGTATTTTTTAAATGTTTAGATGACTAACAATGTATTTTCCTAATGTTAAATGATGCATATATATGCAACTTGTAATAGCAAATTATTTTCAAGATATACTGTTGGAGTTGTCTTGCAAGAATTTGAGCAAGGGCTACATTTCTATTTGTTTTGTTTCTCTCTATTTTGAGTAGCAGAAACATATTTGTCTTTAAAAAGGAGATAGGCGGATTTCCTCCTGTCTCTATTTCTTAAAAGAATTTTCATATATAAGTTCTAATTGGTCTCTTCAAATGCTTAATTAATTCCCTTGTAATATGCATCTATTCAAGGATGGGTATTAGTGGCAATTCATTTATGTCTAGCTTAATTTCTTTTTTTCCAAATTGTGTTTTTTAGGGTGGGTACTGATTGTTTGGGAGCAGCTAGGTGGCATAGTGTAAAGAATGCTAGGCAGGGGGTCAAAAAGACTCATTTTCCTGAGTTCAAATCTAGCTCAGAGCATTACTAACTGTGTGGCCCTGGGCAAGTAATTTAATCCTGCTGACTTAAAAAAAAGATGAATACTGCTTATTTTAGTTGGCTAAAGTGTTTTTTGTTTTAATAGGCATCAGATTCCCTTGAATTCTCAGTTTTGTTGACATAATTCTGTAGATTCCTTATCTACCTTTAATCTGATAATTCTCATTTCTTCTCCATTTACTGTAAATTTACCTTTTCTTATATTTTGGTAATTTGATTCTTCTCCTTCATTTCCTCTATCAGTTTAGTTAATTGTTTATCAATTTAATTAGTCACTTCAAATCACCAGTGTGGAGTTATATAAATTTGAAAAAAATTTCTGACTCCATTTCTTCTCTAATTTCTTCTTTTGTTCTTGTTTTAGGGTTGCAGATTTCTGGATTTTATGGTTATTTTAATTGTATCATCTGTTTGTGTTCCTTTCCTATTTAGTAAATTCAAGTTTTAAAAGAAATTTATTTTTCTCTCGTTTGTTTAAGTTGCATTCAATAAGTTTTGGCATCTTGTCTCATTAAATATCATGGAGTTTACTTCATACGAATTTGTTTACATGTTGTTTCCTCTATTAGATTCTAAGTCCCTTAAGGGCAGAGCTTGTCTTTTGCCCATTTTTTGTAACCACAATGCTTAGCATAGTGCCTGGCATACAGCATGTGCTTAATATATGTTTATTGATAGATTACTCTTAGTCTTTAATATAATTATTTATCATTTCTATGGTCTTCTCTTTGACCTATGAGACTTACTTAGTCTCCATTTAGTTCTGAATTTTTTCATCACATTTCCTTTATTAATGGCTATTTTGTTATCTATAAAGTGAATTTTTATCATTCCTTTCTTTTTATACTTTTTAATAATTTCTTCACATCTTAGGACATGACCTTTAAGTATGTATTATTTAATATTCCCATCAGAAGACACAAAATGTCAATTTTTTCAACTACATAATTTCCTTCTTTACAAGATTTCTGTTCAGATCCAGATTCATATCTGATAGACAAATATTAAAGTCTCCTATCATCATTGTATAATTATCAATATTTTTTCTAATTTGCCTACATTTATTTTTTGAGTTACCATTTATTTTTATTTTTATCTATGAAATATGTAACATAAAAATAAGATAATACATATGCTTCATTATAAATGTATAAAAAATTATAAGAAGTATACTTATCCAAGAGAAACAAATTCTCACATTAGTTATATCCCCAAATCTCTCATTTTTCCCCTTTTCTCCCCTCCATCTCCCCTTCCCTCACCCCAAAATTTTTCTTTTAAAAATATAGAAGCTGTGGGCAGGTAGGTGGCTCAGTGGATTGAGAGCCAGGCCTCTGGCTGGGAAGGTCATAGGTTCAAGTATGGTCTCAGACACTTCCTAGCTGTGTGACCTTGGGCAAGTCATTTAACCCCCATTGCCTAGCTTTTACTGCTCTTCTGCCTTAGAACCAACACACAGTATTGATTCTAAGACAGAAGGTAAGGTTTTTTAAAAAATAAAAATAAATAAAAAATAAAAATATAAAAACTATGCTATTAGGTATACATGTTTTACAAATTAGTTATCATTATCTATAATGCTTTAAAATATAATTTAGTTTCCTTTTTTCCTTATTAATGTATCTTGACATTACCTAGCATCATATTTTGCCTTAAGATTGGGTTTTTTGTTTTTTATAGTGCTCATTTATTCTTCCAAATTCTTTTTTTGTTTGACTTCATTCACATATTTTCTTCTTGTATCTTCATTTTTTAAAACATAACTTACATTTTTTTCAGAAAATATGTTGGTTTTCAAAACTATCTCTGCATTTCATTCTATTTTTTTTTTTGCTCCCTCTATGGAGTTGATTTTTTATAACAGTGTTAACTTATATCCTTTTAAAAGTATTTTCATAATTGTATTTTATATCATTCATATTTCATAATTAGTTTTCAATTTTCAATTTTTTATTTTCAGTATTGTAAAAAATACTTTGCTTTTCTAAATGATTCTTTAAGTGTGTACTTTCATGGAAGTCTTGCAGATTGCTATAATATCTTAACTTTAGGGTAGTTGGACTCAATTTCCTTGGTCAATAAAGTAATTGTTTACAGAGAAGACCACTTTCTTCCAAGGTCCATTAACTTCTAAGTTAGCTTTTGTCTAAAGATTTGTCACTCTGCTGTTTATTTTTATTCCCAGGACATCTTCACACCAGCTGCCAAGCCACTTATGCCAGAAATCAAGTCTTGAGATCTTAATCCTTTCATCTTTTGAGCAAGCCCTGGAGCCCTGTTGGCGGGATTGGTTAGTGCTTCCTCAGACCTATTATTTCAGACTAAATCCAGCTCTGCCTGACTTTACTCCCTGAACATCTCTACAACAATGGTCTTGTGAGCCAGGCCAAAATCATGCCCTGAGGACCTACCCTCACTATACTTTTGTAGTTCGGGGAATAGAATCAGTGAATATTGTCATTACTCCTGGAAAAAGTGTTGTTTTATTTTCTAAGGCTCCAATCACAGTACCTATTAGTCTCCAAACTAAAAATGCTTCTCTGACTACTATTTTCTATATTTATTGCCTTCTTCTAAAAGAATTTAAAGCTTTGTAAAAACAGGAACTGACTTTGTTTTTTGTTTTCTGGTTTCTTTTTCAGTTGTATCCCTACTGCTTAACACAGTGATTAAGTACCCTTAATAATCTTTAAATATTTTATTTTTTATTTTTAATTTAAATATTTTATTTATTTATAATATTTTATTTAAAAATATTAAAAATGCATTCTTATCCTCCATATTTCTAGAGGCCCACTACTGTTGCCTCTTTGCTGCCTGTCCTTTAGGAATGGATAAAACCTGTTTCCTTCAGCAGTTGAGAGCAGCCAGTTCAGACATGGCTCACTGTAGGTAGACCTATTCTCTTTTTCCCAATAGTGGTACCATTCTGAACTATACTTTACTTTCTGTGGTTGACTTTCTTCAGTAATGAAGCTAACTTCATGAAACTAGTCAGGAAGGGATGTTAAGGTGAAGGAGAGAGAAAACCTCTGAGACACTGATGAGGAGAAACTCTGAGAAGCTTTTGAGTTGGGTCTCTTCCCCATCTTCTCCACAACCCTTATGCTGATTGCATGTTCAGTCCTAAAAAGTATTAAATAATTATCTCCAGCATTACACTTCTAGGGTCATCCCTTCTCTTCAGTCTTCTTCCTTAGGCTCTACTATATTACATTTTCTGCTCCATAATTCCCTTCATCTTGAACTTCAAGACTATTTCATTCATGGACTTTAACCAGTCCATGAAGTCCAAACCAGCTTTAACTCCAAAAAGTAATGGCTAAAATTGCAGTTATTTGAGAAATACAGGACTGCTACAGGCCAGAACAGACAAAGGCAAGAAATGAGACACCAGCAACAGAAATGCCAAGAGTCTGACTTCTTTGTTTTTTTTTTTTTTTCCAACCCTTTACTTCTCTATATTGGCTCCTAGGTGGAAGAGTAGTAATGGTGGGCAATGGGGGTCAAGTGACTTGCCCAGGGTCACACAGGTGGGAAGTGTCTGAGGCCGGATTTGAACCTAGGACCTCCTGTCTCTAGGCCTGACTCTCAATACACTGAGCTACCCAGCTGCCCCTTAACTTGGTTTTAAACTAGATTTCAATCAATATTTCATAAGAATTACTGTAGGGATAATTCTTTCACTTTTCTTCCTCATGTCATCATTTTTTTTTGTTTCATCTGGGGCCTTTTCCAGTATATTTAGAATGGAAGAAGAGTTGTGTCTTGGTTGCCTCTCAAGGATTCTGGCCTTAAATAAATTCACTAAGCTGCAGGGTTGTGATCTACATTGTTGGACATATTACTCCACTGATAAAATTAGAAATTCTTAAAGTATCAAAATAACTGAAGTTTTTCTAAGAATAATTCTTATTGATATGTAAAAGAAGACAAATAAGATTTGACTATTCTGATTCCTCCCCATTATCCATTATTATCACTTCTTTAGCCCTTAGCAGTAGTCTTCAACATCCATTTGCTTTTTAAGCCTTACTTTATGTCTTAGTAACAATTTTAGGACAGACAGGCAAGGATCACACAGCTATAAAGTATCTGAGGTCAGATTTAAACCCAGGTCCTCCTGACTACAGACATGCTACTTAGCTGCCTCAATCTTATTCATTCTTTACTCCTTCTCCTTCCCCCAAATAAAGTTTAATCTCCTTTTGTTGTCCTTAATGAGCTTTATCTATTCTAACTACTCATCTAAGGAGTTCTTTCTTGTTCATCAGCAGTTAACTCTCCTCATTTTCATCTTCTATATGCATATTTCAAAAATATAAGGGGCAGCTGGGTAGCTCAGTGGAGTGAGAGCCAGGCCTAGAGACAGGAGGTCCTAGGTTCAAATCTGGCCTCAGGCACGTCCCAGCTGTGTGACCCTGGGCAAGTCACTTGACGCCCATTGCCCACCCTTACCAATCTTCCACCTATGAGACAATATACCGCAGGGTTTAAAAAACAAAACAAAAAAATATATATAAGCAAGTGTACAAAAATATTTATAGCTGCTCTTTTTGTGGTAGCAAAGAATTGGAAATGGAAGGAATATCTATCAATTGGGGAATGACTGAACAAATTGTGGTATATGATGGTGATGGAATGTTAATGTGCTATAAGGAATGATGAACAGGATGATTTCAGAAAGAACTGGAAAGACCTTCATGGACTTATGCAGAGCAAAATAAGTAAAACCAGAAAAACACTGTAAGCAGTAAAGTAATATTGTGAAATGATCAACTTTCAAAGCATTAAGTATTCTCAGCAATAATTCTGAGGGACACATGACAAAGAATACTATCCACCTCCAGAGAAAAAACAGTTGGAGTAGGAATGCAGATAAAGCATACCATTTTTAACTTGTTTATTTTGGTTTATATATTGGGGTTTTGGTTTTATAAGATTAAAAAAAATTTTTAACTGGCCAGTGTGGATATTTTACCATTCTCCTCCTTCCTTTACTCCCATCTCAAGCGATGAGGTGGCCCTTCTTGTTAAAGTTAAATCCTTTATTGACTATCTCTCCTATTTCTTCTCAGAGCTTTCCCCTTTATCTTTCCCTAATTTTAAACTTTTCCTTACCTCCTGGCTTTTTTTCTCTGTTATTCAATAATATGCCCAGAGTTCCTTCATTCACAAATTTTTTTTAATTTCATGATTTCCTCAAATTATAGTCCCACACCATAGCGAAACTTCTAAGAAAAAAACCTGTCTACACTCATTACTTCTGCATTCTCACCTCCTACTCATTTCTCAACACTTTAGAGTCCGGCTTTCCATGCCCTTCTTTCAATTGAAATTTATCTTTCAAATATCTTTTATAAGTACTTATATCCTTGTTGACCTCTCTGCAGCATCTGACCCTAGTGACCACCGCTGCCTTCTGGAGATTCTCTTCCTTGTTTGTTTTTGTTTTAACACTACTATATTCTGGTACTACTATCTGTAAATTGATTATTCTCGGTCTCCTTTTCAGATTCTTTCTCATATTTCACAGGTCTCTTTCCCCTAAAAATTCTCTACCCCAAGCCTCTGCCCTGGGCTCTTCTTTCCTCACTCTTCTGAAGATTTTCTCTTTCTTCATTCCCTCTTTAGATTAAATCATCATTTGTTATTGATTCAACTATGAATTCTTTGCAGATGACTAGAATCTATATATTTTTGATCTCTGCTCCTATATTGCCAGCTTCTTGCTTGACATACTCACCCAGAAGTCCTATAGGTATTTCAAAGTCAATACATCTAAAACAGAACTGATTATATTTTCTCCCTACACTCATTCCTCCTATTAATTTCAGTACTACTCTTGAAGGTACCTCCATTTTTTCAGTCATCCATTTTTCAACTTTGGTTCCACTGAGACACATGTAATGTTATGGTGTCATAAAAATTAAACATATGAATAAAATTTATTACTATTTTTTTACACAAGAATATCCAGTCCTTCTTATTGTAACTTCATCTGTAAAACCCTGGAATATAAAATTTTGCTTTTCACTGAATTTTTTGAAACTTAATCTTCCCAAATCTGTGGAATCCATGAACCTAACGCTGCTATTTTTCTTCTCTTTTATTAGATACTGAGATATCTTATATTACACATTATCTAATAAATATTTATTCAATTGAATTGCCAAATCTCATGATCACTTTGAGTAATACTTTGTAAACTAGTTCTTTGTGGCAATCCAGAAAAGGAAATCTCCTGGCTTCCCCCTCATTCTGAAGGACAAAACAATAAGAACAAGTAAATTATTTCTTAACTATCCTTTTTATTTACACAGAAAGCATTCCATCAGATGTCTAGATAAGCGAAGTTTCCTATCTTATAGGTTGCCTCCATGACAATTTTATGATGGGCTTCAGTATTTATTACCTGATTTCTTTAGATGATAGTGTTTCAGATTCATCATATGATTTCTCTTTCTCACTATATGATCTATAATATTTTCTTGCCACAATATCTTCTCCTCTTTCACTTAGTTATTCCCAGATGCTCACTAGTTGATAATTACTATAGCTTTCTAAATGTAAGTCTCTTGCTCTAGAGATTCTTAACCTAGATTCCAGGAACTTGGTTCTTTTATTAAGTATTAATACCATTTAATATTTGACATTAGCTTACGATTTTGAAAACTGCATCAAGTATAATTAGTTTTCTTTATTTTATTTTAAGTATTTCATTTTACATATTTAAAAAGCATTATTCTAAAACTTCACCAGATCACTATTGGCTTGTTCTCCCAAATACCACTTTTCTTATGCTGAAGAATCTTTAGACCCCTTATTTTTTACCATATAAAATTCAATTTCCTTTGGTTGGCTTTTAAAATCCTCCATAATTTGCATCTCACTATAATCTTTTACAAACTCTCTTCTATGACTATTCCCATTCCTTCAATTTCCTACAAATTGTTAGATACTTTGATGAATCCTTGACCTCATCAATATAAGAATTATGACTCAAAGTACAAACTATGCCTTCTCATTCTGGGCAACTCTTGTCCATATGTTCCTGAAATGCACCAAATTAATAGCATTGTTACAATTAAAATTATTTCAAGAGACAAATTTTTGGGTAAGAATATAAGTTTATTGATTATATCAGGTTTATTAGTTAGGCAAGCATCATAACCGATAAAGTGATATTGATCTTTATGGCTCTCTCCATACCAGGGGTTGACCGGTGTAATGCAAGTATGCAACAGAGGTTTTTGCTCTGGCAGGAGTCAACTGTAAAACATCCTGGCAGTTAAGCCTTGGAATCTTCAGAGAAAATCAGTTGGAACCTGAGGCTTGAAGAGAGCAGAAGGTCCAACTGAGGCTCTGCTTTTGGCTTTTGGCTTTGCTTTGGCCTGTGCTTTTTGTCTCTGGCAATTTGAACCTAGCTGATTTCTTTGGACTTCTCCCTGATCTTCTCCATATTATACCCCTATTATCTTACCTGATTTTCCCTTTGGGCTATGGGAAGAAGGGTGGATTTGGTTTTGGTGATTAGACTTTGTGGGCTTTAGTTTTATGTAGGCAAGTAGGACATCTTTAAATCAACCTATCCCTTATTTTATTGATCTAATATATATTTTACTTTAAGGCAGCCAAATCTTCTGACTGGGAGAGCAGGCTCTCCCTCAGTCTAACCCTCTCCTGACCCTCCCCCCAGCTTCAGTTTCTCCCTAGTGGCTATCCCAAAACCCTAAACCCTCTCTCCTTTCTGGTCAACTCTAAAATTAATAAACCCCTTTGTTACCTACTCAAATCCTCTAGTGAATCATTGTGCCAAAAATTTAAGCAAGGGTTGAAGAGGGAAATAATTATTTCTCTTTATTTCTTGAGGGAACTGCGGGCATCCATCTTGGCAGGAAGTCCTTACCCGAGACTTCTTCCTGCCATCAGTTTCACTGGCAGGGAAGAGCCCTTTGACTCCTCCCTAAAGGGACTTGAGAAACTAACAAGAGAAAGCCCTTAAGGCAGATTTAAATACTTCTGACTGGCCCAACTCCTTTGTATCTATAGAGACACCCTTCCTCACCTTGAAGGGTTCAGCCTATCTCCCCCAGTATCCTCTGTCTCTAGCCTCTGTGTCATGCCTGTTTTAATCTGCCTTTCCTGAATACCCCACCTATTCCCTCACCACTCAATATACCATCTCATTCTTTCTTTCCCTACATTCAGCCATCCCCTTCATATCTTACCTCTAGAATCAAATATAAACTTTTTTTTTTTTAGTTTAGCATCCTCAATATATCTTTTCTTCTTCTTTGGGCATTGTTCACCTTCCTATACTCTGTGAGCCAGCCAAGCTCCTTACACATGACACTCCACCTTTTATCCCTACATCTTTATACTGCCTGTCTTCTTATGCCTGGAATGTACTTCCTCCTTACTTCTGCCTCAAAGCGTCCTTTCCTCCTTATTAAGGTGTATTTCAGATTCTTTCTTTCCCATACTATCTTTCCTGTTATCAACAAATGCAAAAGCTCTTCTAACCAAATTATTCTGTATTTAACTACTTTACATATATGTATATTTATTCACTTTAATATTTATATATATATATATATTTTTTTTTTTAGAAGAACTTGTTGTCTATCCCTTTAGAATGTAAATACCTTGCAATATTGTTTCATTTTTTGCACTGGTATTCCAAGTGCCTTACACAGTGTCTGGAATATATTAGATCTTCACTAAATACTTGGGATTTTGTTTGTTTGATTGGTACAAACCTCTTCTTTACTTTTCCTAATCCTTCTCATTCTTCAGATCCAGTTCAGATCCCAACTCTTCAAAATACATTACCTAGAAAATATCTCTAAATCATAAACATGGAGTTGAAAAAGGAGGTCTAATCCAACCCCCTTATTTTATAAAGAATTCAGAAACAGAGAGGTAAGGTAATTCGTTAAGGAGTTGCTAATTATTACCCTTTGCCCAATGATTAGCAAAATCAGAATCTGAATTTAGGTACCCCAATTCCAAATTTTTTGTGGTTTCCATTACATCATAATGGTTTTCCCCCCACATTCTCTAAACACTATAACAATTTAACATTTAATTGCATACTGTTTTGTATTGTTCACCGTTGTTTCATATGTTAGTTTTATCTCCTTAGCAAAATTCTTAATTCCTTGAGATCTTCTTTGCCTGTAGTTTCTCTCCAGTATTTAGCATATAATCATAATAAAGAGATGGACAAATAATTGTTGATGACAAAACTGCACGTCATTTTGCTTACGAAGAATAGATCTGATTTTTGATCTTTTGAGTGAAAAGTATTCTGGACATAGAAATTGTAGAAACTGGGCATGTGATCATTTTTAACAACCAATTATTGCTTTAAGAAATATAATTTGACAGTCTAAACATAAACACCAGTTTATATTTGATCCTAGAGATAAAATATGATGGTATGAAGATGATTGAGTATGGAGAAAATCAGTTAGACCTTGCTTCCAATTGAGGTGGCTTTATCTTTCCTGTTACCATTAGAAGAAGCTGAGTTGTGTTATTTTTAGGCAAGTCACTTAGTCTCTCAGAGACTTGGTTTCTGATCTGTAAAATAAGAATGTACAACTAAACAAAACTCTAAGAATCCATCGAACTGTCATATAAATATAACCTCTCACCATAACCATATTTTGGTTTTTTACCTCCTTTTTTTTGACCTCCTTCTCCTCATCCTAAGCAAAGAAAAAGCAGGATTGTTTCCCAATTTTTCTGCTACACTGTAGTTAATGTAATATGTGCAGGCAACTGACCTATTTTTAGAGTGGGTTCTAAGACAAGGATTTTCTAGACTTAAGATACTTTGTAGACTCGCATTCCCTTAAAATCATAACTCTCAAGGTCTCACCAGGAAGCTGTTAGTTCAGTTTACAAATTGGAATGAAATGAGGCACTTGGAGGTCATTCAACAATTGACAAAAAGGTTATTAGCCATAACACAGAAAAAGATATTTGATAGGAATAGTATAGAACTTAGCTTGAGTAAATGATAGCTGCCATGCATTTTCAATGGAGTTTAGATAGCAAGGCAGAATGTATGGACTTCACTTGCTTGGGGTACATCTGCCAAAGGTGACAAAGAAACCATGTCAATATGGCTGGAGGTTACACCAGGACGCTGAGGTCAATGGAAGGACAGCTTCAGCATTACCTCCCTGGGTCAATCAATGCTCTGAGCCAATTTTGTAAATTTTCAGGAAAATAACAACAACCACAGTCACAAATGCAACAACATCTCCAAACGGATGGAGGTTAAGACATTCCCACCATACCAGTCAGCCAGAGTGCACAATTAGTTCAATACAAAGGTATTTCCTGAAATGGAATAGCAAGAAAAGCAATAATAAATTATTTTCTCCATAAAGGTGGGTCAAGCTCTCCTGAAATGACATATGCCATTAATGGGAAGAGTGTGCACATATGGAGAAGGGAATAAGCATTTATATGGTGTCTACTATGTGCCAGGCATGGTACTAAGTACTTTAAAAATACTATTATTTTATCCTCATAGCAACTCTGGGAAGTATATTTTATTTATCCCCATTTTTTCCTGGGACATAGGTGTTATCCCCATTTTATAGTTGACGAAACTGAGACAGAGATTAAGTGACTTACCCAGGGCCATACAGATAATGTCTAAAGTCAAACTTGAACTCGGATCTTACTGAATCCAGGGCTCTATCCACTATACCATCTGACTCTATGTAAACAAATGTAGCTACTATAGAGATGCACACTCAAGGGAGCATAACTCATGCCTTTGATCTTGTAGGGCCACCAGTGTCTTCTGGTGAAGTTGTTTATAAGGTGTACAGTCTCTTCTGGGTGCATAGACATGAAGAAACCTGGTGGTTTCTACTGTTCATTATTTGACATAGTTCCTCTAACATAGTTCCTCTAATTTTGTGACTGTTGTCAGGCATTAAACTAATCATACAGTTGGGAAACTTCTCTCTACACCAGGTTTCAGAGAGAGTCATCTAGAAAGGTTCTACTTCTTCCTCAAAAGAAGAGTGAATTCTGCCACTGCTCTTTTACCTTAAAGCCCAGAGACTTTGCTACATGGTTAAGGGGGGAAAATGTCAAACACATAAATATCCTTAAAGAGGAGTCCACTTTCTGAGTATTGGCTGTGATGGATGTTTCCTCTCAAGAAACAGGCTCCTTACCCCAAGCCATGCTCTTTGAAACCCAGAGCCAGAGTGATTCTAGTCAACTAAAATCTTTAGGTTTAAGCCAATTTAAAAAAAAATTGTATTTCTAGATGATAAAGGTCCATGTCTCTATCAAAAATCTCATTCTGACATAGATTCAGGAAGTTGGTTCATTCAGCATTGATTTAGATTATTCTTTTTAGCAACCTGCTAAGGAAACTTGAAGTTTGAGGACCCTCAGTATCTTAAGTCTAAAACTCATTTACAGGTTCTCCCTTGCAAATAAGAGGGTAAGAGAAGAAGCACAGAAATTAAACTCGGTCTAGGTCATCAAAGCTATAATCTTTCCCCTGCTTAGTTGTGTTCCTGGCCTTTCCAGTGGCAATACTAAAATATGCAATAACAACTAACATTTGTAGATTACTTAAAAATTTACAAATTGCTTTCCTCACAATAACCCTGTAAGATATTACTCCATTTTACAAATAAGAACATCAAAGTCCTGAGAGTTTATGCAGTGTTGTACACCTATTATCATCTAGAATTCCAACCCAGATCTTTCTGGAGACCAGGGCATTTATCATATCTATTGTTCTCTGCCAACTTTAGTGAAACTACTCCAGATATCAAGAACTCTGTCATTACAACTAAAGACACTTTTCTTCTGTCAGATCCTACTAGAGAAAAAGAAGCTAATATACTTTTTAAATGCCTGTTAAGTTACCTAGTGATATTAACAGAATTTGTAATCTAATAAATTAGAACATAATAAGTAGGGATTAATATAAAATCTTATACATAGGCCCCCCAAATTAGTATCACAAGAAATTAGGAGGAGATGTAACTAGAAACTAGGGCATGTAAAAAAGATCTAGGAGTTTTAGGGGACTGTAAACTCAAGATGAGTCAACAGTGTGATATGACAAGCAAAAAAAGCCTATTGGAATCTTGGGTTGCATTAAAACAGATACATGCTTAAAGCATTATTTATTTATCAGCAGGCAGTTTGGTGCAGAGGCTGAAATGTAGGACTTGGAATCAAGGAGACCTGAGTTTGAATCCTGTTTCAGACATTTAATAACATTATGGCATACTGATCAATAAGACGCATTTGGTATAAGGTCAGAGTATAAAGAAATCATGAGAACAAAAAATTTTGGAAATTCTACAATTTTTAGTAGGAGAGGGAAAGAGGCAGAAATCCAACTGCAAATATAAGAAGCATCAAAACAACCAAATTTTGCTGGTTATAGATAAGCAAAATAAAGTTAGGGCTGATCCTAGCAAGGTAAAAAACAATGACTTTACCTCCTTTGAATACCTTCTGTTTTGGATTCATTAATTTTCATTCAAAACTATAGAGGATGTTAAAAATATCTAACCCCAAATTAGATAATTCTCTGGAACAGAGATCTTTGTTCTGCAGACTATGAGTAAAAAGTCCTTATCTTAGCTGGAGCTCTGTCCTTCATTAGTTGTAGTGGCTATGACTAAAGATTTACCTTCCTATCCTTATCTGGGAAAGGTGCTAGCTTCTGCAACTTAGGAGACTGGAGCTGAAATAGATTAGATGGCCCAGAAAAGGTAAGACCAGAAACCAGTACAAGGGAGAGATTCTCAAGAGCCACTATGCACCCAGCATATCACTCCAGTGACACTACTCAGTTCCCAAAGTAATCCCAAAAGCAAGTTTGACCACATCCTCCCCTAATCAACTAAGGCCAGCTGCCTTAGGATAGCATTATCAAATCATGTTTGGCTTTTAAAGCCTTTCACAACTTGATGCATTTCTATTTTCCCAATCTTCTTATACTTTTCTTCACCACCTCTTTGACCACAGTGGCACTATCCTCTTTGTTATTCCTCATGTATAATACTCCATTTTCTGACCTAAGTCTTTCACTGTGTCCCCCATGTCTGGAATGCTCTCCTTCCTCTCCTCTCCTTCCTGGCTTTCTTCAAGCCTTAGCCATTCCTAGTCCTCCTCAATACGAGTGTCTTCCCTTGGAGATTACAATCTTTTACCCTGCCAGTTCTTACAATACAGGTCTTTTAATGTAATATGTTACCCCTGGTTTTAGTGATTCCTGTTTCAGTTTGGACCAAGATCCTAGATTTGGCTAGAATCCCCAAAAGGAGGCAGTTTAGAATACATTGCCTTCACTTCAGGGTCTATAATCTTTTTTCTCAAGTATTTTTTTTTCCCACCAAGTAAAGTTAAAATACATTTGCTTGGCATTTAAGGATCTGCTTAAAAACTTCTAACCCCACCTGCCAATCAAACTATCAACAAGTATGATAATCCTTAATGCCCCACCCTGGATTTCCTCCTACTCTCTCCATTCTTTAGATCCTGTTCCATACCACAGGCATCAAAAGAAGAGTCTTACTGATTTCTGCCAAATACAGTCTGTTTAGGAAGTGTGCTGCTCTTGGGGATGAAAACCTCCCAGTTCCCTTGTAACAAAATCCTTTCATGTAGACTAAGGGGGGAAAAAAGCTGAAAAAGATTCAGGGAAAGAACACCCTTAGAAAGTACTGAGTGCTCGTTTGAGATGGTTATTATACTTGTTAACCACAAATCTTTAGAACTGAAAAGTATCTTGAACACCGTACCTGTGTGCCCTCTATGTTTTCAGCTGAGTGCCCCACTCTAGCATTACTCAGCACAGGACCGCACAGGGCCCTGCACATAGTAAGTCCTCAATAACTGTCTGAAAGTACCTTCCCCAGGAACTTTATACTGATCTTCCTCTGGATGTGTACTGCATAATTAAAGTATTTAAAGCAGATGTATCTATTAGACTCTTCAAGGAATCCTCTAATGAAAATTTTGCATCTGCCCTCCACAGGGTTCTAAATATAACATATGTTTAATAGGTTTGCTGAATTGAATAGTCCTTTAGTAAAATTCTAGGATTTTTCAATGCTCTCATTTTATACTTGTCTCATTCAAAGGTTTAATCCTTTGCCCATAGTTTGCTTTTGAATCAAACTTATTTAAGATAGACCTGAAATGGCAAACAAAGTTTGAGCAATGATATTGACTGTAGGACTGCTACCAAGGAGCTTTCATATGCATTTGACCATCTTTAAATGGTCAATATATATATTGTATATAAATGTAAATATATATATATACACATTACAAGTATCCCATTTAAAGATGGAGAAATTGAGTTTCAAAGACTATGGGAACTTGGGTCTCAAACCCAGCTTTTCTGACTCCAAGTTGAGTGTTCTTTTTACTAAATATATGCCTTTTTCACCATTTCAACACATTACACTATTGCTACTCACTAAAAATATCTCAGCCTATTTATGCCATTACTTGCAGATTTGGCCCTAGTGTGGGAACTTTGAATCCACCCATATCTCTGCTCCTTCTCCAGCCCCCAGATCATCTTTACCTATAAACAACCAGAGCAAACCCAGAATACAAAATTGGGACTGTCATTCTAACTGCCCCAGGCTTATCTCCCTCCCCCCCCCCCCCCCCACACACACACACACTCCACCTCAGCCACTGACAGAGCTGGCAATGCGGTTTGGCTCCCTCCCTCTTACGTTTCAATTCTGGAGCCACAATCCAAGAAGGAACGGCCACTGGCTTATTGGCAAGGAGAGTGGGGCACAGGGTGAGAGCTGATTTGTCTGGTTCTAGCTGGGCCTAGAGGGCATCGGAGTTGCGTTATTCTTTACTCTTCCTAGCTGAGGGGTCCAAAAAAAAGTCAGCACAAGCTCTCGCCAGAAGACTTTGCACTCCTGCTCCTTAATCTTTGAATAACCTAATTAGTCTTTCCCAGGAGTTGCAGTAGGACTCGGGGTGATCAAATCTCAGGATTCTGGGTTCCCAAGAGTTAAAAAGGAGCTTCTCCTATCTTACTCCAGCTGTTGCTCAGACACTGGATCTTTAATCCGGACCGCAGCTCACCACAGAGGGCTCACAGGTGTGAAAAAAATCCCTAGGTCAGTCCTTCATTCCTGACCCCCTCATTCTCTCCCCTGTCTCCCGAGCCACCACTCCCTCCAGCAGGACAGACAGGCTCAGAGACCGAGCCAAAAGAAAGGGTGGGAACAATCCAACTGGCAAAATCTCCAGCGCTACTGACCTGAGATTCCTCCGCCCACCACGATCACATCATATTTGTTGCTCATGGTGCTCTTTCGCCCTACGGGGCTGCGACCTCAAGCTGTTTCGGTGTTTCTCTCTGACCTCCGGCGCAACTTTCTCTCCTCAAGGTCTCTTCGCCTCGGAGCCTTCGACCCTATATATTGCTACTCCAAAGGGCGCAGAACTGTGCTCCGCCCGCTAATACGCTGAGCGCTAGGGGAGGAGAAGTCGGTTTGGTGAAGGGAGGTGGTGCCACAGTCACCACCCCTCATTCCTTTCCTTCCCATCCCAAATCTGTGCCCAGAGTTCAAAGTCCACCCCTATCCTCACTTCCCACTGCCACCAAATACACCCCAAAGTTTATTGGAGTCAGTTTGGAGGAAGGCGAGCTCAAACCTGGGCTGAGATTAGACAGCAAAGAAATCAGTTGCTGATCCTTGAAGCAAGAGAAGATTCACGAAGGCTGACTGAATCACCCCAACTTTAGGACTTTCCCTATGATCCGTTAACCCTGGTCTCCTTTGCCTTCCCTTTAGTGTCTTTTGCAGTCTGTTGAGGTTAAGGGAATGGAAAAGAAGTGGAGTAAAACTTGGGGGGGGAAATGGGGAAGCTTAACCAGAGTTGAGGATTGGATCGGTTTGCCTGTAGCTGTCCTTAACTATGGGAACGGAGGGTAGAAAACCATGGGTAAAAAGTCAGCTATCCTGGATTGTAAACTCCAGTTTCATCTACCACCAGAATCTTAACTCATTCCTTTCTCCCTGCTGCTTACTTATTTCTATCCTAACCTCTGTTGTTTAATCAATGAGATTAATATTTCTCCAATTATTTTTTATTGTTGAATCGTTTCAATCATGTCTGACTATAACTCTATCCAGGGTTTTCTTGGCAAAGATACTGGAGTAGTTTTCCATTTTCTTCTCCAGCCTATTTTACAGATAATGAAACTGAAAGAAACAGGGTTAAGAGACTTGCCTAGGGTCACACAACTAGATTGGAACTGAGGAGGAGTAGTCATCCTATCTCCAAGTCTGGCATTCTAGCTGCTTCATAACCTTAAATCTTGAGTCTTAATTTTTTCCTGAAATCCAGTATCGTTAACTTCCTCTTGGAATTCCCTGAATATCCGAAAAGTAGCTCAAACTCAAAATTTCAAAAAGAAGAACTCATCTTCTCTCTTTCCCTTCTGGCATCTGCCCATCTTTCAAATTTCTCTTTGGGGGATCCTTCATCTTCTCAAGCACTTCAGTTTGTAAGTTCATAGTTATCCTCAATTTTTCCCACTCCCCTACTTATCCCTGCCCAAATCCAATCCTATGTAGCCTGTTGAGGGAAGGAAGAAAGGAAGGAAGGACAGAGGGAAGGTGTTCATTTTTAAGTACCCAATACAACTGACATCTATGTCCTTCCTTCTGCTCACAAAGCTATCCTCTCCTCAAGTTCATCACCTTGGGCTTAGATACTTGATAAATGACGTTTTTTTTCTTTCCTGCCCCCCTCACCATCTCCAATTTACATTCCAAAACAGTGTTCCTAAATCATGTCATATTACAGTGCTCCCTCCCTCAAAAATCTTTAGCAGCAAATCATTGCCAACAAAAGATAAGAAGAAGATAGTCAGTAAACATTTATTAAGTACCTAGTGTGTGCCATGTATTGTACTGAGAACTGAGGAAAAAAGAAAGGACTGAATCTATGATAACATGTGGTACAGGGAACTCCCAGGTGAGGAAACTCTTTTTACCAAGGCCACTTGACCACTTCTATGTGAATTACATTCTTAGGGAGATGTCTAGAGTTCTGAGAATCTAGATGAGTTATCTAGAAGTTAAACTAGTTTTCCAGGCATCATTCAGGTATCAGAAGTAGGACTTGAACTCAGGTTTCATAACTTCAAGAATAGCTCTCTACCTACTATACCACACTGCCTATAATAGCTGATAGCTAATATTTATATCACCTTGCAAAGAACTGTGCCTTACATAGATTATCTCATTTAATCACACAGTCCCTAGAGGTAGGTGCTATTATTATCCTTGTTTTATTGATGAAGAAATTTAATCTGAGAGGGATTGATTTGCCCAAGCAAAACAACTGTATTAAGTATTCCAGGCAGGATTAGAATAAAAGTCTTATTGCTTCCAAGTCCAGTATTGAAACTGTCTATAAAATAAACTGCAAATTACCAGCCCATTTTTTAAGTTCACCCATAATCTGACTCCCATTGACCTTTCCAGCCTTATTCTCAAGAACTCTATACTTTAGACAAAGGGAACTAATGATCCCAGCCTTGATAATCATGACCCACCTCTATGTTTTTGCACAAACTGTTCCCTATGCCTGGAATGTATTTACTCCCTGTTCATTTCTCCCTAGCAAAATGCCTTTTTTTTTTTTTAAAGGTGAAGCCTGAGTACAACCTTCTTTTGGAAATCTTTCCTTATGTCCCTACTTGTCAATATTTTCTCCTTCTTCAGTTATATGTGTAACTATATGTATTTCTACTCTGTCCCTCCCTTCCTCCCTTTCCTCCCTCCCTCCCTTTCCTCCCTCCCTTTCCTTCCCTCCTTCCTTCCTTCCTTCCTTCCTTCCTTCCTTCCTTCCTTCCTTCCTTCCTTCCTTCCTTCCTCCCTTCCTTCTTTCCTTCCTTC
>NC_058132.1:404142303-404170499 GCF_016433145.1 Gracilinanus agilis
CTCCCTCCCTTTCCTCCCTCCCTTTCCTTCCCTCCTTCCTTCCTTCCTTCCTTCCTTCCTTCCTTCCTTCCTTCCTTCCTTCCTTCCTTCCTTCCTTCTTTCCTTCCTTCCTTCCTTTCTCCACCCTTTCTTACCTCAGAGATTTGTTGCAATATCAAATGAGATAAAATTTATGAAGCACTTAACCCAGTAACATAGCAGTTGCTAAATAAGTGCTTATTCTCTTCCCCCTTTTACTGCCTCCCCTATTTTGGATAAATTAATTGAGTGTATAAATGAATAAGCATGCCTCTGAGGATTTGGTTCTGTCTTGCTAAAGAATGTGTAACAATCCACTTGATAACATCACAATGTGAACCCTTTAAGTAGAAGTACAACAAAACCAAGAATAAGACTTGAGGATTTTAATATACTTAGTTCAGTTTTCAGGGATTACATACGGAATGGGTTGTGACTAGTTCTCCTCTCTTATGCTGCCAGAACCATATTATGAGCTGTCTTCACCTCACACCTGGACTAATGCAATAGTCTTTTGATTGGTGTCTCTGCCTCAAATCTCTCCCCACTCCAGTCTATCCTCCATTATATCAGAGTGGTCTTCATATTAGAATGATCTTCTTGAAATAGAGATCTAATCATGTCACTGCCCTATTAAATAAACTCCAGGGCCTCCATAATATCAACAGGTCCAAATATAATATCTTCTGTTTGGCCTTTAAAACTTTTTACAATCTGCCTACAGTCTAACTTTTCATCTTTATTGGGTATTACTGCCCTTTATGTACTCTGATTCAGTGGCATTGGCCTCCTTGCTGTTCCTCAAATAAGATACTTGTAGAGATTTAAATTAATATGCAAAATACTAAATATTATATTTATAAATATTTATTAGTAATAAACTAACATAAAAAGCTAACTAAAAAGGTACTAACCAGCCCACTCCCAAAAGCTAAAAGAGGGAGGAGCTACAGAACTTATAAAACAATAATGTGACCACACAAATGTGGAGGGCCAGGAGAGATTAAAGGGAATTTTGGGAAATACTGAGGGACTTAGGGGGAGTGAAGTCCAAGGTTCAAAATCTCCATTTATACATACTCTATTTCCCAACTCTGGGCATTTTCACTGGCTGTCATTCATGTTTGGAATTTGGTCCCTTTCATCTCTATCTCCTTGGCTTCCTTAAAGTTCAGCTAAAATCCCATCTTCATCAAGAAACCTCTCCTTGTGTTTATTAATGCTAGTTCCTTTGCTCTGAGATTATTTATCGCCAATTTATCTTGTATAGATTGTTTGTACATAGTTGTTTACTTCTTGTCTCCTGGTTAGGGTGTAAGCGTCTTGAGATGAGGAACTATTTTTCTTTTTTGTCCCTCTTTGTGTTCATAGTGCTTACCTTAGAAAATTATAGACATTTAATAATCCTTGCCAACTTCACTTGACTTAACTTCTGGGTAGAGAGTTAGTGTCAGGACCAGGAAGAAAGGTTACTGTGGGTGGATACACTGATCTTCCCCTCCATACCTCTAAGTGGCCCTGAATACATAGCACCTTTGTTGTTGTTCATCTGTGTTGTATTTTTTCTTTCCTAATCTTAGAAGAATGGATATCAGGAATGAATGAAGACTGTTATGACATTGTAACCTCCAAAAGATTGGAAAAGCCTCTACTTATAAGATCTAGATTGCTTGAAAGAGAAATCAGTGAATCAACCTAGTAGCTGAGACACTATGTTCTACAAACAAAAGAATCATTCATTAATTGGCTAAACCTCACCTAGAAGTAAATTCTTTTAGAAACCAAGTTGTATGAAGAAAAGAATGCTCCTCATTTCTGGGGAATACACTTGTGTTTCAGTCTTTGCTATACCTTCTCAGCAAGGCCCTTTATTGCCTTCCTGGCCATCACCAGTCATCTTGGCTTTTATCTTGCCATGGACTAAAATGACTGAGAGAGTGAGTCTCATGACTAAGCAATTCTGTCTCACTTAAATCCAGTTTATTCACAAGTCCAGAGCACCCTGTGATGTCAATTGGTCCTCTTCAAAATATAAAGGACAAACACAAATGATACCTTCTCAGAAAATATTCATTTGAAAAGTAAGTGTTAATTACTGCTAATTTATTAATTAATACTGAGGAGAAAGGAATTTGTCAAATGACAATGAGGCAGTAAGATTAAGAGTGGGATGTATACCAGACAGAGGGTGATGAGAAATTATATTAGAAAGGAAACCTCTAGTCTCTGGGTGTTTCTCACTTTGGAGATCTGACCTACCAGTGCAAATGTGAACTGGGATTGTAGCCCCAAAAACTATGTGCTACACAGATTTAAAAAAAAAATACTTCCCGTATAACAAACCTTCATAAAAGGTTGTATTAGTATTATCCTTAATTTTCATATGATAAAATTGAGACTTGGAGAGTTTAAATGACTTGCTTAAGATCACAGTTAGCATCATAATCAGAACTGGAATACAAGTTTTCTGTCTCTTTAAAAATATTATTTATAACTGTAAAAGTTAATTCCCAGGTACCTTCCCTCTACCCTTCCCTACCTGTACCATAAAAACCATCCATCAGGAAGCAGCTAGGCAGCTCAGTGGATTGAGAGCCAGGCCTAGAGATGGGAGGTCCTAGGTTTAAATCTGGCCTCAGATACTTACTATCTGTGGGACCCTGAGCAAGTTACTTAACCCCCATTGCCTAGCCCTTACCATTCTTCTTCCTTGGAACCAATACATAGTATAGATTATAAGATGGAAGGTAAGAGTTTTAAAAAAATCAATTAATTCTCTCTCTCTCTCTCTCTCTCTGTCTATATATACATACATACATACATACATACATACATCTATATACACATACATATACCTATACATATATACACATATATATGTACATATACATATATACACATACACAAATTATATCTTTAGTGTTTCTGTTTATCAATTTTTTTCTCTGGAGGCTAACATCCACAAGTCATTCTTCAAATATTAATTCTGTAACTGTATATATTGATTGCTCTTCATTATTTCATATAGGTATTTCCAAGTTTTAAAAAAATCAATCTGCTTGTCAAGATTAAAAGGAAAGTAGAAAACTGGAGAGAAACTTTAATAGTTTCTCAGATAAAGGTTTCATATCTAAAGTATATGGAAAACTTTGCCGAATTTATGGGAATAAGAACCATCGCTCAATTAATAAATAGGCAAAAGATATAAACAGACAGCTTTTGGATGAAAAAATCAAAGCCATATATAGGTGTATGAAAATGTTCTAAATCTCTACTGATTAGAGAAATGAAAACCAAAATAATTCTGAGATTCATCTCATACTCATCAGATTGGCTAAAATGACAAGAGGACAAAATGACAAATGTTGGAGGGTATATGAAAAAATGCAGACACAACTGGTAGAACTGTGAGCTGATCCATCCATTTTGAGAACAATTTAAAATTATAACCTGAGAGCTATAAACTGTGTATTGTAATAGGCATAGGCTTTAAAAGTAGGAAAGCAGACTTAACAGACAGACTAAGGGGGAAAGCCTTGGCTGTCAACCAGGGACATTCTAAATAGAATGAAGGGGAAAAACTGTTTTTTTGCCCTTGTGGACTCTGGTCAAACTGGGAAAGGGAGAGGGTGTGGATGCCTTTACCTGCCCAGTGAGGAGCACAAGGAGAGTGGAGTTACCACTGTCAAGGGAGACCTGCCAGGGAAGATAAAGTGAGCAAGAAGATCTACCTGAGGTGGTGGACATCCCAGTCTGAGCATCTCCTGGATTTACCTTTCTGTGGACCCATTTCCTGTGCCATCAAGAGGAGCTGAAGAAGACATGATTTTTGTGAAAGACCCATTTTCCCTTCTAGTCTGTAATAGTCTGACAGTGCAGTGTAGGCTTTAACTCATTCTCCCAGCCCCTGTGTAGTCCCTAGTGTTTAGATCCAGTGTGACCTTTCCCCATTAACCCTAAACCTCAATTATTATTAAAACCTTGTGTTTTCCTACTTTTAAAGCCTATACCTATTACAGTATACCCTTATACTGAGTGATATTGTTGAGTCTATTTCTTAAGGAGATCAGGGGAAAAGGAAAATGTTTCAAAAATATTCATAATAGCTCTCTTGTTGGTAGCAAAGAACTGGAAATCAAGAGGATATCTATCAGTTGGGAAACTGCTAAACAAATTGTGGAATATTATTGTAATTGAATACTACTGAACCATAAGAAATGACGAGTAAATTAATTATTTAAAAACTTGGGAAGAACTACATGAGATAATAAAGGACGTTATATACAGCTATAGATTTAATATTGCAGAATAACTTGTGCACATTCACCTCCAGAGAATGCACTGAAAAATGGAAACCCAAAAGACACAATCTAGGTCTACATATCTGTTTGCTGGATGATGCTTTCTATGGTGTGAGGAAAGTAGAGAGGGGCTGAAATACCTGGAAATAAATTATAATAATGAAAAATTAACCTGCTCATCATTTCTTATGGCACAGTAATATTCTGAGTTCAAGCTTTCTAAGATAAGTGATCTTTCAACTTTTTCACACAAATCAGCAAAACTTATAAATCTTCTCATCATTCTTCCTGACATAACTGGCCATAGTAGTAGAAAATGTATACTGTGACCTGCCAGACCAATTTCAAGTCCATTATATATGATCTGTTGAAAATACAGATTTTCCAAAAATCTGAGTAACTTGCAAAGTGTCAGGCACTATATAAATATAAATTATTATTAGTTATTATCATTACCTAAAGTCATTACATGTTGTTCTGTAAGTGGAATAACCACAGAAGTAATGTCACAGAATTTGACAATTGAAAAGGACCTCACTGACCATTTGTAAAACAAAACAAAACAAAAAAAAAACTTTCTTTATGGCATATGCAATAACTACTTGAAGCCTTCCAGTGGAGATAAACCCATTGATTACTGAGAAAGCCCATTCCATTTTCAGACAGGGTGTTTTTCTGACAACTTTTTTTCCCTGACATTAAGTCCAAGTTGGAATTTTCACAACTTTCTACCCATTTATCTTGAGGTAGCTACCTGGCTCAGGATAGAGCGTTAGGGCCAGGGGTGGTGGGAGGGAGTCAGGAAGACCTGAGTTTAAATGAGGGCTCAGACACTTAATAGCTGTATGATCTGGAATAATTTACTTACTTCTGTTTCCCTTACTCCACTGGAGAAAAAAATGACAAGCTAATCCAATCTCTTTGCCAGGAAACACATGTAAGATCATGAAGAGTTAGAAAAGACTGAACAACAATAAAAAAAAATTTTATCTTTGTTCTGCCTTCTGCTACTGGACTAAACAAGTTTAATCATCTACTTGTCAGCCCTTCAAACATTCAAACACAGATATGATATGTCCTTTTTACAAACTAACATATCCAGTTTCTTCAACCATTCTTAATATAACAAGGACTTGAAACCCTTAACTATCCTAGTTGCCCTCCTTTCTAAGCTCTGCATCTTTTCAATGTCTTCCTTATACTGTGTCATCCAGAATATAGAACTATGCCTCATATGGATTCCAAGCATGGCAGATTCCTGGAGACTTTGCATCTCTTACAGAAAGCTCCGGTTATATTTTTTTTCTTGCTGACATGTATTGACTCACATTGAGTTTTTGGATCCCTAAATCCCTTAGCTCTCTAACCAAGCCTTCCCCATATTGTACTTGTGAATTTGGTTTCTTGAGCTCAAGTATAAAACTTTATATGTATGCCTATTGAATATTACTTTGTTAAATTCAACCCAATTCTCTAGTGCATCAGAATCTTTTAAAATTATGACTTAGCCACCTTTTGGGCTAGCTGTTGCTCTTGGGTTCAGGTCATCTACAGATTTGATAAATGTACCATCTGTGCCTTTATCCAAGTTATACATATGTACTCTCCCCCCTCACATGAGTTTCTTAGTGAACTGTATATTGCTGATATGGTTTGATAGATATGTGTGTTTGTAGATAGATAGATAGAGAGAGAGAGAGAGAGAGAGAGAGAGAGACTTAGCCACCTTTTGGGCTAGCTGTTGCTCTTGGGTTCAGGTCATCTACAGATTTGATAAATGTACCATCTGTGCCTTTATCCAAGTTATACATATGTACTCTCCCCCCTCACATGAGTTTCTTAGTGAACTGTATATTGCTGATATGGTTTGATAGATATGTGTGTTTGTAGATAGATAGATAGAGAGAGAGAGAGAGAGAGAGAGAGAGAGAGAGAGAGAGAGAGAGAGAGAGAGAGAGAGAGATAAAGTTATTTCCCATGGCTTTAATGATTCATTTTAGATTTTTCTAAGGAAACAAATTCAAATTACTGGCTTATAGTTAGACTATTTTCTTCCCCTCTTTTGAAAAATCAAAATAATATTTTTACTTTTCCCATTCTATATAATTACTGCTCGTGGTTCAGTAAACACATATGGTGCTTCTTTCAGCACTCAGTCATAATTTCTTTGCTTCAGGTGACTTGAATTTGTGAATTCTCTTGCTATTTTAAGGATCTATCCCTTTTAAATTCTAGGAAAATTGAAAGCCATAAGGAATAAGATCAGAGGGAATGAGATATGAGGGTGAAGGCCTTTTATATTCAATATAATCATACTATACTTCTTAAAGGATATAAAGCTTTGAAAGACTCAATTTTATATATATATATATATATGCTGGAAGACAGCCAGCAGTTTCCAGTTATTATCTTGAGAGGTGTGATGGTTTAGCCAAGAGGGAGGAAGAGAGTGTCAGAGACACAGTAGATTTCTGGAAGCTGTTCTGAGAACTTTCTGTGAAATTTTTATTTTTTATACTTTTCTCTCACCGTCACACAAATGCTGGGAAAATTTACATTTCAAAATCAAAACAGGGAAGCGCTCAAGGTTATACGGGTTTGTGTAAATGGAATTAGCTCACCCTCATTCATTCTTTAGACTTTAGCCACCAGAAATAATGTCACCCCACCCAACTTAGAATTAAGTGGGGAGGGGGAGGTCTGTGACCCACATATGATAGTAAGTGACAAATAAAAAACAAGGGACTGCCCCCTGGGCAGTCCAAAACAGTGTTGAGGCTGCCATTTGTCCACGTGAAACTGGAGATGGACACAAGAAGTGATGAAAGATGCTATCTTTTAAATATGATGGTAACTTCCTGTGGGGAGCGGTTGGCGCTTTGAACTTGGTGTTGAAGGAGTTCTGGTGAGACCTCAGACTGCTTCCCTTTGAAATGTCATGTGGGTAAGTTACGCTGATTCTCTTTCTCTTCCCTTGATGTTTCTAGAGACCCTAACCTCAAGGAGGCCTCTCTTCTTAGAGAAGGCCTTTTGACTAGAAGCCTTATTTAATTAACCTCTGTGCCCCTCTGCTGGGGCCTCTGGATCTCTACCTGGCTTGGGCCTCTGGTCCAGGCCAGAGTTTTTCTCTCTCTCAATTTCCCTACCTTCAACCTTCCTAATTGTAAATAAACCAGCATAAAAGACATCCTGACTTGGGTCTCTTTTATTTTGAAATCCAGTGAATTGATTTCTGGTGACCAAACCTTAAATATCTTGATCAACCATGATAATTCCCATTTTCCCCTCTTACGGGTTAAAGCTGGCACACCTATCAAATTTCTACAAAATTCAACATATAGATTACATTTAGTCTAAACATTCATCAAGGCTACCAAAACTCTACTTTATCTAAGTTTTATTTTTTTAAAAAGAAACTTCAACTTATTTCAAAAGTGGATTAGAGTGTGAGAACCCTCAAATTCAGGGGGACTAGTCTAATGTGGGAAAGTAGTGAAGTGTGAGAGAATATTTTGGTTCCATGGGGTTAAACTCAACATGAGAAAGGATTGAGGCAGAAAGGTATTTTTGTTTTGCCATGCTATGTCCTTCATCTGAGACAGAGAAAAAAGCAGCTTCTCCTGTCTTGTTTTTTGCTAAGGATAAGAGCTATTAACTCGTTAAATGCTGGTTTATTATAGAGTAATTAGAAGATTTCTAAGAAGGCATTTCTATTAGACTTGGGGATATCCTAAAAATATAGATTATAATAATTTTAACAATAAAAAGTATTAAACAGAAGAGAGTCACACAGAAGGGTCTGATTGGGTATCCATCCATTCTGTGGCTGATTTTCAGATCACAGAGGTGAAGGCAGGGCTTTACCATCTACACTGATTTGATAGTCCCTCGTTCCTCTGGGTGGGCTCCTGGTACATAACAGAAACAGCACTTTAATACTTTTTCCTTAGTCACTCATCTACACAATAGAGTAGGGAATTTGGGAAGTATCTTGGTAGTGTTATGATGATAATAACAGATAGTTTGGAGAAGCAGATAAATGTGTCAGGGTCAAATAGAGCTTTAAGTCAAGAGCCAGAGATTGACAGGCTACAGTGAGGAAAGGAGGGGGTAAACACTCCTGATTCTCAAACCCCTCCCCCTTTAACTGCTTCTGCTTCAGTTGGTAATGAAGACAGGAATAAGATTCCTCTGGTAAGTCTCAGTTATGGCTGAAACCCCAAATGATGTTCCTTTCTTAAATTTATATTCCTCCCAGGTCAGTATGATGAGTATATAGAAATTATTTATCTAACTGTTGAAGACAGAGGAGATCTTAAACTGGCAGCCAACAGGATTCAAACTAAATATACAGACTGAATTGTAAGTATCTTCCCAAATAATTATCAGGCACAGATTTGAAGGTAAAAAGTTATATTAGGAATTAACAAGGAAAATTAGAGAAATCAATGAAGGTTTTAGGATAAAGGAAAGGTGACCCTGAACTGTTAAATTGATGCCCCCTTCCCCCTCTTCACTGGAGGGATGAAGCACTTAACTAAAACTGGCTCTCTTGCTATAGATAAATATCTTACTCTCCAATCACTAAATAATTATATAATTATATTAATGAAGAATAGTAATAACAAATAGGCTAACTCTATGAGTAGAAACCACTGGCTTAAACTACAATGGCCACCTCAGGAGAAACCCCAAGTCAGAAGAATCAAGCAGAGTGTCTGCTCACATCCATTTCCACAAATTAACTGTCTTCAACACTTCTCAACTGCCCCTCACCCAAAGTTCTCCAGAGGGTCCCCTGGAACTCTGGGTGAGGCCATCCCTGTACCTTTGCAGGGATTCCATGCTTTGCATCTGCACACAACAGTAGTCACCATAAGTTTGGGTGAGGTCCTTCAGTGATGGAACCAATCTCTGAATCATGATTAGTGTTCAATAAGAGAAGCTTTCATCTACTACCTGAGATGTTCTAAATTTCAGATCCAAAGCTCTGAAAAGGGGAATGCAGAGAAGCTTCTACCAATCTTGGGCAAAGAGATTCTGCCATTTTCTCAAAGCTCAGGAACACCCTTGTAGACCATTCAAATTTAAGAATAAGTTAAATCTAAAGTAGTGAAAAAATAGAAGGAAATATGAAATATCTCAATGAGAGAGTGACAGACCAAGAAAACCAGTCTAGAAGAGACAATTTGAGAATAATTGGTCTTCCAGAAAAACCAGAAATTAATAGAAACCTGGACTCCATACTAAAAGAAATTATTCAGCAAATTTGCCCTGAAGTCCTACAACAAGAGGGCAATAAAGACATTGAAAGGATTCATAGAACACCCACTACATTCGACCCAGATAACAAAACAGCCAGAAATATAATTGCCAAATTCAAGAGCTTTCAAGCAAAAGAAAAAATCTTACAAGAAGCCAGAAAGAGATAATTCAAATATCAAGGAACACCAATCAGGATCACACAGCATCTGGCAGCCTCCACGCTAAAAGACCGTAAGGCCTGGAATACAATATTCAGAAAGGCAAGAGAGCTGGGCCTGCAACCACGGATCAACTACCCATCAAAATTGACTATATATTTCCAGGGGAAAGTATGGGCATTCAACAAAATGAAGAATTCAAATTATTTGCACAGAAAAGACCAGGGCTAAATGGAAAGTTTGATATCCAACCACAAAAATCGAGAGAAACATGAAAAGGTAAAATAGAAACAGAGGGGAAAGAAAGAAAACTTATAATTTTTAAATTTGCCTTTTTAAGGGCCTCAGTAAGATCTAATTATCTGTATTCCTATGTAGAGAAATGTTATGTATAATTCTCTGTAGTGAACTCTATTCACTATTATAGTATTCACTATTACAGTAATCAGAAGAATAATTCACAGGGTGAGGGTGGAACACTAAATAATCTAAGATGACATGAGGGATGGGAAAGAGGGGGTGAATAGCAGGGGACTCCAAGAGAAACTTGAGTGAATAAGAAAAATAGGATATTATAGTACACACAAAGAGGGCATGGGAAGGAGAAGGGACAAATACTATTATAAGAAGGAGAGGAAGAGAGCATTAAGAGGTAATAATCAAACCTTACTCTCAGTGTAATCAACCTGGAGAGGGAAGAGTAGCTATACTATCCATTGGGACATAAAACTCCTATCTAACCCTTCTGAGAAAGTCAGAAGGGATAAATCAAGGGAAACAGGGGAGTGGGGAGGTCAAAAAAAGGGAGGGGAGAAGAAGGGGGAGGGAATTCATAAGGCAGTTAAAAACAAAAAGGGGGTGGAACTAAGAGAGTGGGTAGAAAGGGAAGTTAAACAAGGGAGGGGATAAGGGAAAGGGTCTTAATAGCAAACCACTGGTTTTAAAGGAAATAGTTTAAGGAGAAAGGGTAGGAATAGGGGAGGAAATAAAAATGCCAGCAAATGCACAACTGATGATTATAACTCTGAAAGTGAATGGGATGAACTCGCTCATAAAACAGAAGTAAATAGGAGAGTGGATTAGAAACCAAAATCCTACCATATGTTGTCTACAAGAAACACATATGAGATGGGTGGACATACACAAGTTTAAGGTTCACAGCTTGAGCAAAATCTTTTGGGCATCTAATGAGAAAAAGAAGGCAGGAGTGGTGCATATATATTGAGCAGTGTTATTTCCTCATCCTTTAATCAGGATGTAATGACCTTCCCTGTCTTTTTTAATCATATCTATTGTTACTTTGGCTTTGTCAGAAATCATAATGGCCACTCCTGCTTTCTTTTTCTCATTTGACGCCCAAAAGATTTTGCTCAAATCCTGAACCTTAAACTTGTGTATGTCCACCCAAGTGGCATAGCATCCAAATTCATAAAGGAGAAACTGGCAGAGCTCAAGAAGGAAATAGATAGTAAAACCATACTAGTGGGAGATCTAAATATTCCTCTTTCAGATCTAGATAAATCAAACAGTAAAATAAATAAGAAAGAGGTAAGAGAGATGAATGAAGTCCTAGAAAAATTAGATTTAATTGATATGTGGAGAAAAATAGAGACAAAAAGGAATACACCTTCTTTTCAGCTGCACATGGCACATTCACAAAGATTGGCCATGTTATAGGGCATAGAACCATTGCAAACAAATGCAAACGAGCAGAAATAATAAATGTAAACTTCTCAGATCATAATGCAATAAAAATAATAATTAGTAAGGGCACCTGGACAGGAAAATCAAAAACGAATTGGAAATTAAATAATATGATTCTCCAAAACCAATTTGTCAAAGAAGAAATCATAGAAACAATCAATAATTTCATTGAAGAAAATGACAATGATGAGACATCCTACCAAACTCTGTGGGATGCAGCCAAGGCAGTACTCAGGGGGAAATTTATATCCTTAAGTGCATATATTAACAAATTAAGGAGGGCAGAGATTAATGAATTGGGCATGCAACTCAAAAAATTAGAAAGCGAGCAAATTAAAAATCCCCAGATGGAAACTAAATTAGAAATACTAAAACTCAAGGGAGAAATTAATAAAATCAAAAGTAAAAGAACTATTGAATTAATAAAGAAGACTAGAAGCTGGTACTTTGAAAAAAACAGATAAAATAGACAAAGTACTAGTCAATCTAATAAAAAAAAGGAAAGAAGAAAACCAAATTGAAAGTATCAAAGATGAAAAGGGAGACCTTACCTCTAATGAAGAGGAAATTAAGGCAATCATTAAAAACTATTTTGCCCAATTATATGGCAATAAATATAACCATTTAGGAGATATGGATGAATATTTGCAAAGATATAAATTGCCTAGATTAACAGCAGAAGAAATAGAATACCTAAATAATCCCATATCAGAAAAAGAAATTGAACAAGCCATCAAAGAACTCCCTAAGAAAAAATCACCAGGGCCCGATGGATTCACAAGTGAATTCTATCAGACATTCAATGAGCAACTAATCCCAATACTATACAAATTATCTGATATGATAAGCAAAGAAGGAGTCCCACCAAATTCCTTTTATGACACAAATATGGTACTGATTCCAAAGCCAGGGAGATCAAAAACAGAGAAAGAAAACTACAGACCAATCTCCCTAATGAACATAGATGCAAAAATCTTAAATAGAATATTAGCAAAGAGATTCCAGGAAGTAATTAAGAAGATCATCCACCATGATCAGGTGGGATTTATACCAGGAATGCAAGGTTGGTTCAACATTAGGAAAACCATCCACATAATTGACCATATCAACAGTCTAACAAACAAAAATCACATGATTATCTCAATAGATGCTGAAAAAGCCTTTGACAAAATACAGCATCCATTCCTATTGAAAACACTGAAAAGTATAGGAATAGAAGGACCTTTCCTAAAAATAATAAACAGTATATACCTAAAACCATCAACAAACATCATATGCAATGGGGATAAATTAGAAGCCTTCCCAATAAGATCAGGATCAAGGATGCCCATTATCACCTCTGTAATTCAACATAGTACTAAAAACACTAGCAGTTGCAATTAGAGAAGAAAAAGAAATTGAAGGTATCAAAATAGGCAAGGAGGAGACTAAGCTATCACTCTTTGCAGATGATATGATGGTCTACTTAAAAAATCCTAGAGAATCAACTAGAAATAATCAACAACTTTAGCAAAGTTGCAGGATACACAATAAATGCACATAAATCATCAGAATTTCTATACATTTCCTACACCTTAGAGCAGCAAGAAGTAGAAAGAGAAACACCATTTAAAATCACCCTAGACAATATAAAATACTTAGGAATCTATCTACCAAAACAAACACAGCAATTATATGAAAACAACTACAAAACACTTTCCAAACAAATAAAACTGGATTTAAACAATTGGAAAGCCATTAATTGCTCATGGGTAGGACGAGCTAACATAATAAAAATGACAATTCTACCCAAATTAATTTACCTATTTAGCGCCATACCTATCAAGCTACCAAAAAACTTCTTTGCTGAATTAGAAAAAACTATAACAAATTTCATTTGGAATAACAAAAGATCAAGAATTTCAAGGGAAATAATGAAAAAAAATGTGAAGGAAGGAGGCCTAGCAGCACCAGATATTAAACTATACTATAAAGCAGCAGTCATCAAAACAATATGGTACTGGCTAAGAGATAGAGAGGACGATCAGTGGAATAGACTTGGGGCAAATGACATCAGCAAGACAGTGTATGATAAATCCAAAGAGCCCAACTTTTGGGACATGAATCCACTATTTGACAAAAACTGCTGGGAAATCTGGAAAACAATATGGGAGAGATGAGGTTTAGTTCAACATCTCACACTCTACACCAAGATAAATTCAGAATGGGTGAATGACTTGAATATAAAGAGGGAAACTATAAATAAGTTAAGTGAACACAGAATAGCATACTTGTCAGATCTCTGGGAAAGGAAAGACTTTAAAACCAAGCAAGAGTTAGAGAAAATTACAAAATGTAAATTAAATGGTTTTGATTATATTAAACTAAAAAGCTTTTGTACAAACAAAAACAATGTAGTCAAAATCAGAAGGGAAACAACAAATTGGGAAAAAAATCTTTATAACGAAAAACTCTGACAGGGGGCTAATTACTCAAATATACCAAGAGGTAAAGCAATTGAATAAAAAATCAAGCCATTCCCCAATTGATAAATGGGCAAGAGACATGAATAGGCAATTTTCAGGTAAAGAAATCAAAAGTACCAATAAGTACATGAGAAAGTGTTCCAAATCTCTAATAATTAGAGAAATGCAAATCAAAACAACTCTGAGGTATCACCTCACACCTAGCAAATTGGCTAAAATGAAAGAAGGGGAGAGTAATGAATGTTGGAGGGGATGTGTCAAAATTGGGACATTAATGCATTGCTGGTGGAGTTGTGAACTGATCCAGCCATTCTGGCTGGTAATTTGGAATCATGCTCAAGGGGCTATAAAAGAATGCCTGCCCTTTTATCCATCCGTACCATTGTTGGGTTTGTACCCCAAAGAGATCATAGATAAACAGACTTGTAGGAAAATATTTATAGGTGTGCTTTTTGTGGTGGCAACAAACTGGAAAAGGAGGGTATGTCCTTCAATTTGGGAATGGCTGAACAAACTGTGGTATATGCGGGTGATGGAATACTATTGTGCTAAAAGGAATAATAAACTGGAGGAGTTCCAGGCGAACTGGAGAGACCTCGAGGAACTGATGCAGAGCGAAAGGAGCAGAGCCAGAAGAACATTGTACACAGAGACTGATATACTGTGGTAAAATCGAATGTAATGGGCTTCTGTACCAGCAGCAATGCAATGACCCAGGACACCTCTGAGGGATGTATGGTAAAGAACGCTACCTACATTCAGAAGGAAGAACTGCAGGAGAGGAAACATATAAGAAAAGCAACTGCTTGAACGCATGGGTCGGGGTGGACATGATTGGGGATGTGGACTCGAAATTACCACACCAATGCAACTATCAACAATTTGTAAATAGGTCTTGATCAAGGACACATGATAAAACCAGTGGAAATGCGTGTCAGCCATGGGTGAGGGGAGTGCGGGGAGTGAAGGGGAAAGTAGGAGCATGAATCATGTAACCATGTTAAAAATGATTATTAAAAATGTTTAAATTAAAAAAAAAGAATATTTAAGTACTTGAGGAAACCAGTGAGGATGGTGAAGTAGGATGAAGCAGTAAAGCCATAGAACTCATGCAATTACTTCAGTATAATTCTTTAAAAGATCACCAGATGAAGTGATGAGGAGATCAAAGGAGAAACCACAGAGGGTTATCTCTTTGGTATAAGATCACAAATTGGACTCAAAGGCAATTAATCAGGCAAGAACTGTGGAACCTAGGGTGGAGGTGGGGGGCTAGGATCACAGATCAAAACAGTTGTAAAACAGGGTGGTAACCTTATTTTTCTAACTCCAGAGAGGAGTTTGAGGACTCAGCCTTCAGGCTTAGAATGGAAGGAGAGGACATAGTGGATCATTCCGACTGAATCCCTGACAAATGGGACACAAATAATATCCTTAACCAAAATCTCCTAAATTTGATTTTATTGCCTGTTCCCATAGAAAGGAAGTTCTATGTGCAGGGAGAGGTTACTAACCCTGAATGGATTTGAGACCTCTCCCTCTAACTGATTCCTCCGAGAACTTCCATGTAAGGAATGTCCAGTCTGCCTGCATCTCATTTCTCTTCACCGCTTCCACCACCAACCCACCTTCCCACTATTTTTATCTCTTTCCCCTTTCTTGTATGTGTTGCTTTCTTTCATTAGAAGGTAAGCTCTTTGTGGATAGGAACTGTCCTTGATTCTACTTGTATTTGTATTCCCTGTGCTTGGCACATAGCACTTAATAAATGTTAGTTGACTAGATTGATGAGCTATAGCAGCATATCAAGTAACATAATAGATATCATCTAGGAAATGTATAATTAGAAGGGAAGTGGGTCAATTATGTAGGGAAAGTGACAGATAAATGCACAGCCCAAGTGCTTGCATTAGTATTTATGAAACAATAAAGAAAATAATTTCAGTATAATCAGTATATCCTTTCTGAATACTTTGTGGATAAGAAATACACAGAACGGGGGCAGCTGGATGGCACAGCAGATACAATATAAGGTCTGGAGTTGGGAGGAGTTGGGAGAATGGGTTCAAATCTGGCCTCAGACATTTTTCTGGCTGTGTGATCCTGGTCAAGTTACTTATCGCTGATTGCCTAGTCTTTGCCATTCACCTGTCTTAGACTTGACACTAAGACAGAATGAAAGGATAAAAAAAAAGAAAGAAAAACATACATTGAGAAGACATGGAGTATATTGCGATTTGCACCGCTGGAAGAAATTTCTGTAGTGATGAGATGCAGCATTGAAATGAGTTGCCTCCCAACCCATAACTGTGATGAGCTCTCTGACAACTGGAACTATGCATTTACTTAGAGTCCTTTTTGTCCTTCATAGAGCCCATCATTGTCCATTCACATTATTAGCATCCTAACTGTGTGACCATGATTAAGTAGTGCTCATTTTTTTGAATGAATGAATGAAACAATATGATACATATGATACATAACAACAGATTTGCAAAATGGACAAATGGTTTCCCTGTATTTTCCTAATATTTCTCTTGATCATTTCTCTTTGGATACTCTTGGATACTCTTATTTTTCTTATCTTAAAATAAGAGAGAAGCAGCATGATATAGTTTATAGAAGGTTAGAGTCAAAAAGACCTTGGTTCAAGCCAACTAATATGACATATTAATTATATTGAAACAACATACTAAAGAGTTGAAAAGGATATTGGAGACTGTTGAGTCACCCATTTACAGATAAGTAAAATGAGAATAAGAGAATAGGAATTTGCCCAAGGTCATATAGCAAATTCCCTTGTCTGTTTTTGCCCTTTGGCTTGTTTCTCTTTTTCCTTAAAAACAAGGAATTCAAATTTTTCTCCAGCTTGACTTATTTGGCATTGCATTTAAATGAAACTCACATGTCTTTTAAGATCATATTATATTTTTATTTTATTCTTTAGAAGAAGATTGGCAAACAGATAGAATCTCTTTTGACTTGTTCTTGCAGAAGGATATTTCTGCAAGTCTCTTGCCATAGGTATTTTTAATAAAGAAATAAGCTACACAGAGCTCACCAGATATGATCTGTATTGTACTGTTTGCTTATTTGAGGAAGAAAGAGGAGAGGGAAGGAATGGCTTGCTTTGGAATCATATTCTTTGGATTCTGCCATCTCTACTTTCCAAATGTGAAATTTGGAGACTCATTTTAATATTATTCTCCCATTCTTCCTGGCTAGATACTTGAATTTATCTTCCACTCTTTCCTATCCCTCATTTGAATATATACTATATTATCTGATTTTAATATATTTTCACTTTATTTGTCTCTCAGATTTGTCTCTTTATCTTAATTCCCACTGTGATCACCCTAGTCAAGACCTTTATTACTTCACATCTAGACTTCTGAAATAGCCTTCTAGCTGTCCTGTCTCTTTGCCTTCCAATCCTATCCTATATATTCTTAGACTAATCTTCCTAAAACACAACTCTTTTCTTGTCACTCCCTTCTCATTTGGCTACCAATTATCTTCTATACCAATCCGAATCTACTTCTGGATTTTAAAACCTTTCTAATATGGTTCCACCATAGTTATTTACTCTTATTTCCTATTGTTTACCAGTATAAATGTAAAGAGGATAGAGTAATTTACCTCAGTTTCCTTATCTATAAAATGAGAAAGAAGCAGCATAGTTTAGTTTATAGAAGGACAGAGTTAAAAAAGACCTTGGTTCAAGTCCTGTAGCCAATGCAACATATTAGTTGTATAATCATAGACAAATCTTATAATATCTTGGTGCCCAAGGCAATTCTCTAAGAGTATAAATTATCGAAAAGTTATTAATCTTTATTAGTGGATGGAATTTCCATCTCTAGCATCTTCAAGAGTGACATCATAGCTCAAGTAAAAAAAAATGGGAGGAGAGAAATGCTGGCATTGCCTTCCAGATCTATAGTGAGAAAGGCACATTGCAAATCTTAAAAGCATTATGAAGATATAAATTGCTATTATTAACAGTCTTGCTAATAATATTATTTAAGTTTTTCATATTTTCTTTTTATGCATATTGTTGTAATCATTGTGTATATTCTTTTTTTGGCTTTGCTTTTCATTATATGTAATTTCATAAATGTATTTTGATGTTTCTGAATTCTTCACACTTATGATTTTTTATGCCACAATAATATTTCAATAAATTTAAATGCTATAATTTATGCACCTTTCCTTAGTAATTAGGCATATAATTTTGTCTAGGTTTTATTATCAGAAATAATCTTAATAGGCATATTTTTGTATGGATGTCTTTTCTTGCTGTTATTAATTTCCATGCAGCATAAACTCAGTAGTAGTAGTATCCTTGAGTCAAAGAACATAGGAACAAATCTGTGTATTTTTTTGCATAATTCTAAGTTGTATAAAATTATTGGAGTAATTCATCCATTTATAATCTTCCTCCTATTTTTTGTCAGTGATATGGAAAAAAGCTTATGTTTTAATGATTTTATTTTATCTACTGCTTCATTGAAGTCATTGTCTTGTTTAATTTTTTGTTGATCCTCTAGGATTCTCTAAATCATATCATCTACAAATAGAGTTAACTTTGTTTCTTTTGCTTATATGGATTCCCTCATTTTAGTATTGAAGATAGTTGTTGGAAAAGTTTCCTGTGTTTCTCCATTTCAAATGATACTAGCCTATGCTTTATGACATTTTAAACAAAATTAGTGTTATTGAAGGCTTTTTTCATCTTTTTTACATAAATATATGCTTGTTATTTTTTTTTATAAATACAACCATGCTAACAGTTTTCCTTCTATTTCTGCTATTTGTCCAACTTAATTTAAATAAATAATCTTTTGGATGTATTATAGTCTTTTGAAAACTTTGTTTTATTTTTTAATTGGTTACATATGTAACACAATACTTATAACAATTATTTGTTACTTTCATTACATTTGCAACAATCAAATATTTCAATATATAAAAAGTAAAATTAAGAGGATTATACTAGAAATTTTGAGCTTGTCATGCAGTTTCTTTTTGACTAATGTCTGTCATTTTTCTATCTGTATTATGTGTATGCAAAATTTAACATGATAATAAAACTACTATATTTGTGTGCTCCTTTTTGTTTTCTTTTATGGATTTAAGATGTTTTATTAATACTTTCATTTTTGCATATTCATCATGATCCACTAACCTATCACTTCCATTGTCCTTTCCCTAAGTAGAAGTCCTTCCTTTTTTTTTTTTTTTTTTTTTTATTTTAAACCCTTAACTTCTGTGTATTGACTTATAGTGGAAGAGTGGTAAGGGTAGGTAATGGGGGTCAAGTGACTTGCCCAGGGTCACACAGCTGGGAAGTGTCTGAGGCCGGATTTGAACCTAGGACCTCCCGTCTCTAGGCCTGGCTCTCAATCCACTGAGCTACCCAGCTGCCCCCGAAGTCCTTCCTTTTAACAAATATATATAGTCCAGCAAAAGAATTCAATTCATAACCAAGAATGTATATCTCATTCTGTGTCCACAGTCCATTACCTTGCTAACAAGTTGTAGGAAATGTGTTTCATCACTAGCCTTTTGAAGTCACTATTGTCCACTGCTTTGATCAGAGTTCTGAGGTCTTTTGAAGTTGTTTTTCCTTTATATTATTGATGTTGTGGCTATGTAAATTGTTTGTCTGCTCTTGCTTCTTTTAATCTACTTTCTACAGGTCCTTCCATAATTTTCCAAAGCTATAATATTTGCTATTTCATACTGAGCAATAGTATTTCATTACATTTATATTCTGCATTTTATATGGCCATTTCTCATTTGAGAGTAACTAATTTCATTCCTATTTCTTCACTAAAACAAAAACAAATGTAAATATTCTTATATCTATAAGTCCTTTCCCTCTCTCCTTGATTTCCTAGGAACATATGCCTAATAGCAATATATGGATCAAAAGTACACACAGTTATTGACTTTGGGGATACAATTCTAGATTATTAATCCAGAATGTTAAAAACAATTCCCATTTCCATCAATAGTTCATTAATGTGTTTATTCTCCTATGCCAACCCCTCTAAAAATTCCCATTTTACTCTTTTGTCACCTTTGTCAATCTGATCAATGTGGAGTAGAAATTCAGGGTTTTACAATTTTCTGCTTCTCTATTAGTTGTTTGAAACATTTTTCATGTGCTGTAAACTCTTTCTGTTTCTTCATTTGAGAATTATTTATTCATATTCTTTGCCCATTAAACCATTGAGCTATTGTTCTTTTTCTGATATATTTATACTATATATATACATATATATATATGTATGTATACACACACACAAATGCATATAAATATGTATTAAAGACCTAAGTAGTTGAAATTATTCACTTTATTTTTACAATAATGCTGGGTCCAAAGGCTAGGGATTAGGGTACTAAACCTATTACATTTCCCTTAGGGGCCCTTCTACTCTAGACCTAGGGTGTGTAGTTTAGACTGAATAAAATTTTGGAGACTTCATTATTTAGTTGTTTTCTGTGGTATCCAATTCTTTGTGACCCTTTTTGGGGTTTTCTTTAGTGGTTTGCCATTTCCTTCTCCTGCTTATTTTATAGATGAGAAAACTGAGGTAAACAGTGTTAAGTGTTTTGCTCAGGGTCACATGGCTAGTAAGTATCTGAGGCTGAATTTGAACTCAGGTCTTCCTGATACCAGACTTGGTGCTCTATGCATTGTACCACCTCACTGCCCTGGGGACTAGAAGCTTCTAATGAGATATATAACAGACTTTTCTCTCATATTTATAGGCTCATTAAGCCCCTAACTAATTGCCCTAGGGACAAAATGCTTAAAGATTAGACTTTTCCTAATTGATGTCTAGGTCTGTCCAAATGGGGAAATGGAGGAACATTTAATATGCCATATGAATTAGGCATGTGACATGTATTTTATTCTTATACATAATAGAAAAGCTAAACCTAAAAGATAAGTATTCATTGATAAAACAACTTAAGACAGGATTCAGTAACTTAACTATTGTTAGAATGTGTTGGGAGGCTGATACTTAAATGTCATCAAGAACATAATGCATCTAGTTGTTGAGTCCTGTTTTTTAAAGACTGAATTTCATCCCTGGCTTTTTGGTCATCCTTCTCCTTCTGGTCTGATTTTCTTTGTAGATCATCTTTTGCCTTTTTTGCTTTATTTTCAAGCTGGCCAATTCTGGCTTTTAAGACTTTATTTTTTTGTTTTAGTTCATGTATTTCCTTTTTCAAATTGTCTTCAGCCTCTATTGATTGCTTTTTTGAGTTCCTGAAGTTGAATTTTGAGATCTTCAAAAGCCTGTATCCAGTTTGCTGGAACTACTTCCTCTTCTTCTATTCCTATTTCATTTGCTCTTTTTTTACTTCCTTGAAAGAAGCTGTCAATTGTCATTTTTTTCTCTTTTTCTGTTGCTTACTCATATTTTTTCCTTCCTTGTTCTGCTAGTTTGAGCAGATGTATTTAATGATCTTTGATGAAAGATCTTCCCCCAGCTGGAAATGGAGGCTTGTAGTTACTTTGTCTGCCCTCTGAAGACTTCTTGTCTGTCCAATTGTTGGGATTAATCCTGTATTGGGGGGACAAGAAGGAGCTTTTCACTGAACTGAGCTCTCCAGCAGTGGGGTCCCCCTGAGCTGTCCACTGTGTTTGAACTGGTTTTCTTTCCTTTTGAAGCCCTGCGTTCTCTATCTCTGTATGAGGGAGCCAAGCTGTCCGTGGTCTGGGGTTTGGCTCTCTCTAAGCCACCATCTTCTGGGCGTTTTTGCTGTGTTTCTCTGGTTTTCTCCTCCAGTCACCTCTCCAGTGCCTGTGTTTAACTTGAGTCCAGTGCCAGAAAGGCCTTCTCTCGCCTTGAGATTTCCTGGGCCTCTGGAGACTCCACAAAGCAGGAAACAACAGAAGGGAAACAACAAACTGGGAAAAAATGTTTATAACAAAAAACTCTGACAGAGATCTAATTACTCAAATATACAAGGAGTTAAACCAATTGTATAAAAAATCAAGCCATTCTCTAATTGATAAATGGGCAAGGCACATGAATAGGAAATTTTCAGATGAAATCAAAAGTATCAATAAGCACGTGAGAAAGTGTTCTAAATCTCTAATAATTAGAGAAATGCAAATCAAAAAAAACTCTGAGGTATCACCTCACAGCTAACAGATTGGCTAAAATGATAGCAGGGGAGAGTAATGAATGTTGGAGAGGATGTGGCAAAATTGGGACATTAATGCATTGCTAGTGGAGTTGTGAACTGATCCAACTATTCTGGATGGCAATTTGGAACTATGCCCAAAGAGCGCTAAAAGACTGCCTGCCCTTTGATCCAACCATAGCATTGCTGGGTTTGTACTCCAAAGAGATCATACATAAACAGACTAGAACAAAAATATTTATAACTGAGCTCTTTATGGTGGCAAAAAACTGGAAAATGAGGATATGCCCTTCAATTGGGGAATGGCTGAACAAATTGTGGTATCTGTTGGTGATGGAATACTTCTGTGCTCAAAGGAACAATGAACTGGAGGAATTCCATGTGACCTGGAATGACCTCCAGGAACTGATGCAGAGTGAAAGGAGCAGAGCCAGAAGAATATTGTACACAGAGACTGATGCACTGTGGTACAATTGAACATAATCTACTGGCAGCAATGCAATGATCCAGGACAACTTATGAGAAAAAAAAATTATCCACATTCAGAGGAAGGACCATAAGAGTGGAAATACAGAAGAAAAACAACTGCTTGAACACATGGGTTGATGGGGATACTATTGGGGATGTAAACTCTAAACAATCACCTTAGTGCAACTATTAATAATATGGAAATGGGTCTTGATCAATGATACATGTAAAACCTAGTAGAATTGCATGTCGGCTATGGTTGGGTTGGGGGAGAGGGAAAGAACATGAATCATGTAACCATGAGAAAATATTCTAAATAAAAATTTAAAAAATCTTATAGTATGAACACATGTATATCTTAGCACAACTAATAGTTGATACAATCATTTATTATATTTTGTAATACTGCCATTGACAATCAATTCTCTGAGTCTATCTTAATCAATAAACAATTGATAAACATTTATCAAGTGGCTACTACATTCCAGTGACTGTGCTAAGTGCTGGGGGATGCAAAGAAAGACATCTTCTGAGATTGTTCCTACAATGATTTGAGGCCAGTAAGAAAGATTCTATGATTGTTTCTTGGGTGCTTCGCATATCCCATTTATACCATGAATCTGTCTTTTGCTGACATTTTACCTCACATGCTCATTCCAATTTTTAAAAAACATTTATTAATATTTATTTTTTGAAAAGTTAACATGGTTACATAATTCATGCTCTTACTTTTACCCTTCACACACACCTCCTGACTTCCTCCTCCCCCCCCCCATGGCTGATGTGTATTTCCACTGGTTTTAACATGTGTCATTGATCAAGAATTATTTCCAAATTCTTGATAATTGCATTGGTGTGATAGTTCCGAGTCTACATCCCCAACCATGTCCGCCTCAACCCATGTGTTCAAGCAGTTGTTTTTCTTCTGCTTCCACTCCTGTAGTTCTTCCTCTGAATGTGAATAGCTTTCTTTTCCATATATCCCTCAGAATTGTCCTGGGTCATTGCATTGCTGCTAGTACAGAAGTCCATTACATTCTATTATACCACAGTGTATTGGTCTCTGTGTACAATGTTCTTCTGGCTCTGCTCCTTTCACTCTGCATCAATTCCTGGAGGTCTTTCCAGTTCACATGGAATTCCTCCAGTTTATTATTCCTTTTAGCACAATAGTATTCCATCACCAGCATATACCACAATTTGTTCAGCCATTCCCCAACTGAAGGGCATCCCCCCCTTTTCCAGTTTTTTGCCACTACAAAAAGTGCAGCTATAAATATTTTCATACAACTCTGTTTATCTATGATCTCTTTGGGGTACAAACCCAACAATGCTATGGCTGGATCAAAGGGCAGGCATTCTTTTATAGCCCTTTGAGCATAGTTCCAAATTGCCAGCCAGAATGGTTGGATCTGTTCACAACTCCACCAGCAATGCATTAATGTCCCAATTTTGCCACATCCCCTCCAGCATTCATTACTCTCCCCTTCTTTCATTTTAGCCAATCTGCTAGGTGTGAGGTGATACCTCAGAGTTGTTTTGATTTGCATTTCTCTAATTATTAGAGATTTAGAACACTTTCTCATGTGCTTAGTGATACTTTTGATTTCTTTATCTAAAAATTGCCTATTCATGACTCTTGCCCATTTATCAATTGGGGAATGGCTTAATTTTTCATACTCCTTGTATATTTGAGTAATTAGACTCTAACTCTTGCTTGGTTTTAAAATCTTTCCTTTCCCAGAGATCTGATAAGTAAACTACTCTATATTCACTTAACTTATTTATAGTTTCCCTCTTTATATTCAAATCATTCACCCATTCTGAATTTATCTTGGCGTAGGGTGTGAGATGTTGATCTAAACCTATTCTCTCCCATATTGTTTTCCAAATTTCCCAGCAGTTTTTGTCAAATACTGGATTTTTGTCCCAAAAGTTGTTGATTGTTTCTATGATTTCTTCTTTGACTAGCTAGTTTTGGAGAATCATATTATTTAATTTCCAATTAGTTTTTGATTTGACTATCCAGGTGCCCTTACTTATTATTATTTTTATTGCATTATGGTCTGAGAAGGTTACATTTATTATTTCTGCTCTTTTGCATTTGTTTGCAATGTTTCTATGCCCTAATACATGGTCAATCTTTGTGAATGTACCATGTGCGGCTGAAAAGAAGGTGTTTCCAATTTGCTAACCATTTCGTTTGATTTTGGGGCATCTTTCTCCAATTGGGAGTTTCTGTCTTCTAACCAGTTTATTTCCTTTTGAGCTATTTCCCACTTCTCTCGCCAAATCTCTTCCATCTTTCTCATCATCTCAGATTTTAACCCTTCCCTAGCTTGTGGCCAGTTTTCATTATTTTGGGAAGGTTTGGATATGATTACTTGTTTGTTCTCCTCTGTTGTTTGCTCTTTTGTCTGGATTTTATCTGTGTAAAAGTTGTCGAGTGTTACAGATTTCTTCTTGATGATCTTTCTCTTTTGGGGTTCTTTTCTCTGGCTTGCCATTGTTAGCCCTGTGCCCTCTCAGGTTTATCCTCACACTCAGGGTCTGTGTGTACTCTTTAGGCTCCTGAGGTCTCAGTTGTTCTCAGGGTCAAGCCTCCTGGTGGTCCCCTTACTTGTTCCTCTGCTCGAAGCTCCTTTAACAGTCCCAGGATGTTGCTTCCATAGTTGTGAACCCCTTTTGATCTGGGCCCCCACCCAAGGTCCACACCTGCGCTCAAGATCTGAGTCCTCGCCTGTGCTCAGGATTCGTGTCTGGGCTTGTGTCCCCGCCCGCACTTGTGCCTGCGCTCAGGGTCTGCGTTAAAAGTCCGTGCGCCTTCTTTAGCCTCTTGGGGTCTTAAGTCTTGCTGCTCTCAGGAGCAGGCCCTGGTAACCCCAGGTAACTGCCAAGGACTTAATCCGTGCCCCAAACTTGCTCTAACTCTTGTGCTCTGACTTTGTCACTGTAGGTGGTGTGGGGTGGGGGAGGGGGTTGCTCAGCTCATGTTTTAGTGAGAGCTGTTTCACCCCTTTATAGCATAGAAGTGCCCCGATTCCACGTACCTCCAATCCTGCGCCCTGTTGTGGGGTCCCTTTGTTCCTCTGGATTTGTTTTTATGTCTTCTTGAGGAGTCCTGTATGTTTTGGTTAGGAGAGGTTAAGCAGCTGCTTTTTACTCTGCTACCATCTTAATCACTTAATGCTCATTCCATTTTTAGGGACCTGCGGTAACGCTAAAATAAAATTCTCAGTACATTTATGAAATTGAAGAGTAAGGGCCCTTTTCAGTTTCAGTGTTACTACATGGCTTTCTTTTCTTGTATGCTCAAAGACCAAAGCATAGAGATGATCAAAATATACAGGTTTTTTTGAATATTCTGCCAATATCTTGACAAACTAGAATTGGTTCCAATTTATGTTGTTGATGACTGGTGGGTCTAGACAAATCAGAAACAATATACTATTGACACTAACAAATTCTTTGGAAAATTTCAAGGTCCCTACCTCCCCATCAATTTTAAATATAGGTAAGTCTTGTCATTTACGTCATTCAAGGCCAATTTTTTTAGAAGGTCATAAAAATATTTTCTTCAAATGTATCTCACAAACTGACTTGGAACATCATGGTTACTTATGCTCCATTGTTCTGAACAGGAGGGCAGACCTCATCCTCCATCTTCACCATCAACTCAATGCCCTTAGTGTGACTGAGCACGTTACACAAAGACAAAGAGAAGGATGCAGAAGAGGGCATGAAAAGAAACAGGACAATTGTGTTGCTATCTTGTTAAAAGATAATAGACTTCAATATTTTATAATAAAGTATAAATAGTAGAAGTATAATCCCACTACTACCCAGGTAGATTTAGTTGTTCTCTGAAAAATAGCCCTGTGATACTGTGTACAATGCATGTGAGGAAAGGAGATATGACTTCTGATTGACTGAGAAGCTTATGGGAAAGAGAAGCAGAGTTGGGGAAAGAGGACCGAAGGGCAAACTTTGAATGACTAACAGAGCTTTTAGAGCCTTAACTAAACACATAGATAAATCTAGTGCCTGAACATGTCCTTTGATTCTCAGTGCCTCTGTGAAGCTACTAAGAGCAGAGTTCTCACGTAAAATTGTTTTCTTATTGGTTGGTCATAGAGTCTACCTTTGAGTTTCAGAACTCCTTTATTCTGATGTATTCTAACTTCTAAACTAATCTGTTCAATTTCTCCCATTACTTTGGTACTGTTTGCTTCTATAAATATTTTTTCTCAATATCCACGGTTTGGTTTTTTTTTTTTTTATATAAAATCTTTTTCTGGGAGGGGAGCTAAACTGACTGAGAGTGGTATTACTCTCCCAATCCAGGGTGGAACTACTTCCCACTTGAAGTGACCAAAAGAGAGTGGCTTTTGTGTACAATCCCTTACGAGTTCCAGATTGCTAATATATGGTATGTAATAGAAGCAAAAGATAGAAATAATTCTAGCCTAAATACTCCTTCTGAAGATAATAGACAGTCATGGCAATCCTTAGAAAGGTAGAAACCAATCTTCCTTGGAGATATGGCATAGGTCAATCAAGATCATACAAATCCTGTGATACACAGGCTGCCTCTGATTCCTGTGGTTCAGTTCAACTTTTCAACTTGTCATAGAAGTTTTCCATTTCACTCACAATATTTAAAAACATTTATGAATCAAATATATTTGTAAAAGTTTATTAGCTTGTTGCAAATTAGCAAAAAGTAAATATAGATTAATACCTCCAAAATAAGAACAAAATACCTTAAAATAGTTGGAAATTTGTAATATAAGAATGTTATACAGGCCTGGTATTCCGATTCATATAAAACTTATCTATCATTGAGACTTGTGCTGGTAAGTGTCAGTTAGAAGTATCATTTCATTGTTGGAAACTATTTCCCCAGAAATGGATATTATGCAATAAAATCTTGAATCACATATGAGAATGGATTTTTAAAAAAATCTAGAGCTTATCTGACAAGCCCTTCCATGTCACAATTTTTATGTGGTTGCTTCCAACTTATTTACTTAATCAGAGCTGGGATTTTAGAATGACTTCCAAACTAAGTTCACATAGAAATTTTATTCATACCTTTCACCATAGAGACAACACAGAAAATATAGTAATCAAGCTGTGAGACCAAACAAAACAGATTTATCTTAAAAAGCAACAACCTGGGGCAGCTGGGTAGCTCAGTGGAGTGAGAGTCAGGCCTAGAGACAGGAGGTCCTAGGTTCAAACCCGGCCTCAGCCACTTCCCAGCTGTGTGACCCTGGGCAGGTCACTTGACCCCCATTGCCCACCCTTACCAATCTTCCACCTATGAGAAAATACACTGAAAGTACAAGGGTTTAAAAAAATTGCAAAAAAAAAAAAGCAACAACCTGGTTAATTTTACAAAAATAATTAACCATATTATAAAGATGAAGTGGTTTGTTGACTTTTGGATGGATGAGTGAGCTTCTCAACATTTTTGTTTTAACCCCTTAGCCTATCAAGCACTAGAAAGGAAACAAAGAGAGAATGAATTAGAGAGAAAAAGGGAGGAAATGGAGGAAGGAAGGAAGGAAGGAAGGAAGGAAGGAAGGAAGGAAGGAAGGAAGGAAGGAAGGAAGGAAGGAAGGAAGGAAGGAAGGGAGGAAGGA
>NC_058132.1:404173424-404183417 GCF_016433145.1 Gracilinanus agilis
GAAAGAAAGAAAGAAAGAAAGAAAGAAAGAAAGAAAGAAAGAAAGGAAGGAAGGAAGGAAGGAAGGAAGGAAAGAAGGAAGGAAGGAAGGAAGAAAGGAGGGAGGAGGGAGGGAGGAAAGGAAGGAAGGAGGGAAGGAAAGAGAGAAGGAAGGAAGAAGAAAGGGAGGGAGGGAGAAAGGAGGGAAGGAAAGAAATAAGAACGACAAAGAAAGGAAGGAACAGGAGAAAGGACAAAGAGAAACTGACCATCTCAAGTATATATCCCCAATTCTCCTGATTTTACCCTTTTTAGACCCAAACTTTGATAAATTGCTTATCTTTCCAAGTTTAGAATTAGGATGATTCCCATTCCTTACCTACCTAAGGAAATATATTTAAGATAAATGAGGAACCCAGCCCTGTGCTACTCTATGAAAGGTAAAAAAGAAATATCAGAATCTCTTACCTTGAGGAATATACAGGTTTAGTTCAAATTACAAGCCTTACCTTCCCATATTGAATTAGCGATCACTAATAATTAGTAGTAAAGTATGCACGTGTGTATACTCTATGTATACATAGTATACATAGGTAGCAAGTATGCAGGTAATGTGAGCTATTTTAGTAGGGGCTATCAACCTGAATTCAAAGTCAACCTCTTATCACATACCAGCCTTTTGATTGTGGGCAAATCATTTTATAATAATAAAAAATTATTTTTTGGAGGCCCCAGGGAACTATGATCTATGAGTTAGTTACCAATTTGCATTAGTTAAAGGAATAATGAAATCACAACATCACAATAATATATGTATATATTTATACGTTATATGGATGGATATATAATATATAATAAAATAATAAAAAGAATATGACTAAATACAAAATAAAATGGTTCAGCATAATATAGTATGAGTTTAGGGAAGAGAAGTATCAATAGGAGTCAGGGAAAACCTAATGGAAGTAAACTTGCACTGAGCTTAGAAGAATGGATAAGATTTGAATGAATACAGAGGAATAGGTAGAAAATGACAATAAGGAACTGAGAAAGGAACTCAGAAATAATAGATATTTACAGATAATTGTGGTTCTTAATTCTCTATGTCATGGTGAAATTTCTAGATCTAATAGAAAAGAAATTTCTATGGAGAGACTATAAACATATTATTTTTATATCACAGACTCTAGCCAGGAGGATTTTAAAGACATATTAGAAATAATTCCAGAATTTAGAAGAAAATCTTAAAAGCCATCTTATTCAAACAGGATACAAAATTTGCAGTTGTTTAAAACGATAAGATTTACAAACAACTGAAGTAGATCCAAGGTAGCATCTCATCCAGTCTCTTCCTTTCACAGGTGAAGCAAGTGAAGTCCAATTGAGTGAATTTCCTTAATGGGGTAGAGATGCGATTGGAATGTAGACCTTTAGATTCCAAATTGAAAGTTAAAATAATCTTTCCCTCACAGGTGAGGCCTGTCCAGGTGAAAATGTGAAGCTTCAGTGAGAGAAAAGAGATGAAAATGCAATTCATTTCCTTTCCATTTGGGGAAAAGAAGAAGCATCTTGGACAAATAAAACCTCTATATCTATGCACCTTGCTTTTAGGACAAATGGAATACATGAAGTACAAAAGGAATAGTGAAAAAGAATAACAGGAGTGAGTTCCATTAAGATCACATAGGCCACTTCTAAGACCCAGTGTTCATATGGGCCTAAGCTAAATTAAGAAATTAAATTGCCCAATGAAGATAAATTGTACTTTTTAAATGAAGATCCAAATGTTAAGTGCAGGGATAATAATTTTGAATGGGTTCTCCTATGCTTGCAATTCTTTACAGAAACAAAATTGTCTAGAGTACTAAAGTGTATGCCAAGAATAAAAGCTAGCCTTTAAAAAGAATTGGGCCCCTGATTTGAAGTGACTCATTCTAGAAGATGAAAACAGTGTTCTTTCAATTTGGCAGCTCTTTAAAACCAGCATATAGAACACAAGTTGCTAAAATGAGTAGTGTAGTCAGTTTTGCTAGAATGAGAAATAAGTATTCCTAAAAATCACTATACATAGAATTATGCACCAAAGCCCAAAGGGCTTATGAGAAAAATGGGGCTAGAAGCACAATACTCAATAGCTTCTTTATTGACACATTAAAAAAAGATATGAGCCTAATAAAAATGGTAGCATAAGTTCATAAATGTTAAAAGGTTAAGAAACAAAAAAAAATATTATAATAAGGAGTGGTCAAAGGCTCCAAGCTACTTCCCTGTGGATTTCTATAGTCTTGGATTGGCAAAGGGCTATATGAAAAGAACTGGGGTAGAGGGAAAAGTCTTCCTTCACCCATAGTGCCTATTCTACTAGAAGATATGTGATAAATAGGGCATTTTCCTTTGAAAAAGATTTAAAGGGGGCAGTTAGGTGGCTCAGTGGATTGAAAGTCAGACCCAGAGACAAGAAGTCCTGATTTCAAATCTGGACTCAGACACTTGCTAGCTATGTGTGACCCTGGGCAAGTCACTTAATCTCAGTTGCCTAGCCCTTACCATTTTTCTGTTTTGAAGCCAATATACGAGCACTGATTCTTAGGCAGAAGGTAATGGGAGAAAGAAGGGAAAAAATGGAAAGAAAGGAAGAAAGAAAGAAAGAAAGAAAGAAAGAAAGAAAGAAAGAAAGAAAGAAAGAAAGAAAGAAGGAAGAGAGAAAAAGACTTGAAGCTTAATTGTGGAAGTGAGTTATTGTGCAGTGGAATCATTTTAATTTTGATTTTTTTTTGCATTTTTGCTGTTTCTCCTGGACTAAGTCATTCATGACCAATCATGATATTTGTGATATGCTCAAAATTTCACAACATATCACTATCATTGAAACAAATTCGGGTTTTCAAAATAAGCTATAGCAGAATGGTTATATTTGGTTGTTTTCCTTCTATCATCCTGCCTGAGGGACACCATTTGAAACAATGAAATAGTCATAATTTTTATTATGTTGGTACCTTCTTGAATTAAATAGCATAATGTAACACCCTCTGTGGTGTTTCCCTAATTTATGCTCTCATTCAGGTTAGAAACCCAAAAGGCAGTTGCTACCTTGATCAACTTGTAGGCTGCTAAATCTATAAAAATTCACAAGCCATTACTTGTGTGCTTCTCATTAAGAATCAGTCAATAGTTATAGCTAGAAAGGCAATTATTATAATTGCAAAATTTTAAAAATTGCTATAAAATATCCTCTCATGGAAACACAGGACTCACTTTCCCACAAATACTCATTGGAAGGGTGACCTCAAACTTAGAGTACAATGTTATTGAGACACATGTAATAAGTAAGATCCATATCCAACAAAAACAACTCAAAATTCCTTGTACTGAAGTCCTTTCTTTCTTTGTAGAGTTCTCACTCTCTTGTACAGCATCACTTCTGGGGAAGTTGATCAGTTGGGTCCCTGGGGTTTGCACCTTCCATAGATTGTTATTCTCTTCTCTGTTACCATGGATCATTGCATTATTTGAAGAAGCTTCATCCCTCTTATACCTGCATTTCTGTATTTGTGTTTCTCCTTACTCAACTGTATCTTGAATTTTCTTAAACTGATGAATTCTAGAACTGCTTGATTGGAGAACTCCCACTCTGCTGCTAGACAGCTTTGCTAATGTCATGGGGAGGAAAGAGTAATCTCTTTTTCTTCCCCAGTTCCACAGGAAGCTCCCAAACCTGGACTGTCTCCTACTCTGGAACTGTGGAAATTTATTCAGAGAATAGAACCCCTACAGACCTGGCTAATTTGCTCAACTAAAATTATGGATCCCTTCTTGACTCAATTAGAGGATTGTTCACTTCTTATAAAGGGATAGCAATATATTATAATTTTTAAAAAAACATATTAAAACCTTATTATGTGTATCTATATTATCTGAGCTAGTTATGTATGTGGGGTTTAGAATCTCTAGTCCATTTCAATAAGAAGTACAGGCAATGAAATTATTTAACTATTCTAGGCTTTTATAGACTTCTTTAAAAAAGTTAGTATAGGATTAATAAAGTCAGCACAGTAAAAACAATGGGTCATATTAATTAGCAGCCATTAAACTCCTCTCTTCATGGCCATCATACTCACCTGTTAGCTCAGCTCTATCAACACAGACTTAACACAGTTAAGGCTGAGCAGTGCCCTTTTTAACTTTGACATAAATAATAAATAAAATAATATTTTAATATAAGAGGATAATAAATATAAATAGTATATTATTATTTAATATAAATATAATAAGAGAGATGAGAAATTGTCTTACCTTCTCTAGATCACAATAAGCCTTGATCTGAGCATTCTGTGTCCAAGGGGGAAGCATTTCATGGTTCTGTTCTCTCTTTTCCTCTCAACTTATGCATATATGTACCCATTTCCATATTATATCCATTTATCAAATTATAAGTTTCTTTAGGGCAAGGGCTGTTCCTTGTTTAATCTTTGTATCTCTAACTCCTGTAAAAATGCCTTGCACATGCCTAATAAATACTTCTTGATGGAATGGTGGATAGAGTGCTATGCCTCTAGTCAGGAATATTCATCTTCCTGAATTCAAAATCTGATCTCAGACAATCACTAATTGTATGGCCCTGGGCAAGTCAGTTAACTCTGTTTATCTGGGATTTTACAACCTAAAAATAGTTGGAGAAGGAAATGGCAAGCCATTCTACTATATTTGTTAAGAAAACCCCAAATGGGGCCATGAAGAGTCAACACACTGAATAACAACTGAAGTCAATTTCCTGTTCCCTTCAATTTCTCTCCTGGTGATAGTGAAAGAGTAAGCTTATTAGAATCAGTTCTTTATAGATGCTGGAACCTTTAACAGGGAAAATTATTGCAAAGCAAGTTTCCAGTTAATTATTTCCTCTTGGATATTAGCTTCATTATATTTGTTTATACAAAAATTTTTAATTGCACACAAAAATCATTCATTTCATCCTTTCGTAATCCCATTTCTTATTTAGTCCTGAATTTTTCTCCTATCTGTAGATCTGATATGTAATTTCCCCCATCCCCAGGTTTCTATAATTTGTTTAGGATGTGACCTTTTATATCTAGGTCACTTACTCTTTTGGAACTTTTATTTGTATAAGGTATGAGGTGTTGGTATAAATTTAATTTCTCCCAGCCTGCTATCCAATTTTCCTAGCAGTTTTCTAGTGTGCCAAATAGAGTTCTTAGTATTTCAATCTTTTTTACAAACATTGCAGGAAATCTTTTTGCATCGTATTTGATAATTCATCCATTTTCATTGCTCAAACAAAAAAAATTATCGAACATACACTTTGTCAAGGCCCTGCTCTTGCTTACAAACATCATCCAAAGCTGTATTGTAAGAATTGATTTACATGAAAGTCATTATGTGAGAGGTACCTCTCATGAGGACACAAGTTTTGGGAAAGGCTCATGAAAACCTCAGATAAAGAACTAGACTCCAGGTGTCCTGACCCTAAATCCAATGTCTCTTCTAGCTATGAGAAATCAGGCAAATCAAGTCATCTCTCTGGACCTCAGTTTCCTTATCTCTATGAACTATAAGGATATTTAGTATCATTTTTGAAACTTGGCAGTCCCTTTAGTAACCTTTAGGCTAAGCATATTTTTTTACTTTGCTGCTTCCTAGAACTGCAGGGAACTTGAGGTGCTTGTTGAGGGATGACTGTTATGTAGGACTTTGTAGTTTGCAAAATTGTATTTCCATCTCAACCATCCCCCAAGATAAATAATTGGAGAATAAGTGTGTCCACTTCCCTAGAAGGAACCAATGAAGTCTGAAAGCAGATTGGAGCATACCGTACTTCACTTTATTTCCTTTGTTAATGTTTCTCTAGTATAAATGATAAGTGTCTTCTTTCACAACAGGAAAAACATGGAAATATATATTGCATGATAACACATGTATAACCTATATCATATTATCTGCTGTGTCAGGGAGGGGAGCAGTAGTGGGAGGGAGAGAGAGAACATTGATTGCAAAATGTCAGAAAAAGATTGTGAAATTTTTATCTACATGTAATCTGGAAGAAAATATAATATTAAAAAAAGAATAATTGCCCACATTTTTAGAAATGAGCAAGAGTTTATAGTAGGGAGGTGTGTCACACAACATATTTCAATTGAACTCCACCATCATTCTCTTCCTGCCCCTAGTCCTCCTCAACTTGGTCCCTAGTGATTTTGGATGTCCTATTGTGATATGGTTCGCCTGGTCAGGTAGTGTAATTGAGAAATAAGAAGGCAGACCTGGAAAAGGTGTATAAAAGCCAATTAGTTTGTCTTTTGGATGAGTTGTGACTAAGTTGTAAGCAAGAGGACAGGGTCTTAATATAGTGAATATTCAATAAATATTTATTTGATGATTAAAAATGGATGTTCAGGCCAACAAGGAAATAATTCCAATTAGGTAACAGTCAGTCTTCAGGGGAAGGGAAGAGTGTCTGAAACATAGCCCCACTCATCTTGTGCTATTTCTAGATCTATATCCAGAATTATTGGTTCTTCTGTTATACCTAGAAATGATAGAGGTGGATTGGCAAAAAGCAGAGCAAAAGAGCTCTTTGATTCCTAACAGAACACGTTACTTAGTAATATAAAATAGAATAATTTTCATCACTAGTATTTTCTGTTTGCCCTGCCTTCAGACAACAACTCTGAAAGTGGGTCCTGTACAATGGTAGCTATGTAAATAAATTCCCCAAGCATTCAAGTTCATAACCATAAATAATAATAACAAAATTATAGTTGTAGAAAATAATTAGATACTTCTGGTCTCTTCTTTTACATCTCTTTGACCTTTTCAATCCCTCTGGCATATTCACCAATGTCTAGATAACATAGGTATCTGGACAGATGTCCTGCCACTGCCCATATTTCCTTATCAGTTAGAGACCTAAGTATGGAGAGACCTGGGTCCTGTATTCTGGGGGAGTTAATCTTTTCATCTTGGGGGCTTGTCATGGGTCAGAAATGTTCTGGACCAGAGGAAAGGTCAATGCTCACTTCTGTACTCTATATTTAACAAGCCTCAGCCCATATTTCATCCCTTACAGCTATCTACCAATACATCAGCAACTATCCCTCAAAGGTATCATCCCATGTGACCTCATGCTATGTACTAGAAAAGATGTGGCAACCTTTCTTGGGCTATGACTCTACAAACAGTCTCAGTATTTGCCTACCCCAAAGTGCCCTTCCCTACTCAATGCTCCCCCAACAATGTTGTATGGCAATAGTAGACTGGAAACTTCTTAAGGGAAGGGACTGTATCACTTTAGTATTTTTGTCCCTAGCACTTAGCATAGTGTCTAGCTTGATGATTGATATAGACACAAAACATATTTAATATTCCAAGACTGATGAAAATTGATTTGAGAATCATAGTATGTGGGAACTTGATGGAATCTAAGAACAAGAAATGGAAATGATTTATTGTACAGATGGGGAAACTGAGAACGAGAGAATTTAAATTGTCTGAGATTAAGTTAATTTGTGTCAGGGCTAGGTCTAGAACCTAGTGATGGTCTTGTTCTAAATCCATTTTCTAAGACCATGAGAAAAGAGACTTATCTCTTCCTATCACTCCCAGCATGAGGAGGTATCGTATAGTAGAGAAAGCAGTGACTTTGGAATAAGATCTGGGTCCAGATTTCACTTTTGGCAATTACTACAATATACAGCTAAGTAGCAGAGAAGATAGAGCACCTGAAGTGAAGAGGACCTGAATTAAAATGTGACCATAGGTACTTAGTAGCTGTATGAGCCTGGGCAAGTCACTTAATCCTATTTACCTCAGTTTTCTCATCTGTAGATGAGTTGGAGAAGGAAATGGCGATGCAACCCAGTATCTTTGTCAAGAAAACCCCAAATGGGGTTATAAAAAAGTCAGACAGGACTAAAAAACACAAGCACCTCACTTTGTTCAGTTTCCCAGGATATATTGGTGTTCAAACTTAGTTGTCAAGAAATTTTCCTTTTGTCTAATCTAAATCCTTCCTTTGTGGTTTAAACTCTTAATTTCTTGCTCTTTTCTCAATGGAGATAGAAAATAGCTGGTTACTAAACTTTTCTTTACAATCCTTCATATATATAAAACTCATTCTTTAATTTGCTCCTCAGTTTTCTCTTCTCAAAGTAGATACTTCAGCTTTTATGAACAGATCCTCCTTTCCTGACATTTATGCTTCTCCTAGGAGCAGCTAAATGGCCCAGGGGAATGAACTCTGGGTGTGGAATTAGAAAGATTTGAGTACAGATTCACTCTCAGGTACTTACTAGCTATATGACTGAGCAAGTCATTTAATCCATCTGTCTCAACTTCCTCAACTATAATAGAGGTAATAGCACCTACCTCCCAGGCTGTTGTGAAAATTAAAAGAATAATTTGTAAAGCATTTAAGGCCAATTCTTGGTACAGAGTAAGGGCTAAATAAATACTTCTTCCTCCTCACCACCTACAATCCCATTTTCTCCTTGAAGCCCTTTGAAAAGTCTTTCAAATCTTCCACTATTGTTGAGACAAAAATGGATCTATAATAGTGTTGTAGATGTAGATGGACAGCAAGGTCATGTGGTAGATAAAGCAATGGAATTTTAAGACAATTTCTATATCTATAAAATTGATATAAACCTATTTATTCTATCTATTTCACAGATTGGTTCATAAATAGTACCTAGTAGTATCTAGAAGTGACCTCAGAGGTTATCTAGCTTTTACCACTCACTTTCTAAATGTGGAAACTGTAAGAATTCAGCTCTGCCGCTAAAGATTTTGGTAATATATTCCCCTTTCTCCCTATTTCTAGCCCTCCACGTGTTTCTCTAAAGACCTAGTTTAGGCACCCCCCACAAGCTCTCCACGTTGGTATTTTCTACAAAACTGACTTTAAGTTTTTCTCTGGCCCTGAGCCCATGACCCGACACCACGTGGATCTAGCATTTACCCTTAATAGGGCCGCATGGCCTATTCACCCATACCTGCTCAGAACTTTGAACTGAGAGCAAAGACTGATTATTAAAAAAAAGCTCCTTAAACTCAGCAGAACTCAATTAGAAGAACCTTAAATTGGACAAGGGGTAGACTTTTAAACCTCGGAACTGAATGTGTTTTATTTCTGTTTTAAAAAGACTATATCTTACTGTATTTTGCTAATTGGTTTTGTAAATTAATCTTGCTTGTTTTGTTGATTTTCCTGTTGCACTGAATCATTTTAAATTGATGAGGTTTGTGGCTGCTAGATTAATTCTGTTTATGATTTTGTCGTAACTCCCAAATAATGAGAAAAATCTATTGGAACTGGTAAGAGGTTTTGACCAGCTTGTTACTCTAATACTCACATTATATTTCCTACACATTTTTTATGTTGTAACTTGCCTTATGTATACTGGATTTATAGAGCACATGTCTTTTAAATTTTATTCTGTCTTGGTAAAGAACCTTGAAGTTTCCATGTTTTGAATATTACCTTGTAATTTTACAAGAGATCTTTTTAACTTTTACTTTAAATCCTTAAGAATTGTTGTCTTAAAGGATAAAGCTTTTATATATTTTATTATAAGAGAAATTATTGCCTTAAATGGGTAGAAGCATTTCCTACCCAGGATTTTTTTAAAACAGGAAGCCAAGGAGCTCCTGTATATTCTTATCTGAGGATAATTTAGACCAGAGGGTTTCTTTTTGGATGTCGGATTTTGCTATGGAAGCAATGGCAGAATTTGTTGAGGGACTCTTGGCTGGGATTTGAAGGTTGTAACAGGTGTATGATTTTTTGAACATCATTGTTTATTTTTTGAGATGTGCTATTGGAGGTAATGGTACTCTATTTGAGTGTGCATTGTGGATCTGCTATTTGTGGGATCCATTTACACTCACAGAATGAAAACCTCATTTTTGGGTGGCATGGCCCTTCTGGTTCTAGGATGTATATATATATATATATATATATATATATATATATATATATATATATATATATATATATACATAT
>NC_058132.1:404186318-404208288 GCF_016433145.1 Gracilinanus agilis
TATATATATATATATATATATATATATATATATATATATATATATATATATATATATATACATATACATATATATTTGATTTTTTAAAGCATTTTTTTTAATTGGAATGGTTGATTTTTCCCTTTTCTCGTCTTGTGCTGGAGGTGCATGTATGGTCATTGTTTATCCTTTTTCTGATTCTACAGCAAATACCTGAGCCTATGGGACTGTGATTGAATGCCTTTCTGTCTGATTCTACGAAAAGGGAACATGAGAGCTCTTAATAGTGCTAAAGAAAGCACATGGTCAGAGACTTGACTGACTAAAATCTGCATAAATTGCAGCAGTTCTATGCCAATACTTTAGGGCTTGGAAATTGGGGTTTGAGTACTGGAGTCCCAGTCTTTTCTAAAACTTTGGAGGACATGGGTCCCCTTGACTTAGATTCCTAGAAAGCACCTAAAATTGGTTATTTATTTGGCTCAGTTCCCTGAAAAGCTGATGATAAGCCAGATCAGAGAGAGACATTTTCCTAAAGTCCTGGCCCTGAATGGGTAATTGCACACTGCTGAATTCACTTTAATTAGGCCTTCATTCAAAGGTCTAAGTTTATTTTCCCTACATTTTTTGCACATTTTACATTTCATTCACAAGTTAATTTTTTCTTCTTTTTTCTTGAATTTTATTCTTTGTATTTTGCCATCCTTAGCTGACCTGAGGTACCCTTTTTTAAAAAAAAGGGGGGGTGTTTAAGATTTACCTCAGGGGAATATCTGTTAAATTTTTTTTTAAATTCAATAATGTCAAAATATATGTATATTTAACTCTTTTAGGAGTAATTTCAGGGGAATTGTATAAATCTTAGAAGAAAATGTATGTTTTGTAATCTATAATGTAAAGTTTAAATTCTTTTGAAAATAATTTCAGGATAATTATCTTGCCATCTCCCCAGAATCCAGACAATGAACCTGTTTGGTGAAGACACCATGAAGATGTCTGAAAAGCCTTCACTGTACCATGAAGACCAAATTTTGAACTTTGGGGTGCAGTTGATTGAACTATGGGGAGTTGAAATTGAGTTGTATATATTGTTCTAATTGTACACTGTTATACCAATAGGGGACAGCCCCCAAATTGGTTTTTTGTCAATGTGGCTAATTTTACGCATTCATTCATCTATTTCTTTTATCCCCCAAATTCCTAAATTTTAGAAGTTGTCTATTTTTACAGGTCCAGCAAAGAAAAAGGGCTAAACTTTTTTTTTTTTGCTGGGGGAATTGTAAGAATGAAATTTGGGAGATGCCATCTTTAAGTATATATATGTATTTTCTATGGACACGTGGAAATTATCAAACTACATTTCCCGTGGTCCAACGGGTTTCTGCTTCCAGTTCTTTGGGCGTGGGGACGCCTACGTCTCCACACAGAGAACAGTTTAAATCTCCTGGGTTGGGGGGAGTGGCCTCTTGGCCAGCAGACTCAGGAAGAGGCGGGAGGTAATAATGGCTGGGGCGGCAGTTTTGAATTCTTACAAGCGTGTGGTCTAATGATTTTATCTATCAGCATGGCTTTAATTAAAATACTAATTTATATTATTATATCAGCCTTTATTATTTTTTATCTTTATAAAACTGAGGCCAAGCAAATCTAGCTCAAGATCACACAAGTAGGTAATAAATGCCAGAGATGATACAAATGAAGAGGTTCTAGCTCAAAATTAGTCAATACATATTTTATTTATTTGTTTCTTTGTTATGCTAAAAATTCTAAGTATCTACCACCCTCCCACCCTCTGGGCACTAGATATGGCAGCATTTGACAAAAAAAAAAAAAAAGAAAGAAAGAAAAATATGTGTGTATAAATCTACATCTTGCTTGTTTCTATTTCTCAGGCTCTGGAGATGAACAAATACAAGTCATTTTTCAAACAATGTTCCTGTTGCAGTATGTATGTTCTCTTGGTTCTGTTCCTTTTGCTCTTCATAATTTCAAGTAGATCTTTCTATGTGTTTTTTTTTTAATTAATCTATTCTTGGTCTCAGACACTTCTTAGCTGTGTGACCCTGGGCAAGTCATTTAGTCCTATTGCCTAACTTTTACCACTCTTCTGCATTGTTACCATTACTTAGCATTGATTCTAAGACAGAAGGTATGGGTTTATTTCAAATCCTACTACTTTGCTAAAATTACTGATAGTTTCAACTCATTTTTTTAGTTGATGCTCTACGATTTTATAATATTGTCTGTGAAAAAGAGATAGCTTTATTATAGGTTGGCCCATTCTAACTCCTTCAATTTCTTTTCCTTTTCTTATTGCTTATTTTTATTATTCTCTTATTTGAGGAAGTCATAGACCTTGGCCTTTGCAAATCTACTGCCATTTTCATTTTTTTTAATCCCAGAATCAATTCAAAGACTGAAGAGCAATAAGAGCTAGGCAATCAGGGTTAAGTGACTGGCTAGAAAGTGTCTTACGCCAGATTTGAACCCAAGTCTTCCTGACTCCTGGTCTGATGTTCTATCTACTATGCTATATAGCTGCCCCTCTGTCATTGCTTTCAATAGTGGGAGAATGAAATAATATTTAAGGAATTTGCTTTCACATTAAAATATGTCCCAAACGCCAGGAAGAAATGAATTTTTTGTGGTTGAAACTGGATTTAAGCCAGTTCTCTTGGTTATATTTTCATGTGCCTTTGTGTATTTCCTAACATGCTAAACCACAATTTCTAGGTCTTTAGATATCAAATATCAAGGAATTCTGATCTAAAATTCCTTCTTGGCCAAATCACACTGAGTTTTAAATATCCATTTTACTTACTCTCTTTTTCAGCCATTCAGTGTGTATTGAGGTTATTTTTGATCTATAAAATCTATAATTGCCCTTCTACATGTAGAGAACTTTTCTCAACCCCTCTTAATTCCTGTACTCTCATTCTACTGCCCTAGAATATCATAGGCTAAACTTCTTAAAGACATTTTTGTAAAAGTTTACTTAAATAGATTTTTAAAGGTACAGTTTACCTGTACTTCAACTAAAATGTGCATAAGGATATCTAATTTAGGATACAATTTTATCAGTTTTATGATGGGGATAATAACAAAACTTACCTTGATGAATTTTTGCAAGTACCAAAGGAGGTGATATTTATAAAGCACTTAGCACAGGACCTAGCACAAAATAGACACCATATGAATATTTATTCCTCTCCCCTTCCCCATATCGAATCAAAATTCCCTCTGTAACATAATGATTATTGTAACATAGAAAATAGCAGGGTGGAATTCCTGCAAGATACAGGGTCAAGTCTCACCCAGAATTCCAGGGGGCGCCCCCTGGAGAACTCTGGGTGAGGAGACAGTTTGAAAGCAGTTAGACACTTGGTTCTTGGGGGTTGAGGTGAGCTGATTGTTCTGTTTGCTGTTCCCGGTTTTGGGATTGCTTTGCAGGCCATTTGGGGAAAAAGCTGTTTTGGTTATGCTCAGCAGTTTGCTTGTTTAGCTGAACTAGACCTTTCTTGCTATAACATTTTTGTTACCATTTAGCTATATTAGATATTAGAAGTGATAATTATAGGCTTTGAGGGAAAGCTAGTTATAAAGTCTGCCACTCCCTCCTTGGGAGGGAGGGGCTGTTTTTTATCTAAGAGTTAGGGGCTTCCCAGATCTTATCCTAATGCCTGAAAACCACCCTTCCTTCCCTTCCTTGTTTTTATCAGTAAACCTAAATCTTTTGGGAGCAGTGCCTGTTTATTATTCTGGGAATACTTACATCCAACTTCAGCTAAGTTTCCTTCAGCTGTCCAGCCCATACAAGTTAGATTAGTCTGTCCCTGATAACTACAAGACATCAAGCTTCTCCTATTGTTCCTTAGTCAAGCCTGTGGGGAATATAAGTTGAGAAAGTGAACATCATTAGAGATTTGCCTTCCTGAGCCTTGCCAGAAGACATCAGTCCTGCCTCCATTTCCAACTTATTTCTAACTGCCTGTTGGGAGGGGGGAGAAAGGAGCACTGTGCTAGATTGAGCCCCTCCCTTCTCACTCAAGCCTATGTGTGTGGGAGTAGTATGTCCTGCAGGTTTCTAGTTTCAGGCCATCTCTTCAGCTTCCCAAATATCTCTGTTAAGATCACTATAACAGTTTTGGCCAACCAGCCTAGGATTTTTATTTCAGAACCTGAGTGGGAAGTGATCAGTATGGCCAGCTTCATCAACAGAGCTGTTGTCACACTGGAGTGCTCTGGCGTGCTAATATATGGGATTTGGCAGGCTTGTGCTACCTTTTGGTTGATAACTGTTCCCCAATTTTTCAAACAAGTGATAGAAATATATGATACTTACATGTGGTTAACTATATCAGTGGGTGATGCTTTGGCATATGTGCCATCAGGGATAGCCATGGCTGCAATTTTTTATGGGGCCCTGATGATATTGAGGAAAGTTCTGGCATTTACCTTTGGAAGAACAGAAATAACAAACCCGGTTTTGGAGCAATTAGTGGAGCAAATGAAGACCCTAATTGAGATAAACAAGTAAATTAGGGAAGGAAAGGATCTAGATGCAAAGACAATCATGCAGCTAGAGATTATTGAAAGCTCAGTCACACCAAAAAAGGGGGATGATATTACACAACAGGCTACAGATAAGAACACTGAAGAACAACAGGTTGCAGGGGCTGAAGCAGCTCCTGTAACTATCCTTCCCATTACTGATAGGACAGTGGTAGAACCTGACTCGGGCATTATACACATTAAAGGCTACAAACCTTTCTCAGGGGGTGATTTGGAGATCTTAAAACGGAGGTTTCCTCAGTTCTACACAAATCCCCATGAGTCTATAAAAGAATATAAATGGGCCGTGAGACCTTACAATCCAACATTTGAGGACATTGCTCCTATCAGAATTATACACCCCCAGTGAGAAGGCAAAGTTTATAGCCAAGACAAGAAGCAACCCTAATCTTGCCTTGTGGCCTGAACAACACCAGGTCTTGGAACTCTCTTCACTTGCAAACATGGCTTATCTTAAAAGGTGTAGAAAGGATTTAGTGGAAGTGATGAGGCTCCATGCAAGATGATCAAATGCATGGGGGTCCTTTGAGAAATTAAGGCAAGGGGAGGAAGAACACCCAAGCCTTTACCTGGACAGGCTCTTAGAAGCAGGCAAAACTATCTTAGGTTTCAGGGACATGACAGCTGAGGATGACATCCAGCATGTCAGGAGGCAGTTTATAAAGGGCAGTCTAAACCACATCCAGGCTTATTTCAAGTTGCATTGCCCACAATGGGAGACCATGACCATTGAAGAACTAAGATAGACTGTTGCATACGTCCATGAGTCTAGGGATAGTGAGCCTAAGCAATCAAAGGCCTCAGAAAAGGATAGGGAATCTCCCTGCTGAAGCTGAAGAGAAAACTGAAGGAAGCTCAAAAGTCCAAGGAGATTGAGGAAATTAAGAACATGGCTCTGATGTCCAGCAATCAGAGGAGCTAGAGCAGGCCTAGGCAATCCTCTAGCAATACTAACAACTCTGTCGAGCACTGATTCTTGTGCTGAAGACTTTGGCATATTGTTTGTAACTGTAGGTTTAAGTCTCAGATAAATTTTGGGAAGAGAAACAATAACAATAATAACAGCAACAGGAGAAATACCTACTATAATTCTAGATATAACAACAATAATAATAATAATAACAGGGATAACACCAGATATAGTGACAAAGTAAAGGCCAGATGTGACCAAACTGTGCTAAATTCAGTAATTCCCCTAGTTTTTCAAAAATGGAGGAATACATGTCCCAAAGAGCGAGACCTCGTGCCAACTTATGAATTGAGGAAGCAGCCTTAGTTGTTGCAAGGACAGATAAGGGCAGTGACAATGATGTGGCAGAGGAATGTGGGAAGGACAAAACGAGTGCAGAAGAAATTATGAATTATGGGTTGGTGGATGTAACACAAAATTACAAAGAAATGACTGAGGAGGAGTTGCAAATGGAGGAGGATATAATAGAAATAAAGGAGAGAATTTATGGGAAAGGAAACAGTGACGTGGGAAATAATGAAAGGGAACCAGGCACATCTGCACAAGTTCTTGATACAAGCTTGAAGAAAGTAGCATTCATTGATTCTCACTGTACTGGGAAAGAAGCAGTATTCAGTAGTAAGACTGTGGATCATTTAAAGCAATCAGTAGTACAGCAAGGCCAAACAACAAGGGCAATGATTTTAGACAGGTTTTCTAAGGGGATCTCTTAGAACCAGACAGTGTCAACACGGGAGATGAGCTCCTAAAGACCATTGAGAAGTAAAGTGCAAAATTCCCAGATACAGGCACAACCTCTTCTCTATCACCAACTAGGGAAGCTGGGAGGGAAAGTGGAAAATCTAGTAGCTATAATACTGAAGGAACTTTAAAGCTCGCTCCTGAAGCTAGGGAATTCATACCAAGCCTATTTCAGGGTCAGGTGCATAAAGATGTAGAACACTTTCAAGCCTGTGATACTCCAAAGAGAGCTGCCTTTGGAGTAAATTCTGAGTTAATGCATTTAAAGGAATTCAATTCCATAAATGTCAGTAGCCAAGAAAGAAACGAAATGACACCAATAGGAACAGAGAAAGAATTTACAACACTGACTTCGTTTCCTATGCAAAGTACACCTGCTGTTAAGTTTCCTGTAACTGACATAGAGTCTAGGGCTCAGATACCAGAAGAAGGCATAGACTCACAGGATTGGGATATAGTCATGAACCGACAACACATTCCCAGTTCTGAAGAATTTCCGTTAATGCAGAGAAATACAGCACACACACACACACACACACACATTATATACATATATATATATAGTGATTTCATCATTTCACTAGATTCAATTATCATCCTTATGTCAACATCTTAAATATCTATATGTTGAGCCCTATTCTCTCTATTAAGCTACATTCTTCCTCCATTAACTTCTTTTTTAATATCTTGAACTGGATGTTCTATAAGCATCCCTTGCCATGCTATCAAGTCTCCTGTGCTCATTAAGGCTTCATCTTCTTATTAACACATCTTCGTCAGGATGGAGGTATAGATCATTTCCTGTAATTTTTATTTTTCAAGTAATGAGTATTTTTATATTAATCTGTCATTCCAACTAATGCTCCCAATTTCTATGGGGTAATTTAAAAAAAATCTTCAATACATATCTATGTGGTCTGGCCAAACAAATTCTCATATTTGTCATGTACAAAAATGTATATGGCTTTCTGCTTTTTTAATTTCATCACTTCTCTGTTGGGAAATAACATGTTCCATTTTTATTCTTTTAGACTCATGGTTTATTATTGGTCAGATTGTTAGTCTTTTCAAGTTATTTTTTTCTCTAATGTTATCATTATATAAATTATTCTCCTAGTTCTGCTCATTTTGCTTTCTATAAATTCATAAGTTTCCCCAGTTTCTTTTGAATTTGTCCATTTCATCATTTCTCAATATTTGATCATTTCTCAATAAAATGGAACAATTTCATAATTTCTCAATATGACTGTGCTGAAAGTACATTTTGACTTCCCTTGGAAGTCTCAATTAGTGAATATTTTGAAAGAGAAAGTAGACTTAAAGATCTCAGTTCCTCCCCTATTACTTCATCACCCTGGGAGGAGGGCAGGCTACTCTTCAGGTGAGTGAAATTTCACCCAGCTCTGTAATTGCATATCTGTCTTGCTTTCAAATACCTTAAGGAGAGTGTTCTTGATTAAAGATAAAGAAGAGCCTTGATCCTTTCAAAGTTTTTAAGAAAAGACAAAAAGTTCCAGCCTAGTTAGATGCCTGGAAGTCTGGGAATAAATTACCTTAGCTTGGGAACAGGCTGACTCTTCAAAACAAAAGTTTAAGAAAATGGTTTCACATAGAAATATTATTAATAAATAACAAATCAATATTAATTTTCTTCATGTGATAAGGTAAGGTTAAAAATTGGAAATTTAGGGAAAGTCAGGTAACTGCCCAGGTTGAGCAAGGAGGACTGCTCTGAATTTATTCCCAAAGTTATGAATTTACTTTCATGCAACCAAATGCTTTAGGGAAAACTTGAAACTTGTCTAAGCTTGGGTTCTGGAGAGCTCAGGTAGGGAGAGCTGAAACTATTCTGAAGGCTCTTCTCGCCTTCTTCCTTTGGTTATTGACCTGCCCTCAGTTTGTGTATCTCTGGGTCTCCACTTGATTCCAGGGGTTCACACTATAGATGTCTGGGTTGAGTGGAAGAGTCTAGAGGTCATTCTTTCTATGGCAAGTGATTCATCAATAAGCCCCAATAGAGTGTTTACAGGATATCTGAGATCCTCTGTGTTTTAAGTCTTGGCAATCTTTACACAATACCTGAGATCATTTATTATTAGTCTAGTCATAATTTTTGAAGGACTTTCACTGAGCATGCTAAATCCCAACTGCATCTGGAATATCCTTTATGCCATTCATTGGTTTAGCAATAGAATAGTTCTTAATGGATTTGCAAAAATAATAACCAAATGCCAGGAAAAAAAACCAACCATATTTCAAAGGGATTTTCACGGCCACGTCAGGATCACTTGCTTGCTTCTCTAGTCTTGCAAACAGTTCTAAGAAAATATAAAAAAATTAAAAGTAAGATTCAATATATCAAAAATGAAAAATATGGAAAGCATAGGAATAAATGAGTCATCTGGAAAAAAAAAGGTGAAAAATATCAAGGAAACTAATGAAAAAGATATATAAAGGAAGGTGGCTAAACAATACTAGATCTAAAACTGTTCTAGAAAATAATAATCATCAAAACTATCTGGTACTAGGTAAGAAATAGAATGGTAGGTCAATGGAATAGAATATATACACAATATACAGAGGTAAATGACCTTAGAAACCTAGTGTCTGATAAACCCAAATATCCCAACTTTGGAGATAAGAAATCACTGTTTAACAAAAACTCCTGGGAAAATTGGAAAACAGTTTGGTAGAAATTAGGTATAAATCAATATCTCATACCCTTTACCAAGATAAGGTCAACATGGGTATATGATTTAGTTATAAAAACTGATACCATAACTAAATTAGGAGAGCATAGAATAGTTTACTCAGCAGACCTTTGGAGAAGGGAAGAATTTGTGAACAAACTAGAAATATTATGAGATACAAAAAGAATATTTTGATTATATTAAAATTTAAAACTTTTGTACAAACAAAACCAAAGTAACCAAGATTAGAAAGGAAACAACAAACTGGGATAAAAAATTGTAGCAAATTTTTCTGATTAAGGTCTTGTCTCTCAAATTTATAGTGAAATAAATCAAATTTAGAAGAGTACAAACCATTCTCCAATTGACAAGTAGTCAAATGATATGAACAAGTCATTTTCAGATCAAGAAATCAAAGCCATCAATAACCATATGAAAAAATGTTCTAAATCACTCTTGATTAAAGAAATGCAAATTAAAATAATGCTGAGGTAGTACCCAAGACCTATCACATTGACCAACATAACAGTGAAAATTTTGGCCTATGACCCCCAACATTTTGTGACCCTGCAGTCTCCCTTTGAGATTACTTAGCTTTTCCATTTCCTAATCATAAGCTCCTTCCCATAAATTCAGTGTCAGTAGCACCATGGAAAGTCAGGTCAAGTTTCAAATCCTTTCAGACAATAAGGAATAAGGCTATCCAACCTATCCATCCTTTGAAGTAATCTTCAAAGGATGGATTACTCAAGATTGTCAAACCATGAAGGTCCAGGAAAAAGTAAGAAGATGAATTGAGATGACAAATTGCAAGACCAGAAAAACAAGGGTATGCTCACAGAAACATCTTTTGGAATATACTATTACAGATCATTATTATTATGGTTCAGACATGTCCAACTCTTCATGAACCCATTTGGGTTTTTTTTTGACAAAGATACTATAGTGGTTCTTCATTTCCTTCTCCAGCTCATTTTACAGATGAAGAAGATGAAGAATCTGAGGCAAAAAGGGTTATGGGACATGCTCAGAATCACATATCTAGTAAATGGCCAAGGTCAAATTTCAATTCAGGGAGATGAATCTTCATGACTCCAGGTGCTTTATCCACTGTAGCACCTAGCTGCCCCAAATATAGTATAGTGAAAGTGAGAGTAATTAACAACCGAGGTGAAATATTTGGACCATTTTTAATTGGTACTTGAGGAAAGACAAGGTAGAATTGATTTCTCAAATAACATTTGGTTAGAATGGGAAAGGATACAGTTTTCTGAATATGAAATTGTGAATTCTTTGGGTTTCTAGTGTTATATTTATGTAACATCCTTTGCAAACTGAAAAGCAAGATATAAATGTCAGTTATTTCTATTTAATTTATTTTAAAGATGGTGCTTAGTCATCATCAAGTACAGGTCCTTCTTACAAGAAAAACTACACCTGGTTACTCTATTCTAGACTATGTTCTGATTTCTTAGCAATAGAGAATTTACGGCTTCCAGGAAAAGGGAGAGAAAGAAGGGAAGCATAAAATGTGGAAGGAAAATAATAGGTGGCATTTTATATAGTTTTCTTCCTTTACTTCGGCCTTTGGGAAAGAGGTAGCTTTTTTCTTTAATAAGGCCAGTCCTTGCGCAATCATTCTTTATCACATTCCTTCTTATTTTCTCTAGTAGATCATACTCTATTCCCTGCTCTAGTCTTCAATCTCTCCCTATTTACTGGTTCCTTCTCTGTACCATCCATTCACAATTCTCTTCTGTTTTCAGAATAAAAATTTTCACTAGGTCCTACTATTCCTATTTATTATCCTGTAATTTTCAATCTCTCTCAGCCACACTTTTTGAAAAAAAATCATCTATCCTCAGAATCTATGCTTCCTTTCTTCTTATTCTCTCTTTAATTTCCTGTAGTTTTGTTATCAACATTCTCCTAATTGACAGATTTAATAGATTCTTCTCAAACTTCATTCTCCTTGACCTCTTTGACATTTGATTCTCTTGACATTCTCTCTGTTCTCCAAGTTTTCATGTTTTTTCTTGGATCTCCTCTAACTGATTCTTCTCAAGTGGGCATTGTAGAATTCATCATCCCCATCTCACATCCACTATGTGTGGACCCCAAAGCTCTACTGAGGTCCTGTTCTATTCTTTCTCTTTATGATCTCCTTAGCTCCCAAGAGTTCACTTATCTCTTTGTAGGTGATTCCCAGATTTATATTTCCAATCCTAATCTCTCTCCTGAGTTCCAGTCCCACATCATTATTTACCTATTGGACAGTTCAAACAATGTCCTAGAGGTATTTCAGACTCAACCTATCTGAAACTGAATTCATCTTTTCCTCTAATCCCTATCCTCTTCCAAACTTCCCAACCCTTCCACTCATTCAAGTTTGCTACTTTAGGGTTTTCTTTGTCTCCTCACACATCCCACAAAACCATTCAGTTTCTAAATCTCAGTTTCTAATACTACAACATCTCACACACTTGTGTCCTCTCCATGCACATTCCACACAACCTGATTTCAGGCCTTTTTTATCTCTGTTCTGGACTACTACAGAGACCTCCTAGTTGGTGTCTCCAACTTTCTCCCAATTCTAATCATCTTCCACACAGCTGTGAGAGTGATTTTCTTAAAATGAAAGTTTAGTTGTACTATATACTCAACAAAACTCCAACGAATCGCTTTTCCTTAATAAATTCACCTGTAAAATCTTCTGTGGACATGTTCTTGAAAATCTGTCCCTTTCCTAATTTTTTCAGCCTTCTTACACTTGCTTCCTTCTTTGCATTCTGCAATACAACCATTCCATTTAGTTATTCAGTAATGTCCAAGTCTTTGTGACCCCATAGATAATACACAGCGCAGCAGTCCCTTCCATCTTCCATTATCTCTTGAGGTTAGTCCAAGATCATATTCATGACTTTCATGATATTATTTATCCATCTCATCTTCAGTTTCCCCCTTTTCCTTTTGCCTTAATTCTTTCCCAACATCAGGGTCTTCCAAAAAAGCCTGTCTTCTCATTATGTGGCCAAAGTATTGAAGTTATACCTTCACTATTTGACCATCCAGGGAATAGTCTGCATTAATTTCTTTAAGTACTGACTAATTTGATCTCCTTGTTTTCTAAGAGACTCTCAAAAGTCTCTGCCAGCAGCAACCAGACACACCAACTACTGTGAATACAAGACATATCAACTTCCATCTCCATACCTTTTCACTGACTGACTCCTTTGTCTGGAAAGTACTCTCTCTTCATCTCTACCTCTTGGCATCCCTGGTTTCCTCCAAGATTCTGATAAAGAGCCATCTTTCATCAAATCTCTCTTACCTCCAACCATTAGTATCCTTCCTCCTAAAACTACCTTCAATTCACTTAGCATATATTCCAAATATGTTTGTATCTGTACATGATTAGAAAATTATTCCTTGAAGGTAGGTCTTTTTTCATTTTTGTCCTTGTATCCCCAATATTTGGCTCAGCGTCTAGTATACAGTAAACCCTGACTAGTGTTTATTGATTGATTGATTGATTGATTTGGGTTTTTTTTTCTGCTTCCTCACATCCACCCTTGCCTATTGAGTGGTACTCATTTTTAATTCTTCAGGGGTTACAGTGTTCACTGAGCAGCAGCCATCCATTTAATCATTGCTTTTTTATATAATTTCTGTGGTGTTTAAGGTTGGTTTAGCCTGTCCCTAATGATAGCTATGATTTTTTGTTGAAATCAAAAATATTATAAATATTAGTCACTGATATTAATAAAATGAACTCAGTTGTTTAGTAAATGGGAAATATTTACATAATCTATTTTGTCCATCTCTTCAAAGCTAACTAAGATGAACCTCTATCACATAATTTTAAAACACATTTTCCACTTTCAGACAAAGGTGGGACTACTCCATATTGGTGACTATTATTTTTACATGAAAGTCCTACCTATTCTAGTAGTCTTCTAACTAGCTGACAATCTGATGAACTAATTTTTTTCCTGATCCATTCACCAACTGTAGTCAGTTAGATGCTCATGGCCTTATTGTTATATAGAGATGGCTGCATGGAATCCCTGCAAAATACAGGGACAGCCTCACCCAGAATTCCAGGGGACCCCCCTAGAGAACTTTGGGTGAGGGGGCAGTTGAGAAGGGTTTAGACAGTTGTTTTCTGGGGGTTGAGGTCAGCAGAAGAGATTGCTTACTGCTCCTGACTTGGGGGGTTCACCTGAGTGGCCATTGTGGCAAAGCTATCGTGGTTTTTTCTCAGGAGTTAGCCTGTTTATTAGGATTAGTCCTTATCAATATCAATATAACAATTATTTAGTCATTAAGCGATTATATATATTCACTATTAACAAGAGAGCCAGTGTAGTTAAGTGCCCTTCACCCCCTCCTGTGGGGGAGAAGGGCAGCTTCAACCTAACAGATAAGGATCACCCTTTCCTTATCCCAAACCCTAATTACTACCCCCTCTAGATTTCCTTTTACTTCTTAATATAAGCTTTACCTACAATATCTGTGCCTGGGAATTATTTGGGGAATACTCACTGCTCAAGTCTGATCACCTAGCTCCAATCCTGTCAGCTGTCAGGTTTAAGAAGATCATCTATCTCAGTCCTTCAACATTTAGATAACTAGTTTTTACTTATTCCTCTATCAGACCTGTGAAGCATATAAGTTAAAGAAAAGGGGAACATCATTAGAGTTCACCTCAACAGAAACTTACCAGAAGTACCTCAGTCAGTCTCCATTTTTCCAACTGAAACCTCAACTGCTTGGGGGAGGGGTTTGAGAGTCAGGAGTGTCTTATCCCCTCCCTTCTCACTGAAGCCTGTCAATCTGTGTCTGTGTCTTGAAGGTTACTGGCCCTGGCATAATTATCAGCTTCCCCAGATATCTGTTATTTATCAACATAACACTTATGTAAGTCATTGTTCAGTTATCCAATTTCTTTTCCCACCTAGGCAATGAATACAGAGGTGAAAAAAGAAATACAAATGCCACAGTGTATTTCCTTGAATACTTCCTAGTGCTAGGTTATTATGATAATGACTATACTTAAAATTTTAAAAATCTCTTCCAGAGGAATACAATGTCCTCTGTCCTATCAGGTGGGCAAGAACATCTTTTCCCTTTGAATACAGGCCTGGAGGTAGACTATGTCAGCTTTCCAACATTCAGCCTTATTAATATATCTAAATCTTTTTTTAAAATGACATATTTTGACTTGTAATTATTTCTCACAGGCAGAGATAAATAAAGATTTACTTGTCCCAAGACATTTTCACCAAGCTATAAAACTTACCTGTCATTTAGAAATTTATCTCTTCCCTTATAACTAGCTTCAGATGCTTGCAGAAACAATGTAAAGTCAAGAAGCATTTGTTAAGCCCTTACTATGTTCCAGGCACTCTGCTAAATGCTGGAAATACAGATATAAGCCAGGAGAAAGAATGTCTCTGCCCTCAAGATGTTTATATTCTAATAGGGGAAGAAAACTCATAAAGGAAAATTAAAAGGGAGGAAGGGTGAGATGAAGTTGTCTAAAGAAGGTCTGAAAGTGTCAAGAGTACAGCCTAAAAATTAATGAGGACCTAAACCCCATCCTTAAATTGGAGGGTCTAAAAAGAACTAGCCAATCAAAGGGAGAAGCTAGAGGGGCAAGAATACTTCCAGAGTGTGCAGTCCTGGGGTGGAATGAACTTCCAGGGTGACAGGGTTTCTGGAGCATAGTAGAAAAAGTCTGGGAGTTAAAGTGTCAGGAATGGAGAGGATGAAAATGAAGTGTATAGTTAGTGTTGTGAGTCATACAGCTTTTTCCAGTCTTTATTAGAAATTTTTCTTCACCACTAAATGATTTCTTTCAGGGTTCATGCATAGATTCTATGTCCTATTCATTTCCATATAAATGTTTGTATAAGCCTTGGTGATAAATTCATAATTATCAAAGAGATAGTGATTTTTCCTCCCAGACAGAGAACAGCCATCTGGGATATGTTTTTTATTGCTAAAAAGATTTATGTTCACTTTTTCCTTTGACATCTTTTAAATTAGAATCAAAGTTGAAAATCACATTTGAAATATTGTCTAGTGATTTCTAATACCCCAAGATCATTAGAACGGCAAAATTAACTGCTGAAAATTTATTTGAAAAAAAAAAGTGCCAAATGAAGCAATGTATAATAGACAAACAAAAGTAAATTTAATGTGTAGTTTAATTAATGAATAGATTTTTGTAAAACCCATATGAACCACATATTTTTCAGAGGAAAACTACTCTTAGAAACATGTAGCTTCATGATTAACAATGTGATCTTCTTGTAATTTGGACAATTTGTGAAATTTAAGTTCAAAAAAGGGTTAGGTCCTGGATTCAAAACTGACCTCAGATGCATGCATCCTAGGTATGTGATCCTTGGCAAATCACTTCACCCCAATTGCCAATCCCTTATCACTCTTCTGCTTTGGAAAAGATACTTAGTATTTATTTTAAGACAGAAAATGTGTTTAAAAAGTATTAGACATATTTCGTGGATGGGATTTATTTCTAGGAAATTATTAGTGCTAATCTCAGTTATCAAATGATTCCTTATGTGATCCAGGTGCATCTTTGCTTTAATTTCTGATTTAAAAACTGAGGCAATAAACTTCTTATTTCCTGATGTAAAGAATTAGTTAACACATATGAAGTGTATGACAAAGAAAAAAGTAATAATATAGTATGAAAAAATTATAGTGACTTTTACTATAGTAAAATTATAGTGATAATAAAGACTAAATATAATACAGAACACGAAACTAGCCATGTCAATGTTTTTTTTGTGTGTGTGTGTGTGTGTTTTTTTCTGGGTTTGGTTGTTTCATTTAAATCCTCACCCTCTATTTTAGAATTGATACAATTGATAACAGTTTCAAGGCAGAACAGAGACAAGGGCTAGGCAACTGGAGTTAAGTAACTCACTCAGGGTCACACAAGTAGGAAGCATCTAGGTTCACATTTGAACTCAGGACCTTCCAACTCCACTTTATCCACTGAGCCACCTACCTGCACCACTACATCAATGATGATGGGTAGAACAGGTAGAATATTATAAAACTAAAATCAAATCATGGCATTTAATTCAGCAAGTCCTTAATTTGAGATCTATTATTCCTTTAATGAACTCCCAGTGAGGAAACTTCTACCAATATGTATTGTTACCTTCTCTGTAATTTCCTCTTTTCTCTTAGAGAATTGAGAGTCAGCACCTAGCATGTATCAGAGTAAAATTTGCATTCAATTCTTCCCGTCTCCAAAACTAGTTCTAAACATTATGCAGTGCTACCTCTCAGTGCATGCCAAATCAAAGAGAATATGAACATAAATGATCCAACAATTGCTTATAGTAAATTTTTACCTTCAGCACATGCTAAAAATGGGAGTAATGAGGTTTCATTTTCTGATCATTTTCCTTAGGATGACACTAGAATTATCACTTTTATTTTCTAGAATACATATGCCAATAATGAAGACGTGGCTTCCAAACTAAACTGAGAGTATAATCACTACCAAGAAAAATCTTTTTCCTATCCTGGTTTGACCATTATTCAAACATTTTTGAGCACTTGTTTCCTCTTTTCTATATGTATATTTACTAGTATAAGTATCCTTTCCACATCACAACTTTCCTCATCATAGTTTCCATGTATCATAGGTTGGCATAGGAAAATCATTAGGATATTTTTTTTAATTTTGTGGCTGCTGCAGATAACACATGAAGGTCAGCAGACAACAATGAAAAAGTTTAGATACTTGGAAATGTATAAAATATAAGTATAGTATAGTATAATGCCAACATATTTTATCTTTTGATACTTTAAATATACACAATTTCTTTTGTAAAGTTAAAATAAGTAAAAAGTTAAAAGTCTGCAAAAAGAATGCAAAAACATTGAATAATGCACAACCTATGGCCAAATATTTTACCTAGATTTCACAATAAAAACCACGTAAGAGAAAAATAAAAATGTCACACTTCTATGGTATGAAGTGTGGTGCAGAGAGGGGGCATAACAGATTTGCAGGCTTGGCTGTAGAGTTCTTCTGTCAGTTAAGGAGAGTTTAGGATCTTGGGAAAAGGGCAGTTGGTCCTGGGAACTCGCGGAGAGAATCAGGGTCCATCTGAGCTCCTTCTTTAGATTGAAACCTGGCCTATATTTTGCAGCTTTTCTTTTAAAATTTGTTAATTTAGCTAATTCCTTTGAATCTCCCTATCCTCCCTTATTCCCACCTTCATTTTCCCTATCTGAATGTCTGAGAAGTTTGGAAAGGAGAGTAAATCTGAGAGTTAGTTCAAATCTTTGATAGTTTAGTCAAAAAGGGCTTACCCTTGTTACAAATTTACCTATTGAATCGTTGTATCCAGCTTCCCTACCCCTTTTGACTACAAACCCTCTGGGGCTGAAGTAGGCTGGTCCCTACTGAGTCTCACATTCCTGCCTCCCTTCCCCCTCCTGAAGCTTTCTCTAAGCAGTTCTTAGGGCTACCTTGTATCCTCTACCCGTTCCCAATCTACCCTAGAAGACAATAAACCCCATTGGTCTTTAATCAAGACCCTTTGGCTACTTCATTAGTTGATTAGTTAGAGAGGGAGGAGGAGAGAGAGAATAACATTCTCTCTGGAGGTTGAGGGAAGCGGGAGGTATCCATTTTGGAGGAAGTGTAACTTCAATACTGCCTCTAGTCCCTTCCTGTGAAACTGACTAGAAGCCTCAAGTCAGTTTCAAGCCGTTCTTGGCTGGCTCTAACCTCGCTCTGTAAAGTGTCTCTTTTACTCCAAGGGCTCAGTCTGTTTCCCTTCAGTCTTTTGTCTCTAACCTGGGTCTCAGTCTGTATTTCCCTGCTGTTGTTGCCTGCCTTAGATTAACTCATCCTCTCTCTTGCAACTCTTGGTACCTCAGTGTTCATATTCCCTAAACTCAGACATTCCCTTATTTCTCCTATCACCTCAACTATCAACCTTCACTATTGTACCTTCCTCATCCACTATATTGCCTTAGGGATTCACAAACCAGCTATTACCTATAGCCTAAGCCCTTATTACCTCCCTGCAAATATTCCCCTTATTACATCCTAAAAATTCCCTTATTACAGAAGGTAGAGCAAAATAAATTTTTACAACTTTTCCAGGTGGTGGGATTGAGGGGGAGGGGGAACAGATAGCCCTAAACTCCTTGATGTGGAAGGGATACTTGTCATACTGATATTTCTCCATGGCTTTAGTGACTATTTCTTCATGGTTATAGTGGTTTGTTATCTTTCTTTTTTTCCAAGTTAAAAAAGAAAACAACATTTTTTCTACATTACTTTTCTCCCAATGTCCTTCATTTCCAGAGTTTAAAAAACATTCTACCATAGATTATCAACAAATGACAATAAGCACATTTATCTATTTGTCTTCTTTCCTTTTCCCCAAATATTTTTAAATTTTTATTTACTTTTTTGTTACATTAAAATACCAGTTAAGTCCTTTTCTCCCTCCTCTTCCTCCCCCCACCATTGTAGAAGGCATCATTTGCCAGAGATATATGTATATATAAAATAATGTCTTATTTCTCTTTACAAGTTCTTTCTCTGGAAGTGGACATACATAAGTCATTCTTCAAATTTTTCAAAGAATATTTCTGTTGATATATTTGTGTGTGCATATATATATATATGTGTGTGTGTGTGTGTGTGTGTGTGTGTGTGTGTGTGTAAAATGTTCTCTTGGTTCAACTCATTTCTCTCCTCATAATTTTATGTAGGTCTCTCCACGTTTTTCCAAATTAAGCTGCTTGTCATTTCTTAACATATAGTTGTATTCCATCACTTAGTCATATGCCACAACTTATTTACCCATTCCCCAATTGATGGGCATCCCTTCAATTTCTAGTTCTTTGCTACCACCAAAAGAGCTGCTGTAAATATTTTAGAACAAAAAGGTATTGTTCCTTTAACCCTGGTCACCTTAGGAAATAGACCTAATAGTGGCATTGCTAGATCAAAAGGTAAAAGCAATTTTTATAACTCTTTGAGCATAATTCCGGATTGTCCTCCAAAACTGTTGGATCAGATCACAGTTCCACAATAATATACTGGTATCCCCATTTCCCATATTTTCCCCCACATATTTTGGCAAAATATTTGGCAAGGAATTTTCCTCTGTATATGAAAGGATCAAATATTTGATGTTGGAAGATATCATTTTGTAGGAGGAAACTGAAGTTCAGAGTGTGACTTGTTTACTGGCAGAGCTGAGATTTAAAACTTGATTATCTGACTCCAAATCCAGTGCTCTACCACTATACCATTTAATGAAGAAATTATATGCCATTTCTAAAAAAACCATACTGATAGTTAAAATTTTATTGCCAAAACAACAATAATTTTTTAAAGTTCCAAAAAAAATGCAGTAAGAAGTTAAGCCTAAGCCTATGATATCATAAAAGTCCAAATTCAATTTCTAGCTTTACATTTGGGTTGCTGTGTGATTCTAATCAAATCAATCTTTCTGTACTTTGATTTCCACCTGTGGAAAATGAAAACTCTCTCCTGCCCCCCCCCCCTCTCTGTCCCCCTCAGTCTGTCTCTGTCTCCATCTCTCTCTCTCTCTCTCCCCATGCCCTTGTCTCTGTCTGCCTGTCTATATGGAGCACCAATTCAAAATGGAAGGCTAGAGAGTAACTAAGTACTTTTCCATTTAGGAATTTTTAATGAGGCTTTGGGGGGAATTTTTATTGCTGTTATTTATGATTTTCCACTGGTGTATTCCCCATTGATTATCTATTAGCCAGTCAGATTTTATTAAATTTTTGGAAACAGATATTTGCTTAGGTGACATAGTAACAAGTATTTAACTAAGGGAAGGAAATAGGTATTTACTAAGGGAGTATAGTATAGTATAGGTACACAATCCCTCTCCCTAACCACACTGAAAGTCTAGAACCCAGTTTTCCATAAGTAAAAACCATATCTAGGGAAGAGTTTAGAGAACAAATGTGCCAAAGGAGTATTTCACAGTTTCTGGCTAGATGAAGTCTTTTTCCTTTTCCATGACGATATCTTAAAGGTCCTCTTAAGTAGATAGCATTCTGTTGGGCTCTAAGGTTAAGTTGTAGAGTACTGAAACTGTCTTTCTTCAGTAATTGTGTCTTCGTTTGCTTCAGTTCTTGGCTGCTAGTGGAGTACTCCTGCCAGCTGCAGTGGGAAATACAAAAATTTTGACTTTTCAATATTTACATAGTCTTTCTTCAGTTGAGGGATGGGGGACAGAGCAGAGATTTTCTTCCTCCTTCCCCCTCCATCAACAATAGGTTAAACAATTGCTGTTTTTATCCAAGTTGAAAGGGAACGGAGTGACATTTTTTCACTTAACAATAAGATGCTTCCTATATGATATCAACTCCTTTCAATCGATTCATACTTGATTTACACCTTTGGTGGTTGAACAGAGGTGTCTAGAAATTGTTCACAACAGGTTTGCAACTTTGATGAATTGATTCTATCTCAAAGAGGCATTCTCACTTATCAAACTAGAGCGCCTTGTTAGTTACATTAATTGGGACTGAGAGGTATTACACATAGGTATCTACAGACCTTTCTTCTAGAAACTTATGGTAAATGATTTTTAATTTATAATTTAATAATTTAAATTATTTTTACAAATATACATATATGTACATATATACATTGCATACATATCTATATCTATCACATAAGATTAGAATAAAATCATTCCCAGAATTTAAAGAAGTAAAATATTAGTCTAGCCTCCTGAAAGTTTTTAAATGTATGAATGTATGGGCTTTCCTCTTCTACATTGCTCTGATACTATTTGCTGCTTCCTTTTTCTAGAAATTCAAATATAGAGACTTCATTCCTCAGTAATTCATTGTTTTACTCTCCCTTGTATTCTCCCTGATGTCTTTAGTATTATGTCATTCATCTGAAATAAGATCTTCATAAATTTGATGGCCAAACTGTAGTCAAATTTGAGAAGGGAAATGTAACAAAATCACAACTTAGTTGAGAATTAGGTTTTAAAATTAACATATCAGGCATAAATTAACTACAGTAACATTTACCCTTGAAAATCCCTTATGTTGTCCATAAGGTATTATTACATAATATCTTAAATAGTTGCAGTTACATAAAGGGGATAGAGTTTTACTTAAAAAGATAGTTTATATCATAGAGGCAATGGATCTGAAATGGTTGCTATGAGGGAATAAAACTGAGTGGAAATTTTATTTTCCCAGACATTTGACTAAGGTATTGATTAGGAGAGAGAAGCGAAAACTAGGTCTTCTGCTGAAAAATGAAGAAAATAAAAACAGGTCAAGTCCTTGCTAAGAAAAAAAATTGATTAATATGATGGGGAAAAGTGCTCTTGAAAGGGCTTCCCAAGTGATGATTACTATATTAGAGTGCTTTACCATGATTTTTCTTGCTTGTGAATGGAGAAAAGAGATGAAACAAAGAAGTCAAAGGGAACATAGCAAGGTCCTTCTAAGTGACTAGGAAAGTAGAAAGCCCCACTAAAGTTGTTCCTATTTAAGCAGGAGCCAGGACTACAGAAAGTTGCCTTCTCCTGGAATCAGACAGAGAGACATTAATCACAGTCCCATAATATTTACCAATAATTTGCAGGTTACTTTAGTCTAAGGCTTTTTTGGGTATGCATTAATATTATAGCAAATAAATATTAATATTAAACTTATATCATTATAAAATCAAAAAAGGATTAACATTGATAATATGTACTTTCAGTACAAAATGAGAAAAAGGGGAAAAGAGGCAATTACACTATTAAAAAATTAAAAAGAAAACCAATAAAAAATTAATAATTCAGGGGGAAAATATAATGCTCTCAAGCATAAAAATGAGAGAGAAAAAATTGTATTGCACTTAAATTAAAAAAATAATAAAAGAATGTTTTAAAAATCTCTCTCTCTCTCTCTCTCTCTATATATATATATATACATATATATGTATGTATAT
>NC_058132.1:404213255-404226658 GCF_016433145.1 Gracilinanus agilis
TTTTTCTTTTTTTCTTTCTTTCTTTCTTTCTTTCTTTCTTTCTTTCTTTCTTTCTTTCTTTCTTTCTTTCTTTCTTTCTTTCTCTCCTTGTTTCTTTGTTTCTTCTTAAAAGTGTTTCACTGATACCTTTTATTTTTACGTTATATATATTTCAAAGCATTTCCAACTGCGTGGGTCCTTCAATCCACCTCACCACACATCAAATCCCCTTCTGTAACAAAAGAAAAACAATTAAGCAAAAGTACCTTATCATAACACTATCTGATGATGCATAAAACATTTTACCTCCTTACCTTTGTCAAAACAAAACAGATATGCTCCTTTATCTGTTCTGTAGGACTATTTTTTAAGCATTCTGTTATCATATTTCTTCTGATGATCTTTTCCTTCCTATTGTATTAGTCATAGTGCATGTCATTCTCTTTCCATTCATTGCACTCTCTTACCTCAAAAAAAACTTTCCTAAGTTTCTCTTAATTCCTCTTATATTGTGCAAAAAATATTCATTACATCCATATAGCAGACTTTACTTAGTTGTTCTCCATCAGCAGGTAGTGTAGGAGAGTTCCTTTCCCTCTCCCATAATCCTCCATCATTGAATATTCCCATTTTTGTTATCTTGATCAATTTTCAGGGTGAAAGGACGAGCCTTAGAGTTATTTTCATTTGGATTTCTCTTACTATCATTGATTTGGAGCATGTTTTTAGATAGTAATTAAGGATATTTATAATATGCAATTATTAAAAAAAACATTCATTTGCTTTGACATCGTATCTATTAAGAAATGTATTTTGGCTTTATTTTCTTTGTATTCTTGTTAGATCCAGAATAGTTCTGTGAACACAAATGTTATTCTATAAATTATTCTTGTTGTTTTAATTCAGCAAATATTTGTTAAAATATTTCTTAGATTAAAGGATAGTGAGAAAGAAAATCTATTGAGGCTAAGTAGTGAACTTCTCAGTCAAAAGTTGTGAAAATAATATCTTTGCTGAAATTTGATATTTTCTCCTTCCCTTTCTCTTTAAAAAGCAAATTGAATCTTATTCCAAGACTATTCCTTCACCTTGGAAACTGGTAGATTTTTAAAGTCTAGCCTCAGAAGTTCAAAAATTTATTCTTGCATGTACTTGGATTCTCTTCGTGCTCTATCTCTTAGTTACTCACACAGAATAAAATGAGTTTGAGAAACCAGACTCTAGTTGATAACTGTTGCAATCCAATTGTCTTCATCAAATGAGATATTTGTAAAAGAGGGGGAAGGGAAAAAGGAGCTTAATAGTGCCTGATACATAATAGGGCACAATTGAAATGCTTATTCTTTTCCCTCCCTTCTCCCCTTCATCCATTTTATGCTTATAGCACTAAGTAACCTGAGAATGGAAATATAAATAAGGACACAGTGTTGAGAATGCTGGGTATGAGTTTGGAGTAGAAAAGGTTGAGGAATTATGTGTCTCTGACCTCATGTGTGCAAGAAGAGCAAAGATATGTGCCACGGACTGTGCTAATGTCAGTGTTAAATTTACATGTTGCAAAAATTCTTAGCACCTACATATATGGGAAAAATTAAATGAATTACAAGAAGATATAAATGTCATGCCAAGAGATTTCTGGAAAGAAATCTGATTATACTGGTATGAGATTTCAACGTCCCTCTCAGAAAAATAAACAGAAGGAAAATTATAGAATTCAACATATTTCCAGAGAAACTAGAGGTGATAACCTTTGGTTATCTTATAAAAATACTTCTAAAGAATAGGCATATTTTGGAGCCCCATGTGGAACTTTATTAAAAAAATTGAAAAGACAGAAATAAAAAATGCATCCTTTCAGATCATAATTCAAAAAATACTAATCAGTTCAAGGAAAACAAATAAAAGACAATGGAAGCTTAACAATGAAATGATAAATAATAAATGATAGAAACAAATAAGAATTATATGATAGAAAATGACAATGATAAAAAAATAGCAAAATTTCTGGGATGCAGCTAATACACAGCTTGGAGGAAAATTGTATCCCTACAGACATATGTGAACAAAATAAGGAGTCCCAAAACCAAGATAGTGGAGTACAGATAATACTTTTCCAACATTATCCTCTAAATAACTTTAAAATATAGCCTCAAATTGAATTCTGGAGGGACAGAGACAACAAAAGTTTAGAATGAGACATTTTTCGAGTCCAACACAACTTAAGAGATTGTCAGAAGTCTATGACATCAGGAATGGGAGCTAGTCCAGAATGTAGACACCAGTAACATGCCTTGGAGGTGACTGTGACAGTGGCAGTAGCAACTTTGAGAGTTCTCAGTTCAGAGATGGTAAGGGTGTCAAACAAGTTGATCAGGAAGAGATTATAGGGACTCTTTCCTGGCACCAGGGACAGGATCCTGATACACTGTGTACATGCAGCTCTGAGTAGTTTCTCCAAGGAGAAATAGAGCATTAATGCTACAGTGAAACAGGGGTCCTGATCATAATTCCAAGGCAGAAGGGAGACCAATGCTTATAGTTTCAGGAGAGCAGGGGCACCTAATGAAGACTTTTTACAGCAGAGGGGAAGATGGTGAAGATGGGATGGAGTGCTTGAACCTTACTTTCATCAGAATTAGTTCAAAGAGGGAATAACATACATACTCAGTTATAGAATTTTATCTTACTCAAATGAGAAGTAGGAAGGGAAGGGGATAAAAGAAAGGAGAGGACTGATAGAAGGGAGGGCAAATTAAGGGAGACAGTGGTCAGAAGCAAGACAGATTTTTGAGAAGGTATAGGGTGAAAAGAGAGAGAAAAGGATAAACAGGGGGAAAATAGAATGGAGGAAAATATACAGTAATCATAATTGTGAATGTGAATGGGATAAGCTTACCCTTAAAACAGAAACAGCAGAATGTATAAGAAACCCAAATCTTATAGAGATCCAACTCTATATTTCTGGGGGTTCAGAGTGGCGTTTAGTGGCATTGGATTGAATGAGAGCAGTCAGACTAAATGTTTAGCTCATAACTGCTCCAACATGCCATGGAGTTTAGAATTTATTATATACTATTTTCACACAAAGAACACAAAGAAAAACTTACAGCTGATAGAGGTTACAAATCACACAAAAGAAAATCCTTTGCGGCTTCAAAGTAAACATAGAACAGGGTCCAAGGCCGAATTCCAACCACCAATTAGTAGGAAGTTAATTCTGGGAGCAGAAATATATTTCATAGATATTTTTACTAATTGAATTCTATACTCTTGATTTACAGGATTACACCTGGTCAGATAAAGTCTTATCTAGCTTTGTCTGTTTCTGGCCTTTATTGTCTAAGTAATATATTTTTTGGAGTTCAGGCTTCTTAATTATCAAGGAGAGAAATTGTTAACTCAATAGCTGTTGGTCTGCTAAGGACTCAAAGTTTTCCAATAAGAATATTAAGAAAAGGTAGGGATCTGAAAAGGAGTCAAAAGAGGAGCCTCAGATTTTTACCTTAGATATCCCTTTCTGTCTGAGTCCTGACATGCAGTGCAGAAAAAAATAATACACACAGTTTTACTTGCTGATGATTTTGTAATGAGATCCAGATAAAATACCTATTACAGACTCTATTTCTCTAAATGACTTCCAATAGCCTCCTGGAGGGGTCAAGTTGTTTTTGGATTAACCAACCTGCTTACCAGAGCTTTTCAGGGCTCAGGTGACCAGGACCAAACACAAAGACCTCCTCAGCCTGGATTGGTCATGTAGGGAATCCAGATAGCAGGCCCTATCATGACTCTATTTCTCCAATTGGCTTTCCACAAAATCTAGTGCAGCTAATATATCTATTATGTAATGGCTTCTAAATGCATGCATATAAATGAATTATAGATATATTTTATATCAATAATTTCATTGTATGCATGTATACACATGTATACACATATATTTCATTTATTTGTATATGTCCAAAAGTTATTTGCTAATAGATATTTGCTAACAGAACTTATTTATTAGTCATCAAAATCATCAGGAAATATTTCTTATTGTTTCCTGGAACAGGATATAGCTAATTCCGCCCATACTTTTACATGCCTCTCAGAAGACAACCAAGTTGCCATATTTTTATTTAATTTCTTTGTGCTTTCTAGATTAATAATATGCAAACAGAACATTAACACAAATGTGAATTAATTCTTCCTGTGATGTCAGTTTATTATTACTTATGGCAAGAAGATTAATTATTTAGAATATTGACCATTAAATTAATGTTCACAGATATTTTAAGAGCCATGCAATTCTTGATACCATCTGATGTGTTTTCAGCTATTCTGCTGCCATAACAATGAAAATAGACAGAGCTATACAGAACCAAGAACTATATTGCATTTTTGTCTGTTTCCTGGGCTATGATGGCTAGGGAAAAATAAAAGCATCCCCTAGTGACCTATTTTCTACTGATGAGCCTTTTTATACTTGGCTACCCTGAACCTTTGCAGGTCAAAAGTGGAGAGAACTTTTCCCAGAAAATCAACATTGCAACACTGGGATGGCAGCCATGGGAGGGGACACATGCCAGGGGGAAATAGCAGAGGGAATACCCCCGATGATCCCCTAGTCCACAGACAGACTAGTTTCGTGAACATGCATCATTTTCGACATTTTGATCCCAGGCCCCAAGCTAATCAGAGATCAAGATTACATAGAGTTTTAGAAAAAGAACTGGCATGGCTTTATTACAAGACTGTTTCCTTGTCCAGAGGGGAAAGCAGTCTAGACCACTGAAAACACAGTATTTTATGAGTTGCCTACTAAGGAATGAGAATGAGGAGCAAGGACCCAGGAAACTTAACTCTGTGTCACAGCAAGCAAGTGGCTGGGGAGGAGATAATTAATGTCTGGTCTTTTGATCAGTTGAACCTTGGCATACATGCATCCTGGATGTTGGGGCTATACTGGTCAAACAAGTTTTCACTGGCTCACAATCTTAAACAGAAGATATATAGTGCGTTCTCTGGACCATCTCCAAAGCCTTTCTTTCCAACTTGGAAGAACCCATTAGAGCTGATATTCCACTGATGTAGCTTTGGCAAATACCCATTCACTTCTTTTCCATAATAATACATCACTGGGAGACTTTTGTGGAACACTGAGTACACAACGGGGACTTAACAGATATATGTCCACTGGCTGATCAAGAAATCAAAGATCAGGGATTCTTGAAAGTACTTACACCTAAATTTTCAAAAAGGAATATTCTTCATGGAAAGCTATCTCATACTATAGCATTAGAATACAAACCTAAACAATAAAGATTTTTTTGACAATATTGGGTAAGAAAAAATGATTTAGGTTGGGGGATTAGGGAATGGCATCCATGTGGTTACATTTATTTAATCTCCACTCCTGCTCAAAACATCTTTAAATTTATTAAATCCTTCAGTATTGTGGAAGGGTATAAATGATTACCTCAAGAGCAACCCCAAAGAAAAACTTTGACTTAAATCACAGGTAATTTATGGGTCAAGGAGGCATTTGATATTCCTATCAGGAAGAGATATGAGGTTTTCCACAATATTTTATCCAAGGCTCATTTATTTTTGCCTCCAGAATCTGTTACAGAGATGATTTTTCCCTTTGCTTAAAGGCAACAAGTAATTTCATCCATTTAATCTGGCTAGGCAGTTAGATCCTACAGTGGATAGATAACTATGCCTGCAGTCAGGAAAACTTGAGTTCAAACCTGACATCGAACTGGCTATGTACCTCTACACAATCCACTAATGGATTTTCTTCAACTGTAAAATGGGAATAACAATAGTACTTATCTTAGAAGGTTGTCATAAGGAACAAATGAAATAGTGAATGTAAAGTGTTTAGCATAGCACATAGTAAATGCCTAACACATATTTGTTCATTTCCTTTTACATCTGAGAAAATGAAATCAAAATTCCAATCTTCTGACATAACTGGTTACTTTGGAAGGATGAGAGAATGGATTTCTTTCAGAGCTCAATTTTATTTTAATAATATCATTCATTATTTGTCTTCATTTTTCTCCCTTAGACTAATGAAAGATACTAGTGTTTCCTTTTATTGAATGTAACAACTTGTACCATGTAAGAATGAAATTTGGGAGATGCCATCTTTAAGTATATATATGTATTTTCTATGGACATGTGGAAATTATCAAACTACATTTCCCGTGGTCCAACGGGTTTCTGGTTCCAGTTCTTTGGGCGTGGGGATGCCTACGTCTCCACACAGAGAACAGTTTAAATCTCCTGGGTTGGGGGGAGTGGCCCTCTTGGCCAGCAGACTCAGGAAGAGACGGGAGGCAATAATGGCCAGGGCGGCAGTTTTGAATTCTTACAAGTGTGTGGTCTAATGACTTTATCTATCAGCATGGCTTTAATTAAAATACTAATTTGTATAATTATCTTAGCCTTTATTATTTTTAATCTTTATAACCATGAAGACCTGGTATATTTTCATGGACCAAGGACCATTGGGTGGTGTTCCCATAGAAAGAAGATGACTCTTGAGCTCTTGAATCTTAGTACAAGACCTATGTCTCATGTCTCATTAAGGTTGTCTAGCTTACTTCTGCTTAGGCACGATTTCTTAACAATTTTTTTTTAGCTATGGAACCCTTTGGCAGTTGGGAAAGCCTATGGACTCTTCTCAGAATAATGTTTTGAATGAATAAAAGAAATTCATAATAATATAAAAGAAATCAATTATATTTAAATAATTATCAAAGTATTTTAACCCAGTTTTGTGGACTCTAGTATCTTTGATATCTCTTATGTCCCCACCTTCCTTTCCTATTTAGTGAAACATGTATATCAATTGGATCTGTGCTTCCTTATTTTTTGTATAGCTACAGAGAAATAAAGATTTTCTATCCTTGGACTTGTATTTGATGTATTTGATTATTCAGGGAATAAATCAGGAAGGCCAGGAGGTTTGACATTGGTTCTCTCTCCCTCCTTTTAGGCTTTGTGTTCTGGGCAGAGTCAAGATGACGGCTTAATAGCAGCAAAAGCTTTTATGCTTTATGTGGTCTCACTCATTTTAAGAAACTGGTGTCAACCAAAATTGGGACATTAGTGCATTGCTGGTAGAGTTGTGAACCTGTCCAACCATTCTGGATGACAATTTGGAATTATGCTCAAAGGGCTTTAAAAGGCTATCTGCCTTTTGAGCCAGCCATAGCACTGCTTGGATTATACCCCAAAGAGATAATAAGGAAAAAGAATTCTACAAAAATATTTATAGCAGCGCTCTTTGCGGTTGCAAAAAATTGGAAAATGAGAGAATGTCCTTCAATTGGGGAATGGCTGAACAAATTGTGGTATCTGTTGATGATGGAATACTATTATGCTAAAAGGAATAAAGAACTGGAGGAATTCCATGTGAACTGGAATGACCTCCAGGAATTGCTGCAGAGTGAAAGGAGAAGATCCAGGAGAACATTGTACACAGAGACTGATACACTGTGGTACAATTGAAAATAACAGATTTCTCTATTAGCAGCAATGCAAGAATCCAGAGCAAGGCTGAGGGACTTATGAGAAAGAAAACTAGCCACATTCAGAGGAAGAACTGTGGGAGTAGAAACACAGAAGAAAAACAACTGCTTGAATACATGGGCTGAAGGGGATATTATTGGGGATGTAGACACTAAATGATAACTCTGGTCCAACTATCAATAATATGGAATTAGGTCTTGATCAGCGATACATGTAAAACCCAGTGGAATTGAACATTAGCTAAGGGGGGTTAGGGGCATTTGGGGGAGAGGGACAGAACATGAAATATGTAACTATGGGAAAATATTCAAAATTAAAATTAAAAATAAATAATAAAAATAAATAAAATAAAAATAAAAAAGGAAAGAAACTGGTGCCAAGTCATGCACTGACAGGATGTTCCATGTAATTGGGAAGAAGTTGATACCAGCAATGATGGTCATCTGTGCCCTGATTCAAAGATTCAAACCACTTTGGAAACAATGGAAAGTAGCACCAAATGAAGCACATGACCAACACATCCTAAGAGAAAAATGGCAGTGAGATGATCTCCATCTATCTGCCACCACCACCAGACCACAATCAGAAAAGCCCAGTCTATCAACTCCTGATGGAAGGCATTTCTTTGAGGAGGTAGGTACCCAGTCTTTCCTTTTGCAGCCATATCTGGAATTATTTGAAGGTCAAGAGTAAGAGCAGAAGTCAGAAGAGGGAAGAGTCCAGAGATGCTGGAATTAAGCATGTCTTCCTTGAATAAATAAACCTTCCCTCCGTTTATGGCTCCCCAGGTGCAGTAAGTGGAAAAAAAAAAAAACTTGGCTGTATCACCCTGCCTTTCCAAACAAACAGCAGCCAGCATCACATAGGTTAATTGCAAAATGATTCAAGGCAAGCTTTAGCTCATGTATGAAAGGAGGAAGTCATTTAGAATTCTGATAATTTACATTTATAAGGACAGTATTGCTTGCAAGAAAACTACCCCCCTGGGGTTATTTGTTATTTCATCATTACCAAAACAGATGGTCATGGCTACTGCACCGCATCAAAAGAGTATTTCTTGAATGATTTTTTGAGTGTGTGTGTGTGTGTGTGTGTGTGTGTGTGTGTGTGTAGAGACATGTATACACAAGGAGCTTGAGAGATATGGTATATTTTTAATTCAAAGGATTTAGTAGATAGAGACTCGAGACCCCTTTTAGCTCTTTCATTCTGCGAAACAAGGTTTTCATGCATACTTTGTATTTATTGCAGTAATGCAGTTCTAAAATTCAGTGATACATTAGCACCACCTAAAGGCTTTATACCAAGCTCCATCTCTACACTATGTGAATGCAGACTGATGAAATGCAGTCTTGCTGGAGTGATAAGAATTGACTAGCAATTGATACCTTGGTAGCCAGCCGTACCCTCCCTTGCTATTAAAATTTAGAAGCAGATCCTACTAAGTAATTTTGTAATGCTTTCCCTGAAGAAGTAAGCATTTCTTTCTTGTTCACTAGCTTCCTTATCTCAGGAGTCCATTGTAAAATGGCTTTCTACAAATCTTTGTCTTCTAGAAGCTGCTGTAGGATATTTCTTTGTATGGGCATCTTTCTTATTCTTATGTAATATGTTATTTCAACATATGAGGACTGAAGTTTTTCTTATCAATGGGACAAAGATAGGTTGGAAAGAGATAACACTTCTGTTTAAAAGTCAGAGGCAAGAAAATTTAGGAAAAAACACATAAAATAAAATAAAGATGAATACAAAAGAAACCAGTTATATTGAAAGACAGTTATCAAAGTATTTTAAAGCCAATTTTATAGACCTTTGTTTAGCATCTCCTGATACTTCCTATGATGCCATCTTCCTTTCTTATTTAGTGAAACATTCTTATTAGCCAGGTCTTTGCTTCCCTATTTTTTATATAGCTACTGAGAAATAAGTAAAGTTTTTTTTTTCTATCCCTGGATTGGTATTTTGTTGTATGTTTTGGTATATTGAAAAGAATTCGATTCCCCCCACGTGATTTTCCAGAAGTGACATGGCTAATAAGTACCAAGGTCAAATTTGAACCCAAGTGTTTCTGACTCCAAGTCTACTTCCTTCCTGCAGGTCTCTAGTCAGGGATGAATTCTGACTTCTTCCCTTTTCATATCATATGTCCTTATTAATTACAGCGTTGTACAAAATAGAGAACCCTGGAAAACCTGGGTATGGTAACATATTATGACTCTGGACAAGTCCCTGGGCCACCTCCAAGTACCCCGAGTGACTCTTTAAGACTCAATTTCAGAAGGGCTATGGAAGCAGTATAGAGGGATTGTCTTTCTTTAGTGTTCTTTATCACGATAAAATCATAGGTCTCAAAAGTTAAACACTGGGTCATTTTTGCTCAATATGGCTGAATGAACCATACAATGCACAGCAACATCTTGGTCCACAGTCAACACCCTTTGGAAGTATGGCCACTCTATGATAGACACCAATGGATAGAACTGTTTTCTTAGAGATTTGTGTCCTATAAAGTATTTACTGTTCCCTGTAGGATTCAATTAAATTATATTGAAATGAGATTGAATTAAATTGTGTATTTTAGAAAGGATTTGATTATCCTAAAGAATTAGAGGAGAGGGAGAGATTCCAATAGCTTTTGGTGGTATGATCATCATTAGTTCCCCATTCTGTCTTCTTCCCTCTCTTTACTTACCTTAGAGATAAAATCTACTGATGGATCATCAATAAAATACATTATTAATAATTTAAAAAACACACATTAGGGGGCAGCTAGGTAGTTCAGTGGATTGAGAACTTGGGTTCAAATCTGGCCTCAGATACTTCCCAAGCTGTGTGACTCTGGGCAAGTTACAAATCATATTACCTAGCCTTTACCACTCTTCTGCCTTGGAACCAATACACAGTATTGATTTTAAGATGTAAGGTAAGGGTTTTTAAAAACAACAACAATAACAATACGCATTTACCTCTAAGGTACTCTCCCATCTTTGTATGACTCCTGCTGATAGACTTAGGATAAATGAATGAAAAAAAGCATTCATTGGATTCTTATTATGTGCCAAACAGTGTACGTGGGATACCAAAAAAAAAAATGTGCCTGCTCTCAATGAGTCAATAGGAATTAGGAGGTTTGATGGAATTATGGGTAGTGCCTTGGTAAGGTGTTTTGATTTGGAAAGTTGTATGGAACCATAAACAAAAAGATTGACGTGTCCTGTCTAGAAGAAATATCAGTATTGCTTTGATTATAGTTCCAGAGCTGAAAAATGAGATAGCAGGATAGGAGAGGATGCAGGCTGCCAAAGACAGGGAGGAGAAGGTGCTTGTGGAGTAGAATCAGCATGGATCTCTGTGTATTTTCCTTCCCAGGCACCTCTAACAACCAAACCTGACTGATTCTTCTCTTTTCAAGAGACCTTGATTTTTTTTTTCATCTATATTGGGTGCTGCTAAAGCAACTGGCTGCATCTTTTCCCAAGCCTGAATCTGACTTCAGCAGAAAAATCCCTGCATTTCCTTGGCAGACGGGATTTGTGATTTTCTCTTTACTGAAACAAAAACAATGCAGTCTGATTTGAGATTGATAATCTGTATAGGAGAGTTTACTCAGCAGGTGTTTCATATACCTCTGAGCTGAAGACAAAAATTCAGGGTAGATAACAAAAGGAAGGTCTTTCATCCACTCTCCTGCAACAACAAAGATGCTCTGTCCATCTGTTATTTGGGAAATTTGCAAATAGGAGAAAAAGTGGAAGAATATGAAAGGAAAGGAAAAGGTGGGGTATTTGCAAATTTGAGGTGGGATAAAACAATTTTTAAAAATAGTTTTCTCAAATAAGTACTTGCTCTATTTGAAATTCAGTTTGATAAAGCTCACCTTTGCTTAATCTGACAGAAACAATCTAGGGCTCTTTGATGGTGCTCCCAATACAAATCATTAATATTGGTGGTAGCTAAATGGAACAATGGATAAAGCACTCGGCCTGAAGTCAGGAAGACTTGAGTTCAAATCTAGTTTCATTTACTGGCTGTCTGATTCTGGGCATGTCACTTAAGCTCTATTTACCTCTGTTTCCTCAACTATAAAATGAGAAAAAATAGCAATACCTACCTTGCAGGGTTGTTGTGAATATCAAATGACACATATGTAAAGTGTTTAGCAGAGTGCCTGGCATATAGTAGGTGCTATGTAAATGTTTATTCTCTTTCTCAAATACTTTTTGAGGAGAGCACCAGACCTGGAGTCAGGAAGATCTGAGTTCAAAGCTGGTCTCAGACACTTACTAGCTGGGTGACCCTGGGAAGGTCACTCAGTCCTATTTGCCTCCATTTCCTCCTCTGGAAAATGACCTGGGGAAGGAAATGGCAAACTACTCCAGTATCTCAGCCAAGAAATTATGGCCCAGTAGGGAAGCAGAAGTCTGGGGTTGCTGGAGAAAATGGCGGACTCCTCAGAAGTTAAAGTTCCACATAATTTTCACATGCTAGAAGAACTTGAAGAAAGTTAAAAAATAGTAAGCAATAGTACAGTTAACTGGGGACTTGAAGGTGATGAAGATATGACACTTACAAGGTGGATATGCATGATTATTGGGCCACCAAGAAAGCAATATACAGTCTGAAAGTAGAATGTGGGCCCAAATACTCACAAGCAGCTCCAATAGTTAGATTTGTAACAAAAATTAATTAAAAGGATAAATAATTCCAATGGAATGGTGAATGCATGGAGCATGCCAGTGTTAGCAAAATGGCAAAATTCTTATAACATTGAAGTTGTACTTCAAGAGCTAAAGCATCTAATGATGTCCAATGCAAACATGAATCTTCCACAACCTCCAGAAGGACAAACATACAGCAATTAATTTGAACAAATCTCTCTCTTATCTAAATCAACAATCTTCTATTTGTGCTAATGTCTTGATTAAGTCCAACAATGCAAAACCCACACATTAAAAGAATTCCAGGTGGTATACATGACCAGGACTTTTGTAAGAATATATTTAATATATGCATACCCATTATGTTTTCAGGCACAATGGGAAGAAAAATGCTGCACAATATTTTTTCCTCTTATCAAGACACTATCATTTATGCACAAACCTGGAAAACTCCAATTGGAATCCAGGTTTTATAAGATGTACGCATGACAAGAAGTATTAGTGGAGTAATGTATGTTTTAGAAATCTAATTTCTCAAGAAGGAAATTATAAATGGCATGCTTGGTCCATCTTGCTTAGTGAAAGAGCTGCAATTTAAATTGTTTAAAGTAGCAGGTACAATAAATACTGTTGCTAACAAAAAAGTATGTTCAGGATTGTTTTGATACCTGCATTTATGAAAAGGAGGAGGGAACAAGGGAAGGAGATAGATTTTTTAAAGCACCTCTTGTGTGTTTCATGTCACAGACATGGTAAATATTTTGTTCTGATAAACCATGAATTTAAGTTTAAGAGAAAAATAACAAGGAAATAGATATATGGATATGTTGTTCTGAAATTAAAGTTAATGGTAAAATATAAATAAAATGAGGAAAGAAAAGAAAAGAAAAGGAAAAAAGAAAAGAAAAGGAAAGGAAAGGAAAGGAAAGGAAAGAAAAGAAGAGAAGAGAAGAGAAGAGAAAAGAAAAGAAAAGAAAAGAAAAGGAAAGGAAAGGAAAGGAAAGAAAAGAAAAGAAGAGAAGAGAAGAGAAGAGAAGAGAAGAGAAAAGAAAAGAAAAGAAAAGAAAAGGAAAGGAAAGAAAAGGAAAGAAAAGAAAAAAGAAAAGAGTCAAAATACTTGACTAGTAGCCAGAGAACATGACTTCCAATCCTATCCCTGACACTGGTTATATAGTCATGGGGTTCTGCATAAATATTTTTCTCAGACATAGTAACCATTATGACCATCCTTATCATTTG
>NC_058132.1:404226681-404273809 GCF_016433145.1 Gracilinanus agilis
AGAAAAGAAAAGAAAAGAAAAGAAAAGAAAAGAAAAGAAAAGAAAAGAAAAGAAAAGAAAAGAAAAGAAAAGAAAAGAAAAAAAAAGAAAAAAAAGAAAAGAAACCATGACCCACATGAAGTCAGACCCGACTGAAATGACTGAACAACAAAATGGAGAGCCAGTGGGAACAGCAGGAGAGCCAGTAATTGAACTGGAGGTTTTGAATCTAAGATCAGTGCTCTTCTTACTTATACAATGTTCCCAAGCATATAGCATTATATGTTTAGAACTGGAAGGAATCCTAGAGGTAATTCAGTCCACCCCTCTCTTTTTACTTATGAGTAAACTGATGCCCAGAGCAGTAAAATTATACCCAGTCACAAAGTTAACTCTCAACAGAACTATCATTTAAACTCTATTCATCTGACTCCATATCCAAGCTTTTTTCCATATAACTTGTTTTTCATGTTTGTGTCTTGTTTCTTGTTCTTGAGGTAGGGCATAAGTTTTTCTTGAAGATTTAATTTTATTATTTTAGTTTGTTCAACTAATTTTTAGTACCCTTTCTCCCTTCTTCTCCTGATATCACCTATTCACCTCTTTTTCACATATGTCAAAATGGAAGTCAAATAAGTCTGAAACAACTGAACAACAATTGATGTAGTAAGTTAAATGAAAACTTTTCTCTGGGAAATCACTTTAACATAAATCTTTCCTTATTTTAACTATCCTACTTGACTATTCCAGTGGTGCCACAAGGGGAGTAGATAGTAGTTGGTCATTATGCTGTTGTTCAAATACATTCTATACTAAATGTTAAATATAAACCAATACAAAATACTTAATAGATTTTATTGTGTTGTTATTGTTGTTGGAAACCATGTGGCCTCAATTCCTATCTGGACTTGAATTTAAAATTAAGTACAAGAGGCATTAGCATAACAGATTAGCTTCTATGGCTAGTCCCCATATGGCCAGACATGGCCAGGAGTGCACAAATTTGAGAGGCTGTTGAGGAGATTTTTGGAAGGTATAACTTGAGGTCATTGGATGAAACTCAGAAAGGGATGCTAATAATACAGTAAATTATTTTCTCAGTCAAAGCTGAAACCTATATATTCCATTGCTTTAATAATTTCAAATTAGGCTTGATATTTAATAGGTGTCAAGAATGTAGAGAAATGAAAAAAGAACTTAATAGACCCCTGCTACCCAGGTAAATTAATGTTGATAGAAGTCAAATATTATTCAACATACTACATATTTACTTTGGTTTGTTGAATATATAATAGTAATGTTGCCTTGAAGAGAACTGAATTATTACACTTGAGAAATATAACAGGTCATCTTAATAATAGATATTTGTTGGAAAAGATATATAGATATAGATATATAGATATATATGTTTGTGTATGTATACATATAGTAATATGGAAGAATATTGGCACTATTATGGTCATACATTTCCATCTATTGAAGACTGATAAGTAATACGTAGAATAAAAAACCAAGATGGCATATGGTAAAATAAAAAGCAAAGTTATAATTGGATGTTGGGTGGGAAACTCAGAACTCAGAGGATTAATTTCTTCAACAACAATAAAGGAGGCTTCTTTCTTCTTTAAGGGATGTTGCCATACAAGAAGAATCATATGCAACCTCAGTTTCTTTCTTCTCTAAGGGATGTTGCCATACAAGAAGAATCATAAGCAACCTCAGTTTCTTCATTTGATTTAAATGCTCTCTAATGTTGGATTAGATAGCAAAAGTATCATTTTATTATGCTATGACATGTTTTCCAGGTCCTTCTTCTAACAGTTACCAAAAATAGATCTGAAAAGAGAATTTCTAGAACCAAAATTAATAAGAAAAATAAAAGGTCTAACATGGAATTTGTAAAGATTTGAAGAAAGGAGATGCCCAGATATGTCATAGCCTTATAACTAGAGACTCTTTGTGTTGGAATGGACTTTGTGGGGATTATTTTGTTTAATTTCTCCATTTTTAGAGGTGGAAAACTGACATCTAGAGACGTTAGGGGACTTTCCATGGTAGGACTAAAATTAGATCCTGGGTATCCTATCTTACCAGTAGAAAAAGATGTACTGGTCTTAGTGGACCACAGGTTGAATAGGATATGTTGTAAATAAACAACTTAGTGCTTAATGAACAAATAAGTAGAGTTCAATTTATAAACCACTGTAAAGAAGGAATTTGCTTAGTTAACTTTATCATAAATAATAATGGCTCACACTTATATTGTACTTCAGAGTGTACAAAACTCTACTCTCACTAACTCTTTGAGAGAGATAGTAAAAAGTATAATGATCCTCATTTTAAGGATGGGGAAATGGAGGTTCATAGGTATCCAATAATTTACCCAAGATCAAATAAGGAGAAAGTAGGGGAACAGGGATTTGAACCTAGGAATTCTTAATCTAAATCTAGATTTGTGTAAAAATCATGGTGAGTATTTAACTCGTAAACATAGTCTTGATTTGTCCTCATAATTTACCACCTGTTTCTGCTCTCCTGTACTGCATCATGGTCTTCAGAAACTCATATTCCTCCAAAATTTACACCAACTCTGAAAACACACCATTTTAGTCACCTCTGGGCCTCTTCCTTCCCTCTGGTTGAAGAGGGTGGAGGGTAGACTTGGAGAGTTCCTTCTAGATCTTGCACTTAAGAAGGGAAAAAAGGGCAGGCAGCTCATAATTTTCCTGTAGCTGAATAACTTCATTATGCCTAGGACCATGTACCTTTCCTCTCCCATTCCTTTTTCCATTTCAGCTTCTTTTTTTTTTTTGCATTGTCTTCCCCATTAGATTGTGAGCTCTTTGAGGGCAGAGACCATCTTTTGACTTTTGACTATCCTTAGAGCTTAAATTGGACAGTTACTGGCACATAGTAAGATCATAAAAAGCTATTTATTTATGATTATTCATCTGGTATATGACTTCTTTAAAAGTATCCCAATTAATACCTTAGAAAGGTCTAGGGTTCCATGCTCATTAATGCTTCATACAAATATTTTTAAAGTACCTTATGACTGGTTCAACCCAAATTAACCAATCTGGTATTAGGATGTCCTTGCATCCTAAAATCAGATGGTATAGTATGGAAGGTTCTTTCCTTCTCAAAGGGGCTTTTAATGATCATTCATAAAGCATCAAAACCTTGATTTTTCAAATTCCTCTTCTTCCTATGGTTTATTCCTGAATTTCTCATTCGAAACTTCTTTCCTGTCCTTCTCTCCTGTTTATTTGATGTTTGAGCTAATACCACTGAAACATCACAATCACAACTGCTAGCAGATCATACTTGGACTTGCCCAAGGGGGAAAGTATACTCATTTTGCTAATTTACAACTGAAAATATTTTTTAGTTCAAAATATGATTATTTCCTTTTTTTTATATTTGACTTCTGTATGTGGTATCTCTATATAAAAGACATCTCTGTATGTGTGATATAGTACACTTTGGAATTTAGTTGAAAAGTCAATTGAAAGGCTCTAGGTGGAGTTAGGGCTTTTACTAATCTTGTTGAGTATGGCTACTTTTGGTAACCCTGAGAAATACCACTGAATCCTCTTCTGACAACCACTGGCTTTTGTGTTGCAAATGCCCTAGTGGTTCTTCAGGTATTTCTTGAACATACATCCTTGAATGGACTGGAGTTGAGAGATTGGATGATAAATGATATACAGGCAGAGTGACATAATTGATAGCATCCCACAGTTGAAGTTGAAGCCTTGGTTTCAAATTCTGTCTTAGATACTATTAGCTGGATGACTCTGAGTCCCTTAACTTCTCTGAGATTCAATGTGCTTCCCTAAAATTGGAATACTAATAGTATTTACCTCAAAAAGTTGTTGCAAAGATCAAAGGAAATGTGTGTAAAGGGATTAGAAAACCTTAAAATGTTGTATAAATATAACTTATATTTTTATTTTAATGATAGGAGTATTGCTATCAAAACCAGGAAATCAAGATTCCAGTCCTTCAGTCCTTCATCTGCCCCCTCATCTGTAGAGGGAGGAGACTCACAAGCCTATTGTGAAGAAAGCACTTTGAAAAAGTTTAAAGGGTTCTAGACTTATGCACTGTAGTAAATTGAAAGAATTTCACTTATTTTCTTGAATATTCTAAGACCCCTTCCAGTTTGAAAATTACCCTAAGGGGTTTTCATTCTTAATGCCAAAGCAAAATTTTGCAAGCCTATGAACTCTTATCCCCACATTAAAAGAAAACAAAAGCACTCCTCCCCCCCTCACAAATCTATTACTCTCAGAAATAACTATTGTGTGTCGTACTCCACCCTCTTTCCCTTTTTCTCCAGAGATTCTAGGGCAGTATCTATGTTAATTAAGGGCATTGAATTGTCATGGTGCATATCTGGACAGATCCTTAGGTGGGAAATGAAATACTTTCACAAAAGGGAAGTGAAGAATATTTGAGTGGTAGAGCTTGTATTGTTTTTAAGTGGGTATCTGGAGTGAAGGGTGGTGCTAGGCTAGAGGATTATCTTTGGGGAGAGGTGATGACCTTGCTCTACCCAGGGTTTTCTGAGAGTGGACTTGTACTTCTGTGTGCAGCTTGTGGGGTTGTTTCTGGTGACCTCTCCTTCTTTTCCTGCTTCCCTTCCCCTGACTGTCCCACCTAGTCAGTTATTCTCGCTGGGGTTCATAACCCAGGGTTCACAGACCTACTAAGGAATCCATAGAGAGACTTCAAGGGCTCTGTGAATTTGAATGGGAAAAAATACACCTTTATTTTCACCTTTACTTTAGTACCTTTGGTTTGTTTTGTAATCCTATGTATTTATTTTATACATTTAAAAACATTCCATGACACAGCAAAAGGTTAAGAACCTCTGCAGTTATCAGGTGAATTAGGCTGGGTCTCTTAAGAAGATTTGGGTTTTCTTCAGTTTGAAAACAATAAAAGGCCTTGGCTATCAGAAGGGGTTGGGGGGAGGTTTGAGAGGAGGCTCCATTTGGGGGCTTGAAGTCTTCTGGGAATGTCTATGCCTATTTGCTGTTGATTTTGAAGGTGAAACAAATAGTATTTTATTTTAACCCTATTTAACCCTAATCTTGTATTCAAGTATGTTATTTTAATTATTAAATTAGTAAAGTATTTTAAAGTGGATTTTATGGTCCACCAAGGACTTATTGAATTTTAAACCTCAAACTTGAATGATAGGCTAAGTCTGTAATGCTTTGAGTAAGGAAAAACCCTTGTGGGAGAGAGTGTTATAGAGAAAAGAACACCACATAGCTAGTCAGATGATCTGGGTTTGAATTCTGATTTAGCTAGTCACTGATTTCATAGTCTTGGGCAAATCACTTAGAGTTTCTTGGCCTCAGCTTCTTCATCAGTAAAATAAGTGATTTGGGCAAGATTATGTAAAAATTTCTTTCCGGTTATCAATCCTAGGAGAGTTTATTTTTCCTTAAAATGAAGGATTTCTGATTTAACAGATCTGATAACAGCTCCAATGGGCTGTAGTAATTACCTCAAAGATCAAAGCATCTGTTGGTCAAGTGTTCAAAAACTGAAATGGTAGCTGAGTTAGTCTACCAATTTGGCACCTGGTAGGGACCCTAAATCTCATAAATACAAGGAGAAGATTAGAGAAGATTATGCTTAAACCATAAAGCATATACATATTGGTTGATATCTAAAGTTGCAGCATTTGTATACCTGACTATAACTATTCGACATGCATCTGTGCAGGTTTTTGAAATTCTGCCCTTACATTTATTTGGCTGATGACAGTCATAATTTATTTAAGATTTCCTACAAATAAATGCCCCTATATATATCATCGTATTTGCCCTAAGCCATTCCTAAATGAGCCAGGTAGTTGTCAAGGTCTAGACATTCCAGCTTCCCAAAAGAGAGCCTGAGTTTTCTTGTTAGTTATTTTTAATGCCAGCTAAACTTGGTCAAGCATGTCCACATACTTCGTGTTTGCAATAGACAAGTGACAACTTTTAGCAGCAGCAGCAGCAGCAGCAGTAATTGGAATCAAGATCAAATGTAACATGGAGATGACAACTCAACAATATTAGGAGACTCCATGGACAAGGCTTGAGTCTCCTTCTGCCCAACGTCATTTCTTCCACGGCATCTTCCGATGGATGGCAGCTTATTGCTTGCCTTCTTTTCCCCACTGGTACTCAGGGGTGGAAAACACAAAGAGCATTCAGAGCCAAGTGGAGAAAAGATGAATTTTTAAAACTTCTGAAAGAACTTGGTCCAAGGGGAGGTAGAGTAGGGAAAAGAGGAGGAAACAAGGAAGATACCAAAATAAATCCCCAGTGTTTTCCTCTTTATGAACAAGCATGTAATGTCTGTTAGTAAAACCCAATAGGACAGGTCAGAAAGTAAGAAGGCAGACTTCTTGTCTGCCTCTTTCCATTTATTTCTATTCCCATTGCCTCAACTGGGAGAAATTGTCCTGTTGGGTTATGGAGCCATCTGTCCTTTGGGGCTCAGGAACTCTACAGCTATATCCACGATGCTAGCCAGTCCTACATCGTGCCTGCAGTGGGCAAGTCTTAGGAACTGCACTCTTCACAGTGACAGGAGAGGATGTACCGGTAGGTGGCTGTGAGCCTCATTCCTCCAGAGCATCGAAGCCTCAGGGCCTTCAGTTTGGAGGTCTGGGGCCGGCAGCAGTGGCAGGTAGAGCGGAAGGGTTGCTTCAGAACTGTGCTGAAGGAGACGAGAGGCTCAGAACGGGAGGGCTGACTGCAATGCCCTTCACACCTAGCCAACAGCACCATCTGAAAGAGAGAAAAGAAAATAGTCAACCCATTTGTCTAAAATATCCATCTTTTTGTCTATGTGTGTGTGATAATTAGGTCAAAAGGAAGAGCTATAGAATCTTTTTGAAATACTAACATATATTAGCTGTGTGACCCTGGACAAGACACTAAATCCTCTTTGCCTCACTTCCTCATCTGTAAAATGAGCTAGAGAAGGAAATGGCAAACAGCTCTAGTATCTTTGCCAAGAAAACCCCAAATAGGGTCATGAAGAGTCAGATATAAATGAAAATAATGGGATAACAACACAATAATAAAATGAGCCACCTAAGAATTTATTTCCCCAAAGACACTCTCTGTATTTTACTTTAGTTTTTCTCTAGACAAAAGTGGAAGTATCTATCTCAGTATGACATTAAGGATGCACATCTAAGGTAATTAAGGGTCATAAATAATTAAGAGTAATAAAGAGTAATAAAAAGTCAATAGCTGTTATATTTGATTTTAAAATTTTTTACTAATGCCATTTCTTAAGGCATCATGTCTTTCTCCTTTGTTCTCAATTAAGAGAGGCATCCCTTAAAACAAAAATTTTAAAGAGGGAGGGAGGGGAAAGACTTCAATAAAACCAAACAACACATTATCTGACAGCATAGGCAATATTTCATATTTTTGGTCTCCTACCTCTAACAAGAAAAGAGAGTGGTGCTTTTCCTCAATTCTACCCCCAGGCTAGTCTTAGTTGTTACTAACGGTGTAGTTGTAGAGTGATCAGTTTTGTATTTTTGTTCCTATAATTTATATTGTCATCATATATACTGTTTCCTGGTTCTGTTTACTTTATCTTGTATCTTCATATAAATCTTCCCATGCTTCTCTGAAGTTTCCTTATTCACTGTTTCTTATACTATAATAAAATCCTACATTCTATCTTCCCCAATTTGTATAACCATTCCCTAATCAACAGGTGCTCACTTTGTTTCCAATTCTTTCTTACCACAAAAAGTGCTGCCACAAATATTTTGGTGTATGTAGAATCATTTCTTCAATATGGTTTTTGTTTTTCTTCTTAAGACCTAGCACTGGGAGCTCTAGGTTGAAGAGTATGTATATTATTTTGTTATTCAGTCCTTTATTAGTTCATTACTCCATTTGGGATTGATTTTCTTGGCAAAGATACTGGAGTGGTTTGCTATTTCCTTCTCCACCTCATTTTACAGATGAAGAAACTGAGATAAATGGTGTTTAAGTGACTTGTCTAGAGTCCCACAGCTCATAAGTATATGAGGCCACGTTTGAACTTAGAAAGATGAGTGAGTCTTCCTGACTCTATACACTGAGCCAACTAGTTGGGCACTCTGTTACCTTTTAAACTTCTATTTCAAAAACAGAGAGAATAAGATTAGTCTTGGAGAACTGGAAAAGGGATGACAATATACTCATCTTAAAAATGGAGAGGTGTTCTCTGTAAGATGTCATGTGAATTTGAACAAGCCAGAGGGAATTGCAATCCTGCTAGGAGCTCTCCAGGTTAAAGGACTTCAGAAAAAATGGGACAGTGGGCTGGCTGCCCATTGAAGTCCACTGACCATACAAATTGTAATAACTTACTTTCATACATGTCTCTCATTCCTGAAAAGTTCTCTCATCTTTGCTTTCTGGAATCCCTATCTCTATCCGAGGCTTTAAGCTTACACTGGTCATTTCCTGCTCATCTCTTTTCTTCCATTCCTATCCTCTCCCACTTTGTATGTACTTTAAATATACTTCTCTGTGAACACATTGTTCCCCTTCCCCCAAAAAAATGTAAATTCTTTCTGAGCAGGGACCCTTTTTATTTTTGCCTTTGTATATCCAGTACCAAGCACAATGTCTGGTCAGAGCCTTTAATGACCCCTTTCAACTGTCCTCCCTTTATATTTCATCTGGACAACTCTATAACCATGTAATTGCAGAACATTAACACCATTATCTGGACACAAAGAATCAAGTAATCACTTAGCAACCACATTAAAAAAAAAAAAAAGACCCAGAAGTTCCTAGTACCCAAACACAATGACTTTGTGAAGAGCAAATAATGGTTTATTTTTCCTATACAGGAGCATGTCATATTAACAGGAAAAATAAGACATGTAAACTATCTTCATTTTAATGAGGATTTTTACTCAGTTCCATCTTACAATTTAGGAAAGTACAATATTGGTTTTTCAGGCTTGGTCATTCTCCATTCTGCTGCTTCCACCTTAGTCAAGTCACTTTTTCCCTAGTATCCAATTTCTTTTCTGGATTCTTTTGGGCTAGAAACTTAATGACACAGGCTACCTGCCTGTGACTTCTAGGGCAGAAAATCAATTAGATCTGAGCAAAGCTTCACCTGTCCCTACAAAACACCTAGCCTTAGCAATGCTAAACTGGTGGGAAGCTTGGAGTTACCCTACCCAACCATCCCAGGAGGAGCAGAGTAAGCTTTTTTGTAATAAAGTACTAAGCTCTGGGGGAAGCCTGTCAAAGAACCATTATGGATTCTTTTCTCCTGTGATACGAACAGTGAAATTATGTATCTTCCTTGCCCCTTTGTGCTCTCCTCTTGTCCCTCCCTTTCTAAATACTGGACCAAATGAAGGACCAAATAATGCTCTGGGTATTCACTAACTTATCTGATTCTTCTGTGAAGCCCCTTTAATACAGACGGCAGAATGCACTGGTTATAGCTACTGTCACCAACACAATAATGCTTATGAGAATCATGGGCTTCCATCATCCTCTTTTAGAGAGACTGGCATGGTTCTTCCTTATCAAAACTTGCTCAGAGGACTCAATGTTAGATTATGACCCCAGCTTCTATCATCCCTGACATGCCAGAACAGGAACAACTAATGGCAATTTTACATTTCGAAGATTCTCTTTTTAGGTGGATTAAAAGCTAGATCTAGAGACTTAGACCTAAGGAATGATTTTATTTACTTAGAAAAACATTTTATGATTTTTTTATCTTTATATCATTTTCATTTCCAAATATATTTTCCCCCTCTCTCCTACTAAGGGAGCCATGACTTGTTATAATAAAGAATAACAAAGAAAGAGGAAAAAATTGATTCATCAGATTTAACTAATATACAACTGAGTGATATCATATGAAATATTTTATACCCATAGACCTCTGTCTTTGCAAAGAGAAGAAGGTAGATTTGGTCATCTCCTCTCTTTTTCAGATTGACCTTGGGCATGATAATCAATGTTCAGTTTCAAGATTTTGTTGCTAGTGGTTTGATTTACATTTGTAGTAATGGATGGGGATTGGGGAATGTTTGCTGCCTGATCTCTACTCTTTTGTAGGCAAAATCACTCTTTCTCAACTCTTCCCTTCAGGTATCCTTTGAATTGACTTTTCCCTTCATCCCAGTTCTCCATTCTACTCTTGAGGTAGGGGAGGGATGAGGACTTCTAAACCATCAGTGAGGAAAGCCAAAGCCCACTTGGGAAAAGGGAAGGTAGGAGAAAAGGAGAAATGGAAGAATATTGGAAGAATATGTGGTCTTCAGCTCCTTTTGAAACTTCTCTTTTTAAAATTTTTCTCAAGACTTAGGCTTAGCCTAGAATCATTGGTTTAGATTCAATGTTTTCTCCTTATTTTTTGGTGGAGGATGGAGGCAGTAGGATTTAATAATATTCAATTAAATTTCTTTGGAGCTATCAGCTAGCACCCCAGAAATTTTTTAGGGAAGGAAGAGCTTCTTTCTCTGTGTACAGATGTTCTTAATTAAATTTACTTTCCCTTAAGGATACTAGCTTCTCTTGAGAACATATATTGGAAATATAAATTTGTAAAGTAAACAGACCAAAGGCAGTTAGGCAGCTCAAATGTTAGAGAGGCAGGCCTTGAGAGGAGAGGTCCTGGGTTCAAATTTGTCCTCAGACATTTCCTAGTTGTATGATCCTGGACAAATCACTTAACTCCAATGGCTTAGCCTTTACTGATCTTCTGCCTTGGATCTGATAGGATTGATTCTAAGACAGAAGATAAGGGTGTTTAAAATAAAGAAAGTGAACAGACTAGAGGATAAAAGAGATATAAGAGAAAGGTAGGGAAGAGTCCCTAGTGAGGTTCTTAGCAAACCAGCCTCCAGTATGTGTTACTAGTGTTTCTCCCATTCCTCAGCTTCAGTCTCTTCTATTGTCCCCTAATCAGGTCAGTGGGGGGTAGCAGCAGCAGCAATAGAAATGCAGTGAATTTCCTCTCCTTATTCTTTAGTCTACAACCACCCTTAAAGTTGAAGTTTTTGGCTAAGGAGGTTGTGGCAGAGATGATTACCTGCCCTTGAGACTATAATCTACCTGCCTTGCAAGAGCCTAGACTCTGGGCAAGTTTCTCTCTGTTTCTTTTTCTCTATCTCTGTCTCTATCTCTGTCTGTTTTCTCCTGCTATAGTGGTTCCCTCACACAAATTGTCCTTGGTCTTCTCCTCTCAGAGAGGATAGAGGCTTTGTTTTCACTATCATGATCTCTGAGTAGAAAAGCATTGGTGAGCTCCTGGTTACATGTTGAAGTAGTCATTGTGTATGTTTGTGTATGCACACATATTCATATATATGTATAGATACATAATATATATTACATGCACATATGTATTTTACTGGATGTGCTTACTGTATTATTTTTCATTTCATCGTAGTCTTCCCATGCTTCTCTGAGTTATTTCTGGTCCTCATTTCTCATAGTAAAGTCATGTGCCATTGCATACATGTACCTTTCTTTCTACCTTTGACTTTCTTGAGGGATCTCTGGCTTGAAGTCACTTTCTTAGCATAATTACAAATTGTTTTCAGGAATTGTTGGAAAAATTATCAGCCCCATTAATAGTACCATGGGTTGAAAATTTTCAATGATTTAAGAACATTCTGGGTGTAAGGAAGGGGGAATATATTGGTCTTTTTAACTTAAGATGAAATTCAACATGTATAACATGTACATCTTAAGTGTGGTGAACTGTCTCACAGAATTCCACAGTACCCCCCCCCCCCAGAACTCCAGGAGAGGGGGCAGTTGGAGCAGTTAAGAATGTGGGTATAAAAAGCAGGACACCCAGCTTGACTAACTCACTCTTTAGAGGTACAGAGGGAGCTGGGTGGCTGGAAAGGGGTAGGATTACTTCTTCTCAGTAGTTTAGCTTATCTCTAACCCAGAGTGCAGGGTGGTTCATTGCTGAATACTCCTTACTGACTCTAACCAGACTGTTTCCCAAAGGCTGTGAGCATTGTGACAAAACCTTGCAAGCAGTGTCCCAGCCAATCCCTAAACAATTAAAGATCTACAATCAAGACCATCTTTGTCATCTTGGACTTGTTAATATTAGATTTTAAAAGAAAGTTTAGATTGTGAGGGAGTTTAAAGAGAAATAGTTTTATTCAGAGGCTTTCCCCTGGTGGGGGGGGGGCAGGGGATAGTTATTTTGACAGGACCTTGAAGATCTTAGATAGATTCTACCTCACCCTCAAACCTAGAACCTTTCCCTCCTTCTCTGTTTCCCTAAATTAATAAATTCCTTCTCTTGTTAAGAGTGTGAGGTGTGAAGTGTTGTATTTCAGGCTATATAAACCTAATTCCTAAGCCAAATCTCCATCCTGACAGATCCTGAGAGTAGTTGTGATCCAATGATCAAGAAAGTTGCTTGAAGGCATCCTGAGCACTTTAACTATCTTGGGTTTAGGGAATAAGCCTCCAACAGTGGAAGTTGCCAATTTCTGTGGGATTATTCCCTTTTTGCCAGCCAATTTAGCTCTGTGATAGCTAAGTCAGATAGCCTCCATTTCTGGACCGAAAGGGATTCTGTTAATAACAGTTACTAGAAGCTGCAACTGCCAAAGGAGGGAGGGGAGGAAGAATTCCATCCACTTACTCCCTTCCCTCTTGCTAAAGGTTTGCAGCTTGGGGCTTGGAGCCTGCTGAGACACCATTGCTAACTGGTCCCATTTTTACACATGGACAAGTACAAGGTAAAAACTAGGATAAACAAAAGAAAAATCAAGCCTGATTTGGCTTAGAAGTCCAAAAGCAAGGACTGATCTGGATATATATATATATATATATATATATATATATATATATATATATATATATTGTTGTTTTGGTCATGCATGATTATTTGTGATCCTGTGGGTGTTTTGTGGCAAAGATACTGGATGTGGTTTGCCACTTTCTGCTCCAGATAGTATTTGTTAAAAGATCTGATGTGATTTTAAGGTATGTTAAAAAAGGGGCAAGATGACTATGAGAGCCTAGACTTACAGGAAAGTAATTGGAATAGAAGTCTACCGAGTAGAAGGAATGGAATTGTATTCTCAAACACTGTGGAAAATGGGTCAGTCAATCAATAAATATTTATGAAGCACCTACTATGTTTCAGGAATTGTGCTAGGGTCCTGAACCTAATTATCAGAACCCTCTGAAGACTGAACTTGACACCTTGAGGGTCCCATGATTTCATAGGTATGGTGCTCTTTCTAGGAACACAGATCTCAATCCCTTTAAAAAATGAAAGACTTATAACTAAGAAAAATGAAAGAATTTCTAAAAAAATCTGTAATAGTAGGCTCTGGCCCATTAAGACCACAGGGTTCCACATATAGGGGGTGTTTTGGGGAAAAGTATACTTAGATGGAAGAGGGCAGGAGAAGATTGAGTGTTATCAGTTCAGTTTGAATGTAACATAAATTATGTGTAAGAGTATAAAGAGAAATCAGTCTAAAAAAGTTGCTGCCATTGTTGTTGGTCCTTCATTTTCAAGGAGAATCAATGTCATTACCATATCTTGACTGGCTTGTGAATTGGATTTAAGAGAGACAGAATTGTTCAAAGCTGACAGCCTCATTCTCTCTTCCAGTTTGTGAAGGGGTTTGAATGCTAGAATAAAAGGTTCATACTTTGGTCTGTGGTCGAAATTATGATGATAAGACTTTATATATTGCTTTGAAATTTCCAAAGTTTCTAATGTATGTTAACTTGTATGATCTTCACAACAAACCTATGAACAAGTATTATTATTATCCTCATTTTACAGAGGAGGAAGTACTAAATGACTTACCCAGGGTCATGCCATTAGTATTTGAGGCAAGAATTGAACTCAAGTTTACCTGAATTTTATGTCCTATATTTTTATTCACCGAATCTCCTAGTAAAAATTAAAAAATGTAAATTTATTGTAAGGATTAAATGAGATAATGATGATAATAGCTAACACTTATATAGTACCTTCTATGTGCTAGGTATTGGAAGAGGTGCTTTATAATTATTATCACATTTGTTTTTCACATCAGTATGTGATATTGTTAACCCCACTTTTACACATGAGGAAACTGAGGCAAACAGAAACTCAATGACTTGCCCAGGGTAACACAAGCTAAAAAGTGTTTGAGGCTGGATTTGAAGTCAGGTCCTCCTGACTCCAGACCTTGCTCTCTACATAACCTACCTATACTTAGAACAATGCCTGGTGCTAAGTAGGTATTATATAAATGTTAGCTGTTTTTTTTTATTATAAATTTATTTCTTTGATAGGAGAATAAATCCATTCTGCTATTTTCCACCTATCTTTTCCAAAAGTCTATCATTAAGTCAGCATGTAGTCCCTGTGCTTTTATAAAGGTGAAAAGTCATATGTAGAAGCTCATAAGCATTCTGTTTCTCCCTGTTAGAAAAAGAAATGGACATAACATTAATTTTTTAGTAAGTCATGGTGAAAAGATCATGCACTGATATCTTCATCTGAGCAGCTAAGATTCTTCTTCCTTGAAGCTGGTCATAATCTTTCTTTCCTTTTTTTTGAATTTTTTGTCTTCGTGGAGGTGGAGAAAGTTGTCAAGATAAGACAGTGAACTGACGGACTGACCGCCAACAATGGATATGTCTACTGAATTTCAATTGAACAGGATGATTTAGGAAAATATTTTATTCTGTGAAAACCAGCTGAAGTTTCATGATGCTTCCAAACATCTCTCTAGTCAGTCTATTGTTGGCCAAAAAAAAAAAAAAGTTTGCTTTTTTCTAAGTGCACTATGCATACTATTTCAACTTTATAAAACAAACAAAATTTCAGCAATTCAGACTAATTGAAAGACTGACCAGAGTTAGTAAAAAGTCTGAATTATCAGTGTTTGAAAGTAGATATTCTGATAATCCTGCTTTAATGACTAGATATGAATCATCTCCAAGTAATGGCATAATTTACATAAAAGTGTTATGACCAAAGTGCCTGAGAAGCAGATCTGGAGAATAATTTGTTCTTTTAGAGAATTTCAAACATTCCTCCGCTGTCCCATTTAAAAATGTTTGATTTTAACTTTTTATAGAGTCGAGAAGGTCCTACCAAATAAAACATGTCATTGTGTTATGGAATGGACAGTGGATGCTTGAAGGCTATGTAAGCAGAACACTAACTCTCAGAGACTCTACTGTATTGAATAGACCAAGTCTGCCTTCTCAGGATCAATTTAGATAAGTGTGGAAAGGTTTATCAACAATAGGCTGGCCAATCCATTTTGGAGAGTAATTTAGAATGATATCGAGAGAGTTGTAAAACTATGTGTACCCTTAGACCTAGCAATACAACTAAATTTTGAAGGAAGGTAGCAGTTCTAAAGGCAGCTAGGTGGTGCAGTGGGTAGAGCCCCAGGCCTGGAGTCAGTCCAAATCCAGCCTCAGACACTTACTAGCCAAGTGACCCAAGGGTTAAGGCAAGTCACTTAACCCTTGCCTCCATTTCTTCATCTGTAAAAAAATGGCAAACCACTACAGCATCTTTGTCAAGAAAACCCCAAGAGGTCAAAAAGAGTTGATCATGATTGAACAACAAAAAAAGCTGTTCTAAAAGGTAGAGGTGATGGGGAGGTGGAGAGGGAAGATTCCAGATTTGGTAACCACAGAGAGATAAAAAATGGAATGTCATATGAGGAAGTATACAAAGGGAAGGAATGTCTAATGAGTCCATAAAAGTAAGTTTGCTTCAGATTATGGAAAGCTTAAATGCCAAGTAGAGGAATTTATATTTTTTCTTAGGGTCAATAGGGAGCCATCTAAACTTTTTGAGCAGTGGAGCAATATTGGCAGAACTTTACCTTAAGATTGATGCTCTGGCAGCTGTGTGGAGGATCTATGAAAGAGGGGAGAGACTTGAGAAAGAAAGACCAAAGGGAGTATAAGAGAGAGGAGATAAGGGATTGGTCCAGGGAGGTAGACATGGCCAATGAAGGCATAGAGGGAAAATCAAATAGAACAATAGAAAACATTTATAAAATGTTTAAGGATTTGCAAAGCACTTTACATATGTTATGGGAACCCAGAACATGCCCAGATCACCTAACATGTGAGGAACCCTCCTTCCATATTCTCCTACATAAACTCTCATACTTATATACTCACCAGGTTGGGGGGCTAAAGACTATTAATTTGTCTTCAATTGGCTACAAATTTGGTGGATGTCTTCAAAAACTGTCAGAGTAGGAGAGTCTCTTTCCCACCACATTTGAAGTGTGAAGAACATAAACAAATCAATGAGCACCATGAACTGACTAGGGTAGGGGGAGATCCTTCCCTTCTGTCTTTACCCTGGCTCTGAGAAATGGGCTGGAGGTTTCTTTTCTGTTTAATTTGTCCTATTTGATTTTAGGTGCGGGCGGCAATTTTTATTGGACCTAGACTTCCAGCCATGGAAGAAGCCAGGTTCCTTGAAGGATGTGATGACCTGCCAGACTTACAGGAAAATCTTTAGAAGACAGAGAAACTTGGAGAAGCTGGGTGGCTCAGTGGATAGAAACATGCCTGGAAGCAGGAGATCCTGGGTTCAAATCTGCCCTCAAACACTTCTTAGTTATATGATCCTGAGCAAGCCACCTAAGCCCAATGGCCTAGCCCTTATTTCTCTACTGCCTTGGAAATGATATTTAGGATCAATTCTAAAACAGAAGGAAAGGGGAAGAAAAGGAGGAGGAGGAGGAGGAGGAGGAGGAGGAGGAGGAGGAGGAGGAGGAGAAAAAGAAGAAGAAAGAGTGTCTAGAACTTGGTCTTGAAGAACGTCTTGGACTTAGAATTTAGGTTTGTGTTCTATAGACGCTAAACTAAGCCATGAACCTAATCTCCTTCCCCTCCCTAGAGACTACAGTTGGAAAGGGGGGAGAATTGAGCTCCAAGTATTGTGGAGAGTTTGTAAATTTTTTTCATTATACCTCTAAAGTAAATATTCTTTTGTAGAAGCTATTCTAGAGTTAAATGGAACTGCAGTACAGGGCACAAACCCCTATATTTTTGGGAAACACCATTAGTGGAGATTGGTGTCATTGCCTAGACTTGCCAGTCCCACTAAATGGTACTTGAGGTCTCTGGGAGAGGAGATAAATGTAGCCTAGCTACCTAATTCAAAATGGAATATATACAACATATGTATGCTTTATAAACATTTATGTTTGTGTACAGATATATGTATATGTGCATATGGGTGACCTCTTTGATCATGTTCTCTGCATGTATCTTCCTTTACTTGTGAGATAGTGTACCCCACACATGCATGGAAGGATTTGTAAAATTGTAATTTTATTTACTATGCTATTTAACCAAATGTCTTCTGTTTTGAGTTAATGTGTCCTATAGTTGGCTATTAAAGGTATACCCATCGGTGGAGGCTTTTGAACTTTGTGGATGTTGACCCATTGAATAGATCAAACATAGGGCAGCTTTTCTGGGGTCTCCATAGAACAAAGAGTTTCCCAGGTGTGATTCAGTTCCTAATGGACACCTGCTATTTTCAAGAAAAATAAAGCATAGTCTGCCCTCAATGATCTCATCAAAATAATTTAGGCATAAGAAAAAGTTTAAATAGTTTGGCTGTCTGCCACAATGAGGGTGATGGGAAAAACTAGCAAATAAATACTCCAGTGACATACTCAGGCCAGTCATTTCTGAGCCATTACAGTTGTAAAAATGCCTTTCTATCTTATTGTCAATTTGTTTTAGTTAGATTTTCCTAACAAGGATTGTGGCCCAGCAAAATTTTAATTTTGTTACGCCAAGCACTGTTTTTGAGTTTTTAAAATACAAATAAAAGTCAGAGAGCTTTTCTTAGAGTGGAAAATGTGTCCTTTCCCACAGCCATATAACCCAATCAGAATGGCCAAAGTGACTTAGCTCAAAATCTGGCCTCACTAAAAATAAAAATAAACGTCATCTTATTGGGCTAAAATCATTTGGGAGGCTTACATGCTAATCAGAGAAGAAAGTGATAAGCAATTAAAAAATATGAATGCTTAACATAAACCAGTTCAACCTTACTTTTAGTGGTTGGTACCCCCATATTACAATTATAGTTGTAATTTTGAAAATATTTTCCATATTTATTGCAGAATGTTTATGTGGTTGACTATGGCTAAAAATGAACATTTCCAAGGCCAGCCAGAATTGCTCAAATCCATGATTGGAAAAATGGAGGTACAATCATATAAATTTAGTAGCAGAGACCCTGAAACAAAATTAAGGTTGCAGATTCTGAGAGCCAAGTTTTAATCACTGTACCTTCTTCTTCCTCACCATTTCTTCCTTTTGTACAGTAAATATAACTTCCCAAATGCCAAGGCCTCCTCGATTAAGGCCTTCCCTCACACAAACTTTTCCATGAGATTGAGTAAAGGAGGACATGTAATAGAATAAGTCCCCAAAAGAAGTGTGACAATTAAGAATTCTGACTTCTGGGTGAGAATATCAATTTATTGATGTCTAGCATTAACCAATACATTAATTAATTGGCCAATGATCTTTCTCAGTGATCAAAGACACTGAAGTCCCTTCACTTAGATCCATAAATAGACAATTTGGGGAGTTTGTTACTCCCTTGGACATCCAAGACATCTCTAATTGGTGAATAGTCAATGAGGATGTGGTCCATCAAGACTCTCAACTCCTCCCCATCCCCTGGTGATGACAGGTTAATCAGAAATAGGTCTTGAATTCCCCAATTATCCCAAAGGGTCATCCAGTTCTGCCCAGTTGAAATTGACTGAGTAAAGCAAATCTCATAGTCTTTCCCATAACCTCGCTCTCCCATCTATTTTACAGTGGGGAGGAATTCTTTGGATGGGATATAAAGGAATGAATACAGAGGCTAAGGGACTAACTGGAGTCCCTAATCCAAAACACAAATATAGAAATATTAAAATGTTAATATTTAAGTAAATAAATATGAAAATATTTAAAATCGTTTCACTCAGAAGATGACTTAATCTATAATCACATCAATATAGAAGCTTGAAGTGGCAAAGCATTTCCTTTCCCCAAATCTGTGAGATAGAGAAATGCAAGTATGTTTACTCCTATTCTGAAACATGGGACTCAGAAAGGCTGGGATGTGCTCTTGGTCATGTGGTTATTAACTCAGTCAAGTTAATAATAATTTCTGGATTCTATATAATATGGTTTCCACTACACCATGTTGCCTTTGTAATGCTCATAACAGTACTCAGTGCCTAGTATAATACTTTGTAATTAGTAAGCTATTAATCACTGTCCAATGCATGAGTGAATAAATGAAGCAAAAAAAAAAATGATCAGTGAAATACATAATCAATTCTTTGAAAATACCTGCCTTTTTTTGTCATGATATACCAAAAACATCAGTTGTTTGATCCAGGTCAAACTCAAAAAGAAACAGACTCTTGCCAGATGCATATACTTAAAACTTGATAATTAACATTATCCATGTGTATTGTATTTTTAGCTATTTTGTTTAGTGTTTCTCAGTTACATTTTAGACTGGTTCAGTCCCCACTGGGGAGTTTTGCTAGCTGTCTACACCTCTGGCTTAATATAATAACTTGAAAACATCAAATCTTTATCTAAATAAGTGAACTCCCCCAATCCAGATCATGCCACCAAAAGGGTTAGCTGCTTCTACTACTTCATAGCAACTTCATTCACAGATAGAATCAAGATATACATTATCTTCCAGACATGAACTTTCCAAGAAACCAATAAGATTTAGAGGATTGTAGATTTAAAACATGGGGTGACATTAGAGGCCAACTAGTCCAAACCCTTTATTTTACAGATGAGAAAACTGAGGACCAGAAACCCATAGACACAGTTAGAAAACGACACCATTTTGTTGTTATTATTCAGAGGTCTAGGAGATTAAATGTTAGAGCTCAATGCTCTACAATAATAATAACATATAGTACTTTACAAATATTAACTCATTTGATTCTCACAACTCTGGGAGGCAGGTCCTGTTATTCTACCCATTTTGCAGCTGAAAAAACTGAGGCAAATAGGGTTAAATGACTTGCCTGGGTTTTGAACAAGGGTCCTCCTGATCCTAGTTTGGGCAGTAAGGTGGAGCAGTACATTGAGTGCCAGGCCTGGAGTCAATAAAACCCATCTTCATGAGTTCAAATCTGGCCTCAGACACTGTTAGCTTTAGCCCTATTGGCCTCAGTTTCCTAATTTTTAAAATGAGCCAGAGAAGGAAATGACAAATCACTCCGATATCTTTGCCAAGAAAATCCCAAATGCAGTCATGAAGACTCAGACAAGCCTGAAACCATAGAACAAGAGCCTGGCTGCCTCTATTTGTTATTTGCTCTCTTATTTTTGTCTTCACTGTTATTTGTTCTTTCTTCCCCTTTACTACTAGTAGATGTAAATAGGCACTATTTACCTTTTTGTGGTTTGTTTGACTTCTAAGCAGAAGAATCTATTATCTCTAAAATCGCCACCTCAAGGCAAACACATGTTCTTCACAAAATCGCTAAGTAATGGACATAGCTACCAAAAGACCAGGGGCTAAAGCATGCATACGAATGAGGAATCCTTTGGATCTTAGAGCTAGAAAGGACCTTAATAATCACATGGTTCAGCTTTCCATTTTACAGATGAGAAAGCTGAGGCCCAAAGAGAGATAAAGCGATGAGACAAAAGACACACAGGTACCAGTAGCTGAGCCAGGATTTGAACCAAGCTCCTTTTCTTCCAAAGCCTGAGAGGACTGAATAACCACAATTACCATCCTTCTCAAGGAATGCGAAACTCATAACAGGAACCCCCCCAAAGGTAATTTTCTCATGAAGTGAGCACCCTGCCATCCTAACTCAAAGACTGTGATTTCCTATATAATAAAACAGAAACAAAACAAACACCAAAAAAAGAAAACCACCATCAATCCTTTCCTCATGTTCCTGGGGACAAAATTCTGGGCATAGCCATCTTCCCAGAGATCCACTTACCTTTGAGCTGCATTTGTACAAAGGGTGACTGATAGAATCCACATAGTGATGCCTCATGCAGCGCCCAGGGTCTGAGTCCATCATGAAGGCACTGTCCATTTTGCTGTCTGTATCTCCCATAATCGCCAGCAGGGAGAGCATTGAAATTGACGCTGCTAGTACATGATTTCTCATTGTTGGTTAAAAAAAAAAAATTCCTGGTAATAACAGCAGAGGGAGGTAGAGTATTAAAAGAAAAAAAAAAAGCCTTCGAATCTTAGGACCTAGTTCTTTTCCAGCAAAATGCAAAATCTGACTGTGGCCTCTGGGTTGTCATTGTCCTTTGGATGCCACTTTCTTTGGCACCGGGAGGAGGCAAAAATGTTTTCTGCTTCTAATCCTTCACCACAACGCCTGCACAGCTAGAATGAAAATAGGAATTCTGTTTCAGACATAAACTTTTTGAGAAACCAATAGGATTAGAGGATTTTAGATTTAAAACTTGAAGAGACATCAGAGGCCAATTAGTCCAACCCCTTCATTTTACAGATGAGGAAATTGAGAGCCAGAGAATGAACTGATTTACCCCTGGACACACACAGGAAATGATAGAACATCACACTTGAAAGTCAGTCTATTCTTATTTGTATTATTACTATTATTCCCTCATTCTTACCTTTTTAATGACGTTCATATAGTAAATTATCTTGAACAACAATAGCAACAATGATTACAATAGTAATAGGAGAATGGTAATCTAAAAATATTTTAAGGGACCACAGAAGATCCTAAAAAGTTCATCTCAAGGTACCTTTCATTCAAATTACTTTAGTGAATGAGGGTAAATTGCCCTCTAACCCCATCCCCAAACTCCCAGTTAGTAATTCACTAAGTATATTCATACCAATCCAGTGGCACATTCTGATTAAATGGGAGCATGTGGTTGCTTTAATTGGTTAAAAGCACATTCTTAAAAATGAACATAATTTGTTCTCCATGTGAAAGATGAAATTTCTTTTGTAACCATAAATGTGAGTGAGTTGGGTGGTCTCATTTCTTTCCATTTTGGATGTCTGTCCAGTTTCTCACTAAGCCATCAGTGACAGCCTCAACCCACCAGAGACCTGACTCCAAGAACCCTGAGAAAATAAGGAGGATTCAGGGTCAAGAATAATGAGCAATCTCCAGAGGGTAGAATCACAGATCTCTTTCTCTATCAAATTGAAGCTTCATTTTTTCCATCTCTGTGTGCCTACCCACCTAATTTTTCACATCTATTATTGTCTCTAAGCGGTATGCCATCCCTTTGCACAAGAAACTACATCTGAAATATATATTTTGCTCCATGTTGCCCTCCAGTGCATCTTAAAATTCCTAAAGGAAAACACATATGGTGTTTGTGAGGAAAATCACATATTTCTGAAAATTTCCTGTATTCTGAATGCATGGAGGAATTTAGAAGGGCAAATGGTCAGTGGAGTAGGGACTCCTTATTGATGTCATTAGAAGTTCAGCTATCACAAGGGGGAGAAAACAGAAGTCTCTCAGAATTATTTCACTCTAACATCTCATGCTGCATTGGTAGTATAAGTGCCACAAAGCAAAAAGAAGTCAAATTACATATCAGATGTTCCAAACGTTTTGAAAAGTTTGGAAAAATTAGGGGATATGATAGTATTACCTAAGTAAAGGACTTTATAAAACACTTGAGACATCTAATTCCAATTTTGTTATTAAGTGTAGAATATATTTCCCACTTTATGTATCACAAAAAATATCAAGGAAGAGTACCAATGAGGCCAAGATGAGGTTCCATCCTTTGTTTAGCTGGTTAACTTTGCTTTATGAAGGACTCCCCTGGTTAAGGACAACAAATCCTAGCTCTAACCAGTCATCTCCCATATATGGAGATCAATGACAGTGTAACAAAATGAATATGGATGGCTTTGGGTAAAATATTGAATATATTGAATTGAATCTTCAATACTGAAAAACCTTTATCGGGTGTATAATAGCAAGATCTATGACTTAGGTAAAAGTCATGCTCTTGAGACCTTTTCCATTCCACTAGAAATTCTGGTAAACTACAGCAACTTCAACTGAAGGATAGGAAGGAGCTCAGTCATGGACAATGCCATCCCAGTTATGTGTAGCCATGTCTTTCTCTCAGATTCTGGGAGGAGGGAGTTGGGAGAGGTGGCATTTGGTAGAAAAGGCAATAGAGGAAGGTGGAGTTTGAGAGAGGGTTGGTACAATAATGGGTTCCTCAAGATTAATAGTCCAGGGCTGAGCAAGAAAGTAGGATTATTTGAGATGAGGATGCAAGGACCCAGTTGTGATGTAGGCTGTACAGGTACTATCATGAGAAACAAATACATCTTTGGATTAGTTCGTACCCTTTGCCAGAGTCCTTGTTACCCTATCTTAGTCATGACTCTGTATCCACTCTGATTATTTGATTCTATGTTTCATCTAGATTCTCCTGTTTAATGATAACATTGTAGAGCCTTCAAGAAAAGATCGGCAATTACGAAAAGAAATTTGATCTGTCTACAAATACAAGAAGGACCAGGAAAATAAAACATTTAGCAGTGTCTAGGACATAAGGCCAGGTGCTTAATGAATGATTGATGGATTGATTGATTGATTGAGGACAGCCTATTGTCAAGACTTCAGCATGAATTTGGATGGAAACCCTACATATCTTGTCCAAAAGTCCAAAATCTCTGGTTCAAATAGTACAGATAGACGATGAATTGGGCTTACTATTGAAAATGTGAAGGGGAGTAGGCTGGTTTGCTTTTGGGAAATTGCAGATCTCTTTTATTGACACTTGGGCATCCAATAAAACCAAAGGCCCATATTTTTTAATGCTAATATAAGGAATTTCTCTTCTTGGATTTGGAAAATATTATTTGTAGAAACTGGAAGAAATTCAGTTTGGGGAGAATTTCTGAGATAGTAGCCCCTTAGAGAAAAAGTACTTAAGAGAGAAACACAGGCAGTTTTAATGAGATCTGAGGGAAAAAAAAATTGTCCTCAAATGACAAATCTTTACTAAAGGCAAAAAGCTCCAAAGTATCTTGTTTCTCAGCAGTTAACATATAACTATCATGAGGATTTTAAGTTGGCAAATGGGAAACTGATGATCAGAACTTTTGATAAATATAGGACAATAGTGTATATTGTCTATTTGTGGCTTTATCTGAAGGAAATGTGAATTTGGAATTCTCACCCTAAAATAGAGGTGAGTCATCTCACAAAGAGAGAACTGCTTTGAGCCAGGAGAAGACAGATGAGTAAAGAGAAAAGTAGAGTAATAAAACAAAAACAAAGCAGAGACAGAAGTATCCTTCCGCTTGAAAAAAGGGGAGTGGAAGGGAGCTAAGCCCAGCTGAGCCTTGGTAAGTGAAAACTAAGAACTGAGAATTTTCCCTCTGTTATTTTAAAGGAATTTGCACCCAGTAGAGTGGGTGGTTCATAGAAAAGCAATCAAAATGAAAGCTTAAAAGGGCCCTTGCTGTGATGTCTAGAGCAAGATAAGCTTTGCATCTGTTGGGAGGATAGAAGAAGGAAAGAATCTGAGCTGATTAGAAAGACAGCTCTGTTGACTGAAAAAGCTGGTTGGAAGAAAAGCTTTGCTACTGGATGCTGACTGGAGGAACAAGAATTTCTGCTCCTTAATGGGGATGGTTGGGGAGAAGAAGGGATTTCCCTTTACTAACTCCTTTGAATTGAGAAAATAAAAATCTCTTTGAGTTTTCTCTTCTTTGCCCTTTGCTCTTACCAATGGCTTGAGAAAGAAAACAAAAACAATTTTCATATCCCAGACAAAAGAGCAGACCAAATAGTTCTGTAGACATCAGGCTTAAAATTACTTCTTTTGTTAATGTAGAGTCCAGGAAATAGAGATTAGAATCAAATGTTCAGTGGAGAAAGGCCCCACCCAGCGCAGAGACTTGTGGTACAGTATCTATTCCCAAGGAAAACAAGGACACTGAAATCTGCAGTACAGTCATGAGTTGACCAAACTACTTGAATTTCCCTGCCTCCTTGATGTATTTGTGTAAGTTTGTGCCCACTCTTTCCATACCCACTTTATATATTAATGATAGAATAGGACAGAAGTTTAATAGATGGACACATGATTATATTATGATTACTTTCACTTTACCTTCTATTTAATAAATATTTTGTGATTGAGACTTAATACTATCATGATTACACACATACGATCTAAATCAGATTGCTTGCCATTCTCAGGGTGAGAGGAGGGTAGAGAAAGAGAGAGTCAGAGAGGGTCAGAAAAAAAGAAAGCGAATCTGAAACTTAAGCTTTCAAAAAATTAATGTTAAAAATTATTTTACATATAATAGAGGGGAAATAAAGTATTATTTTTAAAAAATAATTAATGTCATCATATCGTCTGCTTTGTCTAAATAGGAAACATACTGACAAAGACTCAGGGGCTACAGTCATGAGCAGCAGACACATCAACCACACAACAATTATTCTGAGTACTCTGAGAGAGTTAATTGTGGCAATTTGTCTGCCAATATGAATACAAGTTGGGCAAACTAGGAGAGGGAAGAGAAAAGTTGGTAGGTATGGTTAATCAACATCTTATAGGTCACACCTACATTACCTAACATTTTACTGCTGTTGTTGCTAGATGATAATGAAATGAGGAACACCACTCCTGAAGAATTAAAAGTGAATATCACTTAGAAAGTATTGAAGAAATACATGGTAGGTGTGAGCAGACTGCAATATTTAATGTTGAAGGAATAGGAGCAAAAGATATCTCCAAGGAATTATATGTCAGGTAGAGAAAATGTGCTGATCATCATGTGCAATAACAAGGGATGTCAAGTAGACAGCCAGAGTATATCACTGTGATCTTCATGATGTCATGAGAAATCATAGAAAGTCTCTAAGATACTGGGAGACCCTCAGTGGTAAATTTTGGGAACTATAGGAACAAGAACCCAACAAGACTCAAATAGGACATATAGGCACAGATAGATTAAAACCTATTTAATTGCAGGGCACTCCTTAAATGATGTCTTATTGATTTGAATATTTGAGTATCCTCCTACTATTGGGAAATTCAAATGTAGGATAAATGAATGAAAAAAAGAACTTAAGGGCTAACCATGTGTAAAACATTGTGCTAGGCCAGGGGTCAGCAACGTATGGCTCTCGAGCCATATCTGACTTTTGAGGGCCAAATATGGCTCTTTCTGCAGGAGCCATAAAGTCAATTTTTTTTCAGGCTCTGTTATAGGAGTGCGTACTGTTACAGGAGTGTGCACTGTGAGCACTGTGCAGCTCTTACGAAATTACATTTTAAAAAATGTGGCATTTATGGCTCTCATGGCCAAAAAGGTTGCTGACCCCTGTGCTACGCTCTGTAGATAAGAAATATAAAAGACAGTTGCTGTTTGGAAGAAACTCACATTCTAATAAAAGACCATAATAATAATAAACCAAATAATAATAATAAACCAAGGAGGTTTCAGATATGACACATGGAGGAACCAAGTAGTCCTTAGGATATGGGAAAGCAGAAGGTAATGTATTTTTTAAGTATTATTTACACTAATTGTACATATTAGTTTATAGTTTTAAACTATTTGATGGTTCCAAGGACTTAGGCATTGAGATGTTTCTTTTCAGTGTAATCTTTATGTACAGAAGAATGCACAATTCAGCATTAACGTTTGGAGGATATATTTTATTCAGATAAATAGCAGTTTCTGTTTTCAATAATTCAGCTGGAATGAAAACATAATAGTTACCTAGTTCAAGTTTTGGGAGCTCTGAAGAAGCCATACTTCATTTCCTTACCTACTTAGAATTTCCCCTTATCGATTATATTGAATTAAGTTTTTAGTTCAATAAACATATATTATATGTAAGATTCTATGCTAGGCACTGGGGGCACAGAGGTGAAAATACAAATAGTTTCTGTCCATAAGGAACTCATATTCTACTGGAGAGGCAGGGTTCAAGGATTTTCGTACTTGAATGATGAAGGTTTGGTTTCTTCCTCTGTTAAAGGAAAGTACTCTTATTGACCTTTACATAGATTTAAGTATTACTGACATTTCCATAATAACTACCCAAATCTCTTGAATTTTCATCACTCAGAAAAATAAGATATCAATTTACTCTGTTTTTCATAAGAACTATGGACATTATCCTTCAGCTATAATTGATAATAGGAGTGGAAAGAAGATGCAGAAGTAAGACTTCTTGCCTGTTCCTGCTCCAGAACCATTGGTTTTTTTTAAAATAATAACTCATCGCATATATAAAAATATAAAATTGGCCACAAGCTCTTGAAAAGTTCAAATCTGAGATCATGATTAAGATGGAAGAGATTTGGCAAGAAAAGTGGGAAATAGAGCAAAAGGAAATTAACAGTTTAAAAGACAAAAACTCCCAATTAAAGAAAGATGCCCCAAAATCAAATGAAATGATAAGCAAATTGGAGACACAAATTAAACGGCAGGAAACAATGAAAAACAAGATAGACCAAATCAAAAAGGAAAATCAAAAGATTATAGCAGAAAACCAGTCTCTAAAGACCGGAATTGGGCAAGTAGAAGCCAATGATCTTGAAAGACAGCAAGAACAAATAAAGGAAAGTAAAAAGAATGACAAAATAGAAGGAAATAAGAAATATCTCACTGAGAAATTGACAGATCAAAAAAACAGGTCTAGAAGAGACAATTTGAGAATCATTGTTCTTCCTGAAAAATCAGAAATTAATAGAAATTTGGACACCATACTACAAGAAATTATCCAAGAAAACTGCCCTGATGTTCTTCAACAAAAGGGCAAAAGGGACATTGAAAGGATCCATAGATCATCTTCTACACTAAACCCTCAAAAGTCAACACCCAGGAATATAATTGCCAAATTCAAGAGTTTCCAAGTTAAAGAAAAATTATTACAAGAAGCCAGAAAGAGACAATTCAGATATCAAGGAACACCAATCAGGATTACATAGGATCTGACAGCTTCCACGCTAAAGACCACAAGGCTTGGAATATGATATTCAGAAAGGCAAGAGAATTGGGTCTACAACCAAACATCACCCACCTATCAAAACTGACTATATATTACCTGGAGAAAGTATGGGCATTCAAACAAGATAGAAAATTTCCAAGTATTTGTAAAGAAGAGACCAGAACTAAATGGAAAGTTGGCTATCCAACCACAAAAATCAAGAGAAACATGGAAAGGTAAATAAGAAAGAGAGGGAAAGAAAGAAAACTCTTATTCTTAAATTTGCTTCTCTAACGGCTTCAATAAGATCAAATTTTTTGCATTCCTATATGGAGAAATGTTAGGTATAATTTTCAAAAATTGTATTCACCATTATAGTAATTAAAAGAATTATTCATAGGGAGGGTTGGAATACTAAATGGTCTAAGATGACACTGAAAAGGGGGAGAATAGAAGATGGCACCAAGAGAAACTTGAAGGAATAAGAAAAATAGGATAATCTATACCACACAAAGAGGGCATAGGAAGGGGAGGGGATGAATATTATTATAAGAAGGAGAGGAAGAGAGAATTAATAGGAAATATTTAAACCTCACTCTCAGAGGATTTAATCCTGAGAAGGAAGAGTAGCTATATCCATTGGGATATAGAATTCTATATTAACCTTAGAAGAAAGTCAGAAAGGATAAACCAAGGGGGAGCAATGTGGTGGGGAGTTCAAAAAAGGAGGGGAAGAGAGGGGGTAGTGAATTCATTAGGTCTTAAAAACAATAAAAGGGGAACAAAAGGGAGGGGGTGGAAAGGGAAGCAAACTAAGGGAGGGGATAGGGGGGGAATGATTTAAAACAAACCACTGGTTTAAAAGTAAATTGTATAAGAAGAAGGGGCAGAACTAGGAGAAGATATCAAAATCTTGGGGAATACACAACTGATAATTATAACTCTGAATGTGAAAGTGAGGAACTCGCCCATAAAAGAGAAGCAAATAGGAGAGTAGATTAGAAACCAAAATCCTACCATATGTTGTCTACAAGAAAAACACAATAAGGCAAGTAGGCATACATAGAGTAAAAATAAAAGGCTGGAGAAAAATCTTTTGGGTTCCAACTGAGAAAAAGAAGGCAGGAGTTGCATTCATGATTTCTGACAAAACCAAAGTAAAAATAGATCAGATTAAAAGAGATAGGGAAGGTAATTAAATCCTGATAAAAGGTAGTATGGACAATGAGGAAATAACAGTACTCACCAAATGGTATAGCATCCACATTTCTAAAGGAGAAACTGGCAGAGCTCAAGGAGGAAATAGATAGTAAAACTATACTAGTGGGAGATCTAAATATTCCTCTTTCAAATCTAGATAAATCAAACCAAAAATTAAATAAGAAAGAGATAAGAGAGATGAATATAATCCTAGAAAAACTAGAGTTAATAGATATGTTGAGAAAAAGAAATAGGGACAAAAAAGAAATACAATTTCTTTTCAACTGCACATGGCACATTTACAAAGATTGACCATGTACTAGGGCACAGAAACATGGTAAACATATGCAAAAGAGCAGACATAATAAATGTAACCTTTTCAGATCATAATGGAATAAAAATAATAATTAGTAAGGTCACATGGACAGGCAAATAAAAAATTAATTAGAAATTAAATAATATGATTTTCCAAAATCAGTTAAAGAAAAAATCATAGAAACAATCAATAATTTCAGAATAGAATGACAATGATGAGGCATCCTACCAAAATCTGTGGGTTGCAGCTACAATAGTACTCAGGGGAAATTTATATCCTTGAGTGCATATATTAACAAAATAGGGAGGGCCAAGATCAATGAACTGGGCATACAAATGAAAAAACTAGAAAGGGAACAAATTAAAAATCCCCAGTTAAAAATTCAATTAGGGATTATAAAAATTAATGAAGAAATTAATAAAAGAATTATTGAATTAATACATATGATTAGAAGCTGGTACTTTGAAAAATCAGATAAAATTGACAAAGTACTGATCAATCTAATTAAAAAAAGGAAAGAAGAAAATCAAATCACCATCAAAGAGGAAAAGGGAGACCTCACCTCTAATGAAGAGGAAATCAAGGCAATCATTACAAACTATTTTGCCCAATTATATGGCAATAAATATAGCAATCTAGGTGATATGGATAAATATTTACAAAAATATAAATTGCCTAGATTAACAGTAGAAGAAATAGAATACTTAAATAACCCCATATCAGAAAAAGAAATTGAACAAGCCATCAAAGAACTCTCTAAGAAAAAATTCCCAGGACCAGATGGATTCACAAGTAAATTCTATCAAACCTTCAAAGAACAACTAATTCCAATATTATACAAACTATTTGACATAGTAAGCAAAGAAGAGGTTCTGCCAAACTCCTTTTATGACTCAAATATGGTGCTGATCCCAAAGCCAGGTAGATCAAAAGCAGAGAAAGAAAACATCAGACCAATCTCCTTAATGAACATAGATGCAAAAATCTTAAATAGAATGCTAGCAAAAAGATTCCTGTAAGTGATCATGAGGGTTATTCACTATGATCAGGTCTGATTTATACCAGGTATGCAAGGATGGTTCAATATTAGGAAAATCATTCACATAATTGTCCATATCAACAAGCAAACCAACAAAAATCACATGATTATCTCAATAGATGCAGAAAAAGTCTTTGACAAAATACAACACCCATTCCTACTGAAAACACTAGAAACTATAGGAATAAAAGAGCCTTTCCTAAATATTATAAATGGTATTTATCTGAAACCATCAACAAATATCATGTGCAATGGGGATAAATTAGAAGCAATCACAATAAGATCAGGAGTGAAACAAGGATGCCCATTTTCACCTCTATTATTTAACACTGTACTAGAAACATTAACAGTAGCAATTAGAGAAGAAAAAGAAATTGAAGGTATTAAAATAAGCAGTGAGGACACTAAGGTATCACTCTTTGCAGATGATATGATGGTCTACTTAAAAAAATCCTAGAGAATCAACTAAAAAGTTAGTGGAAATAATCAACAACTTTAGCAAAGTTGCAGGATACCAAGTAAATGCACATAAATCAGCAGCGTTTCTATATATTTCCAACACATCACAGCAGCAAGAGGTAGAGAGAGAAATTCCATTCAAAATCACTCTAGACCAGTGATGGGCAAACTACAGCCTGCTGGCCAGATGTGGTCCCCTGAAATGTTCTATCCAGCCTCCCCACATTATTCCTAATAATACCCCAGATTAGGAATAATGGGCAAACATTTTAAAGAGCTGTCCAAAGGAAAGGAAATGCTCATCTGTCATTCTGTTTCTAAGGCAATTCTTTCGAAATTTCATTGTATTGTATCCTACTCATTGTATTTGTCAGATTAGGAATAATGTCAGGTGGCAGGCTAGAATATTTCAGGGGGCCACATCTGGCCTGCAGGCCATAGTTTGCCTATCACTAATCTAGATCAACATCTCACACTCTATACCAAGGTAAATTTAGGATGGGTGAATGACTTGAATATAAAGAAGGAAACTATAAGTAAATTAGATGAGCATAGAATCGTATACTTGTCAGATCTCTGAGAAAGGAAAGATTTTAAAACCAAGCAAGAGTTAGGAAAAATTACAAAATGTAAAATTAATAATTTTGATTATATTAAACTAAGAAGTTTTTGTATAAACAAAACCAATGCTACCAAAATTAGAAGGGAAGCAACAAATTGGGGGGAAATCTTTTTAACAAAAAAACTCAGACGAATGTTTAATTACTCAAATATATAAGGAGCTAAATCAAATGTACAAAAAATCAAGCCATTGCCCATTTGATAAATGGACAAGGCACATGAATAGGCAATTTTCAGATAAAGAAATCAAAACTATCAACAAACAAATGTAAAAGTGTTCTAAATCTCTAATCATTAGAGAAATGCAAATCAAAGCAACTCTGAGGTACCACCTCACACCTAGCAGATTGTCTAACATGACAGCAAAGGAAAGTGGTGAATGTTGGAGGAGATGTGGCAAAATTGGGATATTAATGCATTGCTGGTTGAGTTGTGAATTGATCCAACCATTCTGGATGGCAACTTGGAATTATGCCCAAAGGGCTTTAAAAGACTATCTGTCTTTTGATCCAGCCATAGCATGCTTGGCTTATACCCCAAAGAGATAATAAGGAAAAAGTCTTGTACAAAAATATTTATAGCTGTACTCTTTGTGGTAGCAAATGCCCTTCAATTAGGGAATGGCTGAACAAATTGTGGTATCTGTTGGTGATGGAACACTATTGTGCTCAAAGGATTAATGAACTGGAGGAATTACATGTGAACTGGAATGACTTCCAGGAATTGATGCAGAGTGAAAGGACCAGATACAGAAGAATATTATACACAGAGACTGATATGCTGTGGTACAATCAAACATAACGGAATTCTCTACTAGCAGCAATGCAAGGATCCAGAGCAAGGCTGAGGGACTTATGAGAAAGAAAACTAGCCACATTCAGAGGAAGAACTGTGGGAGGAGAAACACAGAAGAAAAGTAACTGCTTGAACACGTGGGCTGATGGGGATATTATTGGAGATGTAGACACTAAACGATAACTCAAGTCCAACTATCAATAATAAGGAATTAGGTCTTAATCAATGATACATGTAAAATCCAGTGGAATTGTGCGTTGGCTAGGGGGGTGTGAGGGGCGTTCAGGGGAAGAGGGAAAGAACATGAAACATGAAACTATGGGAAAATATTCAAAATAAAAATTAAAAAAAAAAAAAGAAAGAATCCCTTTCCTAAGTTGACACAGGACCCAGTGAACTGAAGCCCACTAGATGTTTGAGACTCACAGGTAAAGTATTTATTTTTTTTTAATATTTTATTTTTTAGAAAAATTTTCCATGTTTACATGATTCATGTTTTTACTTTCCCGTTCACCCTCTTTATCCCCCTACCCCATGGCCAAAGCGCTTTTCCACTGGTATTAACATGTGTCATCAATCAAGACTTATTTCCATATTATTGATAGTTGCATTGGTGTGGTCGTTTCAAGTCTACATCCCCAATCATGTCCACATCAACCCAAGTGTTCAAGCAGTTGTTTTTCTTCTGCTTCCACTCCTGTAGTTCTTCCTCTGAATGTGGGTAGCATTCTTTTCCATAGATCCCTCAGAATTGTTCTGGGTCATTGCATTGCTGCTAGTTCAGAAGTCCATTACATTCTATTTTACCACAGTGTATCAGTATGTGTGTACAATGTTCTTCTGGCTCTGCTCCTTTCACTCTGCATCAATTCCTGGAGGTCTTTCCAGTTCACATGGAATTCCTCCAGTTTATTATTCCTTTGAGTACAATAGTATTCCATCACCAGCATATACCACAATTTGTACAGCCATTCCCCAATTCAAGGGCATATCCTCGTTTTCCAGTTTTTTGCCACCACAAAAAGCATGGCTATAAATATTTTTGTACAAGTTTTTTTATCTATGGTCTCTCTGGGGTATAAACCCAGCAATGGTATGGCTGGATCTAAGGGCAAGCAGTCTTTTACAGCTCTTTGGGCATGGTTCCAAATTGCTATCCAGAATGGTTGGATCAGTTCTCAACTCCATCATCAGTGCATTAATGTCCCAATTTTGCCATATCCCCTCCAACATTTATTTCTCTCCCCTGTTATCATTTTACCCAGTCTGCTAGGTGTGAGGTGGTACCTCAGAGTTGTTTTGATTTGCATTTCTCCAATTATTAGAAATGTAGAATAATTTCTCATGTGCTTATTGATAGTTTTGATTTCTTTATCTGAAAATTGCCTATTCATGTCCCTTGCCCATTTATCAATTGGGGAATGGCTTGATTTTTTATATAATTAATTTAGCTCCTTGTTTATTTGAGTAATTAGACCTCTGTCAGAGTTTTTTGTTATAAAGATTTTTTCCCAATTTGTTGTTTCCCCTCTGATTTTGGTTGCATTGTTTTTCTTTTTACAAAAACTTTTTAATTTAACATAATCAAAATTATTTATTTTACATTTTGTAATGTTTTCTAACTCTTGCTTGGTTTAAAATTTTTCCCTTTCCCATATATCTGACAAGTATACTATTCTGTGTTCACTTAATTTACTTATAGTTTGCTTCTTTATATTCAAGTCCTTCACCCTTTCTGAGTTTATCTTGGTGTAGGATGTGAGATGTTGATCCAAACCTAATCTCTCCCATATTGTTTTCCAATTTTCCCAACAGTTTTTGTTAAATAGTGGATTTTTTTCTTAAAAGTTGGGCTCTTTGGGTTTATCATACACTGTCTTGCTGACGTCACTTACCCCAAGTTTATTCCACTGATCACCACTTCTGTCTCTTAGAAAGTACCATATTGTTTTGATGACTGCTGCTTTATAATGTAGCGTAATATCTGTACTGCTAGGCCACCTTCCTTCATATTTTTTTCATTATTTCCCTTGATATTCTTGATCTTTTGTTGTTCCAAATGAACTTTGTTATAGCTTTTTCTAATTCAGTAAAAAAGTTTTTTGGTGGTTTGATAGGTATGGCACTAAATAAGTAAATTAATTTGGGTAGAATGGTCATTTTTATTATGTTAGCTCATCCTACCCATGAGCAATCAATATTTTTCCAATTGTTTAGATCTAGTTTTAATTGTTTGGAAAGTGTTTTGTAGTTGTGTTCATATAAATCCTGTGTTTGTTTTAGTAACTATATTCCTAAGTATTTTATATTGTCTAGGATGATTTAAAATGGTGTTTTTCTTTCTACCTCTTCCTGCTGTGATCTGTTGGAAATACACAGAAATTTTGATGATTCATTTGTATTTATTATGTATCCTGCAACTTTGCTAAAGTTGCTCATTATTTCTATTAGCTTTTCAGTTGATTCTCTATGATTTTTTAAAATAGACCATCATATCATCTGCAAAGAGTGATAGCTTAGTCTCCTTATTGCCTATTTTAATGCCTTCAATTTTTCTTCTCTAATTGCTACTGCTAGTGTTTCTAGTACAATGTTAAATAATAGAGGTGAAAATGGGCATCCTTGTTTCACTCCTAATCTTATTGGGAAGGCTTCTAATTTATCCCCATTGCATATGATGCTTGTTGATGGTTTTAGGTATATACTGTTATTATTTTTAGGAAAGAACCTTCTATTCCTATACTTTCCAGTGTTTTAATAGGAATGGGTGTTGTATTTTGTCAAAGGTTTCTTCAGCATCTATTGAGATAATCAGGTGGTTTTTGTTGGTTTGCTTGTTGATATGGTCAATTATGTGAATGGTTTTCCTTATATTGAACCATCCTTGCATTCCTGGTATAAATCCCACCTGATCATAATTAATAATCCTTGTGATCACTTGCTGGCTTCTTTTTGCTAGTATTCTGTTTAAGACTTTTGTATTTATGTTCATTAAGGAGATTGGTTTGTAGTTTTCTATCTCTGTTTTTGATCTACTGTGTAAATGGAATTAGCTCTGGCCCATTCATAGTCAAAAGTCTACTTACCCAAGAGGATGTCATCCCCACCTCCCTTAGTGGGGAAGGGAGATGAGTTACCCACATGTGACAATAAGTAACTAATCAAGAACAAGGGACTGCCCTTTGGGCAGTCTAAATCAGTGTAGAGGCTGCCATTTGTCCACTTGAATTAGAGGTGGACCCACAGGAAGCAACGAGAGACACTATCTCTTCAAGTACATTCGTTACTTCCTGTTGGGGCAGTTCCCGCTTTGAACTTGGTGCTGAAGGTTCTCGGCTGAGACCTCAGGCTGCTTCCACTCTAAATTGTCATGTGGGTAAGTTAGGCTGACTTCCTTGGCCTACCTTGGAGTTTTCCAAACTCTACCTTAAGTAGGTTTCTAGCCTCTCTGATTGCTAAGGCCTTGTGGCATGTATTTAGTTTAATTAGCCTTTTAACCTTCTCTCTCAGTCCAGGCCTCTACAGGCCTAGGCTAGCCTCTCCCTCTTTTTTATTTCCCTAACTTCTACCTTCCTAATTGTAAATAAACTGCCTTAAACCAGATGCTGACTTGGGTCTATTTTAATTATGGCATCAATCTGAATTATTGATTCCTGGAGGCCACACTTTAAATATATATATTTATATAATATCTAAAATCTCCCTCTTACAATTTGGCTGACCACGCCAGTCTGAGATATCCTCAATCTTCCTAAATTTTCTTGAATTCTTCTTTACTTTAAAACTATCCCCTATGTCAGCCTTCTCACAGCTTGCTTTGGAACTGTGATTGATATAAAGCTGAAAGACTGGTGAGATCAAAGGTGGCCCTGAAAATTCAGTTGGGAGGCTGTTCCCTTGCCTTAGGGAACAAATAACCCAATTAGCTGGCCCTTAGTTTCACCTGGGAAGGAATCCCATTTTTTAGTTGCCTTACTAGGCCTAGCAGACTGCTTTGTCTCCTAGATAGGCAAGGGACACACCTGAATAAGATTTAAAAGCAGCCCTGTTCCTCACCAAAGCAGAAGGCACTAGACTCAGCATATTAGTAGGGTATTTTTTTTAGGGAGAGTAAATTTCTTAGGCTGCAATTAGGCGTTAGCCTTGTTTTCTATTTTATTTCAAAACTACATGTGTCTCTAGTTTTAAAATCTTTAGAGGTAAAAGCAAAAGCCTAGTGGGGCCAGATAGAATTAAGCTGCCCTTTTGCAAAAAGCAGAAGGCACGTAGCTTTAGCAGTTTTAGCCTCAGGGGAGAGGAGGAGGAAAGATCCTTCAGACTTTTACAACTGAAAAGAGCCTCCCAAAACCAAACTTAGCCTTTGAAAGACACTCCTGACTGCCCCAGGCTAGAAGCTCTGTCTACCCTCATAGAACCTAATCTCTAGAACTCAGCCTCAGGGTATTGGCTTTGTTTTCTGCCAGACAGGAACAAAAGGAAGTCATAATCCAAAACAATAGAACTTAAGCCTGTAAATAAACTACCTTAAACCCAGTCCTGACTTGGGTCTATTTAAATTACTATTCCTGGTGGCCACACTTTAAATATATATCTATAAAATATCTAAAATCTCAGTCTTAGAAGCCCAACCCTTAGAAGGAAAAACCTACCCATTAGTGACATCTACTGATAAGAGTAAGCTATAGGCAGATTTATCAATTTTCTGGAACAAAATGTGGTTTCAACCCATTAACGACTTAGTGAATGCTGGGGTTCAGTCTTTCAATAACTTGCTCAAACTTATAGGAGTGACTTTTTTTGTCGGGTCAATAACCCCACAGAATACATTACAAGGGACATTTCTTGCACTGTATTTAAGTATGATGGTAATGCTTATAGGGGGAGTGATTTATCTTTATTTCTCAATAAAGAAAGTGAGCAATTTGGAGAGGAATGTAGAGCAACTGATGGCTTATGTAAAAAACCATGCGAAGCATTTAAAAAAGAGTAAAGGGATGAGAAGGAGATTCCAACAAAAGAGAGAATTATTTCTCCTTACTTCCTCATCAGAATCTGAATTTGCTTCTGACACACCCTCCACTCAACCCATTGATATCAATCCTGGCTTCAGGATCAGTACCATATTTGTATCATAAAAGGAGTTTAGTAGAACTCCTTCTTTGCTTATTATGTCGAATAGTTTCTATAGTATTGGAATTAGCTGTTCTTTGAAGGTTTGATAGAATTTACTTGTGAATCCATCAGGCCCTGGCGATTTTTTCTTAGGGAGTTCTTTGATGGCTTTTTCAATTTCTTTTTCTGATATAGGGTTATTTAAGTATTCTATTTCTTCTACTGTTAATCTAGGCAATTTATATTTTTGTAAATATTTATTCATATCATCTAGGTTGCTATATTTATTGCCATATAATTGGGCAAAATAGTTTGTAATGGTTGCCTTGATTTCCTCTTCATTAGAGTTGAGGTCTCCCTTTTCATCTTTGATACTGATGATTTGGATTTCTTCTTTCCTTTTTAAAATTAGATTGACCAGTACTTTGTCAATTTTATTTGTTCTTTTCAAAGTACCAGGTTCTAGTCTTATTTATTAATTCAATAGTTCTTTTACTTTCAATTTTATTGATTTCTCTTTTAATTTTTATAATCTCTAATTTGGTCTTTAGCTGGAGATTTTTAATTTGTTCCCTTTCTAGTTTTTTTATTTGCAAGTCCTGTTAATTGATCTTTGCCCTCTCTAATTTGTTAATACATGTACTCAAGGAAATAAATTTCCCCCTGAGTACTGCTTTAGCTGCATCCCACAGATTTTGGTAGGATGCCTCAACATTGTCATTCTGTTCAATGAAATTATTGATTGTTTCTATGATTTGTTCTTTAACTAACTGGTTTTGGAGAATCATATTATTTAATTTCCAAATAGTTTTTGATTTGCCTGTCCAGGTGCCCTTACTGATTATTATTTTTATTGCATTATGATCTGAAAAGGTTACATTTATTATTTCTGCTCTCTTACATTTGTTTGTAATGTTTCTATGCCCTATTATATGGTCAATCTTTGTGAATGTACCATGTGCAGCTCAATTTCTTTTTCACCACATATCTATTAAATCTAATTTTTCTAGGATTTCATTCACCTCTCTTATCTCTTTCTTATTTATTTTTTGGTTTGATTTATCTAGATCTGAAAGAGGAATATTTGAATCTCCCACTAGTTTAGTTTTACTATCTATTACCTTCTTGAGCTCTGCCACTTTCTCCTTTAGGAATTTGAATGCTATACCATTTGGTACATACATGGTGAGTACTGTTATTTCCTCATTGACTATACTGCCTTTTATCAGGATGTAATTATGTTCCCTGTCTCTTTTAATGAGATCTATTTTTACTTTGGCTTTGTCAGAAATTATGAATGCACCTCCTGCCTTCTTTTTCTTAGTTGAAGCCAAAAAGATTTTGCTCCAGCCATTGATCTTAAACCTGTGTGTGGCCACCCACCTCATATGTCTTTCTTGTAGACAACATATGGTAGGATTTTGGTTTCTAATCCACTCTGCTATTTGCTTCCATTTTATGGGCAAGTTCATCCCATTCACATTTGGAGTTATAATTATCAGTTGTGTATTCCCCAACATTTTGATATCCTCTCCTAGTTCTACCCCTTCTTCTTACGTTATTTCCTTTTAAACTAGTAGTTTGTTTTAAACCAGTCCCTCTTGTCCCCTCCATTGGTTTATTTCCCTTTCTACCCCCTCCCTTATTCTTCCCTCTTTTTGTTTTTTAAGGCCTAATGAATTCCCTCCCCCTCTCTTCCCCTTCCTTTTTTGACCTCCCCCTCCCCTGCTTCCCTTGGTTTATCCTTTCTGACTTTCTCAATAGAGTTAGATAGAATTCTGTATCCCAATGGATATAGCTACTCTTCCTTCTCAAGGTTAATTCTGCTGAGAGAAAGGTTTAAATGTTACCTATTAATGCTCTCTTCCTCTCCTTATAATAGTATTCATCCCTTCCCCTTCTCATGCTTTATTTGTGTTGTATAGAATATTCTATTTTTCTTATGCATTCAAGTTTCTCTTGGAGCCATCTACTATTTACCCCCCTCTTCCCCGCCCAATATCATCTTAGACCATATAGTATACCAACCTCTCCCTATGAATAATTCTTCTAATTACTATAATAGTCAATATTATAATAGTGAATACAGTTCACTAAAGAGAATTACACATAATATTTCTCCATGTAAGAATACAAATAATTTGTTCTTATTGAAACCCTTAAAGAGGTAAATTTAAAAATAAGAGTTTTCTTTCTTTCCCCTCTGTTTCTTATTTACCTTTTCATGTTTCTCTTGGTTTTTGTGTTTGGATATCAAACTTTACATTTAGTTCTGGTCTTTTCTGTGCAAATACATGGAAATCTTCAATTTTGTTGAATGCCCATACTTTCCCCTGGAAATATATAGTCAGTTTTGATGGGTAGTTGATCCATGGTTGAAGACCAAGTTCTCTTGCCTTTCTGAATATCATATTCCAAGCCTTGCGGTCTTTTAGCATGGAGACTGCCAGATCCTGTGTGATCCTGATTGGTCCTCCTTGATATTTCAATTGTCTCTTTCTGGCTTCTTGTAAGATTTTTCCTTTTACTTGGAAGCTCTTGAATTTGGCTATTATATTCCTGTGTGTTGTCTTTTCTGGGTCTAGTGTAGAGGGTGATCTATGGATCCTTTCAATGTCTATATTGCCCTCTTGTTGTAGAACTTCAGGGCAATTTTGCTGAATAATTTCTTTTAGTATGGAGTCCAAGTTTCTATTAATTTCTGGTTTTTCTGGAAGACCAATGATTCTCAAGTTTGTTTTATTTGTTCTTGCTGTCTTGAGAGATCATTGGCTTCTACTTGTCCAGTTCTGGTCTTTAGAGTCTGGTTTTCTGCTATAATCTTTTGATTTTCCTTTTCAATTTGGTCTATTCTGTTTTTCATGGTTTCCTCCATTCTGCATTCTAAGCAGGTAACTGTCCATCATCCTTGACTCAACATGGCTGCCAAATATTTTCTTACTTTCTCTCTCTCTCTCTCTCTCTCTCTCTCTCTTTCTCTCTCTCTCTCTCTCTCTCTTGCTCTCTCTCTCTCTCTCTCTCTTTATATATATATATGTATATATATATAGATAGATAGATAGATATAGATATAGATAGATAGATAGATATAGATAGATATAGATATAGATATAAATATAACCACCAGTATGTATATATGTGAGTTGAAATAGATAAAAAACTATGATCGCTAAGGATGTATATATCCTTCTTTCAGATCTAGACAAGTCTAACATAAAAGATACATAAGAAATAAATGGGGGACAGCTGGGTGCCTCAGTGTACTGAGAGCCAGGCCTAGAGACAGGGTCCTAGGTTCAAATCTGGCCTCAGACACTTCCTAGCTATGTGACCCTGGTCAAGTCACTTAACCCCCATTGCCTAGCTCTTACCACTCTTCTGCCTTGGAACCAATACACAGTAATGATTCCAAGACAGAAGGTAAGGGTTTTTAAAAAAAGAAAGAAATGAAGGCCTACAATAAAAATTTTAGAAAAAGTTAGATATGATCAATTTCCAGTGATCTAATCCATTGGATTTAGTAATTTAGTAATCTACTAAAGAGAAAATAAATATACCTATATATTAATTATGCATAACCCTACCACAAGCTGACCTTCTGTTAGCGCATAAAAATCTCATAAGCAAATATAAAAGGGTAGAAATTTTAAGCACATCCTTTACAAAGCAACAAGTATAAAAAAGAAAGCTTATCTGAAGAAAGTCTTCAAATTTAAATAGAGTCTAAATAACATAATCACAAAAACATGTGGGTCAGAGAACATAGAAACAATAGATAATTTCACCAAAGAAAATTCTGACAGTGAAATGATATGCCATTTTTTTAGAATGCAGCCAATTTTTAGGGTGAAATTTTTGTCTCTAAGCACTTTGATCAAAACAGGAGAGAAAGAATATGAAACAAATGGGGCATGAAACTGCAAAAAAAAAACCCACCCTATAAAAGCAAGGAATCAAAAACTCCAACTGTAAAATCTCTGAAAAATTTAAATATTTAAATAAAATTGAAAATGAAGAAATAATTTGATAAATAAAATTAGGAGATGATTTTTAAAATGTAGCATTCTGTTACTTAATTTTATTCTACTTTACCTAATTATAGAGATGGAGACTATGTGCAAGTGATATTGCATATCAAATATGGTTGCTGTTTAAGCATATTTTTCTTACCTCATTTTTTGGTTGTAAGGGAAAGTTTACTCTTTGTGTGTGATTATGGGTGTGGTGTATGTTTACTTGGTGGTGGTGTATATACAGAAAATGAGATAGAAGGGGGCAGCTGGATGGCTCAGTGAATTGAGAGCCAGTCCTAGAGACAGGAGGTCCTAGGTTCGAATCTTGCCTCAGACACTTCCTAGCGTGTGGCCCTGGGCAAGTCACTTAACCCCCATTGTCTAGCCCTGTAACAAATAAAAAATTAATATAGAAGGATATATATACAAGATATTAGGGTTTATTAAAAAAAAGAAAATGAGATCGAAAATAGACTTCAATAAAACTGAAAATTATTTTAAATGTACTATTCCACTGTAAAGTAATAAGACATTTAACTTGAGGCAGTTTATCTCTCATGTCATTTCTGGTAACAATAAACTGTAAAAAGTAACAACAGTTTTTTCTCTGAAGAGAAAAGAGAGCTTTCTTATCAAATGAAAGAATTGCATGGACTATATGAGGAAGACAGGGACAATATAAGCAAGAAAAAAAACTTGTTTCTTTCTCCTCTGTAAGAAATTACAGAAACTTTGACACTAAGCTTGTCTTACATAAACACTTATTGAATGAATAAGTGAAAGAATGAAGAAATAAATTTTTCCAGGGCTATTCAAACACATCATGAAAGGTAAATATAACAAGGAGTAGTCTTAATCAATGTCTCTATAAATGATTTTACTGGAAAAAAATAGAAGCCATCTCCAATGAGCTCCTTTTCTTTTACCACTCCATAACTCAACACCTCTTTATGAAATCTCATATTTTTGCCTCCTTGGTGTCAGTCTCTGAGGAAGAGATGACCTTTCTCCTTGCCAAAGTCAAGCTCTCTTCCCTCATCTCTCTTTCATTCTACTCCCTCCTGCATCATCAAGGAGTCTGATTATTTTCAATCTCTCCTAATCCACTGACTCCTTCCCTATCCATTCTTAAAGCAACAACAACATATGGTTTTACCCTGCTCCTCTCCGAAGTTATCATCTTTATCATTCTACCTTTCTAAACCAAACTCTAAAAGTCACATGTATTCTTTGCCTCTTTATTCTTATCTCCCTTTCACTTCTCAACCCCTTGCATTGTGGCCACCAGTAAATCAAAAGTTCTTCTTTGCATAATTACCAGTGATTTGATAACTGTGAATTTCAGTGATCTCTTTTCAGGCTTGTTCTATTTGACCTATCTACAACGTTTGGAATTTTTAACAACTTGATTACCCTTTCTTCTGTGGGTTTTCATGATACTGTTCCCTCTAGTCTCCTTTTACCAGGTCCTCTCCTCGTCTTTCTTGATTATCTCATCTCATGGGTTAATTTATTATCACCACACAGAGGACTCCCAAAATCAATCATTAATTTCTTTTAACTCCCATCTAGTCTCAATATCAACTTCCTGCTAAGTAGCTTCTACTTAGATGGCAGCTCAAATGGCCCAAAAAAGAAAAAAAAGCAAATTATCTTCCCCACTAAACCACTAAACCCCACTAAACTCCTCAAAAATTCTATGCATTTTTCTCTAGTGTAAGCAATACATGTATTATTTTATGACATGATTAACAGGGCAATATGTAACCCATATCCTATTACCTGACTTCTTGGGGAGGATAGAGGGGAAATTTTTAAATTAATTTTAAATTATTTTTTCCTATTAGCTTACCCTTCTAATTAGGTTGGCTTCTAACTATAGAATCATCTTTTTTATCCCCTATGTCCAATCAGTTGCTATATCTTTTTTATTCCAAGAATTTTTTCACATCTCTCCACTTATTCCCATTCCCCATCACACAGCTACTTTCATAGTTCAGAACCTACTTATCTGGACTCCTCAGTCCTGGACTGCTACAACTGCTACAGACTTTTAGCTGGTCTCTTTGATTCCAGAATCCTTCCTTTCCACAGCTATCAAGTATCTTCCTAAAAGCACAGGCCCTAACATGTCATTCCCCTATGAAAAGATCTTCAGTGACTCTCTATTACCTCTAGGGTAAAATAAAATGCCAATCTGATGTTTAAAGTACTCTAAAATCTCACTATCACCTTCCTTTCCAAATCAATTTTACATTACTCTACTTCATACACTCTAAATTCTAACCAGACTAGTCAATTAGCTATTTGGTGAACCTAACATGGCACCCTAGCTCCAAGTCTTTGCATAGGCTGTCTTCTATGCTTAGAAGATTCTTTGTTTCCAACTCTACCTCTTAGGTTTGCTATTTCCTTAAAAGCTTAACTCAGTTACTACAAAAGTATTTCCTGATGTCCCCCAGTTTTTAGTGCTTTCACGTTGCTCATATTATAGTTGAAGCTTAGACTAAGGTAAGGTTGGTGAGGCAGCCTAAGGACAGCCAAAAGGATATTCAAAATATGTATATAAATTTGTATTTTTTATGCTATATGTATATGGAGAATGTTCCAAAAATATCTAGTTATTAAAGCTGACAACTACAGTTAAGACGTTTAGAACACCTTGTATAAAAGTCATGTGGGGATAGGAAAGAGAAGGGTAAAAGGGGGAATTGAACTCTCCCAGTTATTTGGGAAAATGCTAACAAAATTAGAAAAAAAAAGGTTTTAAATTTAAAAAAAAACTAAAACAAAATGGCAAATAGGATATAACTCTATAAGATAAGTAAAAGGAATGTAAAAGAGTGTTTTACTGCTCGATGAATTCATGTCATCTGCCTAGATGACTTACATCCTAGACAGATGTGATTGCTGAGCCACTATACGTAAGATTTGAAATAGTGTGGAGATTGAAACAAGAACTTCAGGATTGGAAGAGGGCAAACAGCATCTTGCTTTTCAAAAAGTGGAAGATAATAAAATTTACAACTTATGGGCTAATGAACTTAAGTTTAGTTCCTGTAAAGCTTCTGGAACATATCATTAATAGGAGACAATGTGGCATAGTAGATAAAGAGCTGACCTTGAAAGCTTGAACATTTGAACTTAAGTCCCTCCTCTGACCCATACTACCTGGATGACCCTTAATAAAGCTCTCTCTTTCTCAGTGCTCTAGGCAAGCTCCAGAGAAGGTGCAATTGAATTCACAGAGGAATTTCCCCACCTGTGTATTTTCTATATCAATGAAATTTCAGATCCAGTCCTGATTGCTGTTAGTAAAAGGAAAGTTTGTGAATATATAGTAAATAAAAGGAGTGATAATAAAGAACCACCACAGCATCAACAAGGACAGTTGTCAGACTTACCTCATTTTGGTTTTGGACAAGGTAATAGACTCAGAAGTTCAAGGAATGGTGTAGATGGAATCTATCTAGATTTTATCAAAGCATTTGATAAAGTCTCTCATGCTACTCTTTTTGAAATTTCCCAGTAATGTTTTGTTACATTTCCCCCAATTACTTGTGGAAATCATTTTTATCATTTGTTTTCTTCTGATATTTTGCATTCCAAATTTTCTCCCTCCCTCCCATCTCCATTTCCAGAGGTTGCAAATAATTTGATATAGATTATATTTGTGCTCTTATCTCATGTTATTCTTGTGGGAAAGTTGGGAAGATAGGATAGTGAAATCAGAGCTGTTTGAATGACTGGACTCAAAGAGAAATTACTAATGGCTCAATACTCACCTAGAAGGAGGTTTCAGTGGCTTGTCTTTAGATCTGTTTCCCAGTGGATCTGTGCTTGACCATGAGTTTTTAAAGGTTTTTATTAATAAGTAGTGCTAGACATGGAATTAAGATGACCTGATTTCAAATCTGGCCTCAGACACTTACTAGCTATGTGACTCTGCACAAGTCACTTGACCCTATTGTCTGTAAAATGAGCTGGAAAATGAAATGTCAAATCACTCCAGTCTCTTTGCCAAGAAAACCACAAATGTCATCACAAAGAGTTGGGCAGAATGGAACAACCACTGGCATAATTATGATTACATTTCCAGATGACCCAGAGGTAAGTTAACACAATGGACAAAAGAATCAAGATACAGAAAGATCTTTACAGGTCAAATCTTTTCATTATGTCAAATACAATGAGATGAAATTTAGTAAGGATAAATGTGAAGCCTTATGCTAGATATTTTTTTAAAGCTACTTTACAGCATCATACAGGGAAACCATGGGTAGATAGCTTAGAAGAGTTGAAAAAATCCTGGTCTTGAGATCAGGAAGATGTGTGATCCAGTAATACGTCTGCTCATTTCTGGAAGGGGTCCAAGGGTCAGAGGAGTATTGAGGAAGTTTGAATTTCAGAACTCATTCAATCTTTTTTTTAAGTAAACTCATCTTCTATCTTAGAATTAATACCAAGTATCAGTTCCAAGTATCAGTTCCAAGGACTAAGGTAGTTGATATTAAGTGACATGCTCAGGGTCATACAGTTAAGTAGTGTCCAAGACCAGATTTGAACCCAAGATCTCTCATTTCCAGGCCTGGCTCTTTGGCTACTAAGCTACCTACCTGCCCCTAGAATTCATTCAATCTTGCTGAAGTTAAGTTACTGAATACCTATCCAAGAAGTAAGTTTGGATGATTGGAAGAATAGTGATATCTTCAAAAATAATAGAGAAGTCCAGGAGAGAGGTAGGATGGGGACAACAATGGATACAATGAGTTTTTCAGGGTTCAAATTATGACTGTAATGGAAATTGGCTGTGTGACAATGGGCATGACATTTAGTATCTCTGATCCCTAGACAACTTTCCAGGATAAAAACTAAACTACAAAATAGTTGTGGTTCTCAATTAGTAGAGGGAATTTCCTCAGTATAAGTTTTCTACCAATAAAACCATAGCTCCAGAGATTAAAAAAAAAACTGTACTTAGACTCAAACAAAACTTCTCAATATTTTTCTACTTAAGAGATAGGAGAATAAATCTAAATGTGGTAATGAATAGGGAGTAAAGGGAAGATAGTAAGGTTTGAGATCTTTAGCTGCAATCAGTGTCCAATCAATACTACAATCTGAGGCAAGACTGCTTCCCTACCAATTAGGAGTCAGGTTTTTCTTTAAAATTCCAAAGCCTTGGCATTTTAGTTCTGGTTTTACTTTAATACCCGAAGCAGGAGCACTCTACAACCATGTGAAAGTTTCTGACAAATAAAAAGCATATCATAAGATAGAAGACTGTGTAAAAGTGAAAAGGTAAGAATCTAAGGCAATTATCATTAGTGTTTCTTGTTCTAAGGAGTCAAATGTAATGCACTTATCTCTCTCTCTCTCTTTTTCTCCTTTCTTTCTCTTTTTTCTCTCTTTCTCTCTTCTTTTTCTTTCTCTTCTTTCTCTCTTTCTCTCTTCTTTCTCTTTCTCTCTTTCTTCCTTCTCTCTTTCTCTCTCTCTTTCCTTCTTTCTTCTCTCTCTTTTTCTTTCTCTTTCTCTCTTCTCTCTTTTCTTTTTTCTCT
>NC_058132.1:404274059-404317137 GCF_016433145.1 Gracilinanus agilis
TTCTTTTTTCTCTCTTCCTCTCTCTTCCTCTCTTTTTCTTTCTCTCTTTCTTTTTCTCTCTTCCTTTTTCTCTCTTTCTTTTTCTCTTTCCTTCCTTTCTTCCCCTTCCTTCCTTCCTTCCTTCCTTCCTTCCTTCCTTCCTTCCTTCCTTTCTTTCTTTCTTTCTTTCTTTCTTTCTTTCTTTCTTTCTTTCTTTCTTTCTTTCTTTCTTTCTTTCTTCTCTCTTTCCTTCTTTCTTTCTTTCTTTCTTTCTTCCTTTTTTCCCCTTGCCTTACACCTTAGATTCAATACTATGTATTGGTTCCAAGAAAGAAGAGTGGTAAGGACTAGGCAATGGGGGCGAAGTGACTTGCCCAGGGTCACACAGCAGGGAAGTGTCTGAGGCCAGATTTTAACCTAGGACCTCCTGTCTCTAGGCCTGGCTCTCAATACACTGAGCTACCCAGTTGCCTCCTGCACCCTTTCTTTCAAAAAAAGAAATGAAGAGATTCAGAGTGAGGGGAATACTAATGTAGGACAAGGAATGGAAGGAGAGCAAAGCAGTTCACAGAAACAGCTTAGTATGAAATTAGTCATATGATATCTAAGGTCCATTCCAGCTCTCACAATTTATGAATCTTTATTTTTTATTACTCTTGTTATCCATTTATGCAGGTTAGAAGGGCCAGAGCAAAATTAGCCAAAGTGAGCAAGAAACCAGATGCCAGTACAGATCAAAGAGAATTTTAAGCAAATGTAAGCAAAAACACTCTAAAGCCTTCCAAAGCAGAATGGTTGCCTTGGAAAGCAGTGTGTTTTCTACCAATGGAAGTCTTTAAGTAGAGTCTGGATGATTGCTTACCAGAGATATTGCTCTTTTCAATTATGGATTAGACGAGACAACCCCAGGTTTCATTTGTCTTGAGATTCTATAATTCTATGAAACAATGATTTCAAATACTGATTATGTGATACTCTTGGGGATATCTGATTATCTTGAAGATTACTATGAAATTCTCCAAAGTAAGTTCAAGGAGAACCCAGATCCTGCTCCCATACTTCATAATGGCATGGAAGCAATCCTGGATTCTTGAAGTTCATGCCAAAAGAGATCATACTGGTAGATCTTGCCTTCTTAAGTTCTACTGATATTGTGATAATGTGGACCAACTGAGATCAATTCAGTGAAAACTCCTCACCATAGGATGATGGTCATAAGATAATGACTTTTTTGACCTCAGAGATTTTAAAAGATCATATACTATAGAGGATATTATGATCTACACTGTTGAAAAAGGAAACTCATCTTGAGGAAATCAGATGTCTGAAAGACTGAAGAAAGTAAATCTATTGTAGTTAAAAAATGCTTTTAATGCTATATATTGTAAAAACAAGTAATAGCGAGCTGTCCAACCCAGAAATGTTGGGTATCCCTGTCCTAATTAGAGACAGAAAATTGTCATTTATAATATTAGTACCCTATGTTTGTATTTGCAGAATTCTACATAGCAGACAAGATGATCTTTATCTATTGAACTCATATTTTAACATCTCTAATGGGGATCCACTGTTGTTAAAGGTAGTGCCCATTTTTTTAGAACTACTCTCCAAGTGATACTAATGGAAAAAAAATCCAAACAACTGGTGCCCAGATCCTCCACCTGTTATCCATGAATGGTATAGCATAACACAGTTCACAAAGAGGCCTCGCCTCTCGGGTAAGAGTCTGTTTTATGCCCACAGGCTTGCTTTCATGTATGTTGACCTTCCAAATTGGCAGATGATACCATGCTGCTCACATAATTTATTTCAGTGACAGGCTAAGCAAACTACAGAGGGCAAAGAGCGCCAAAGCTGGCCTCATCCTGGCTCCAACTCACCTGGCAATGGAAAGAGGAGGCTTGGAACTCACATCTTCTGCACAGGCTGCTTTTAGCACTAATAAACGTAGGCTCCTCCTTTGGAAATTTTGAGTTTGGGAGCTTATTCAGAATTGCCTTTAGAACCTGTTACCCATCATTTTGGCTCTTATTAATGGTGGCAATAGTGGATGTGATTTTTGGAAAAAAACTGATCTAATTCAATTCAATTAATGTCTACTGCAAAGAAAGAATTATAGTAGATGCTGAATCTTTAAAGACTTTTTAATTTAAAAAAAAGTTTAACCCTTAACTTCTGTCTTAGAAGTGTTTTGGTTCCAAGACAGAAGAGTGATGAGGGTTAGGCAATGGGGGTTAAGTGACTTGCCTAGAGTCACATAGCTAGGAAGTGTCTGAGATTAGATTTGAAACCAGGACCTTCCATCTCTAGACCTGGGTCTTCATCTACTGAGCCAAACAGCTGCTCCCTAAATTTTTTTTTAAGATGTATGCACTCTCTCCCTCTCTTTTTAATATATTAACATAATAGATTATAAATAATAAATATTTATTTTACATTATATATTTTAATAAATATTATTTATTTTATATTATGTATGTATTGGATATGTATTCTATCCAAAAATAATAAATAATATATATTTAAAAGGGAGGGAGAGAGACCACACAGCTTTAAAAACATATAATAGGGGGGCAGCTGGGTAGCTCAGTGGAGTGAGAGTCAGGCCTAGAGAGAGGAGGTCCTAGGTTCAAACCCGGCCTCAGCCACTTCCCAGCTGTGTGACCCTGGGCAAGTCACTTGACCCCCATTGCCCACCCTTACCAATCTTCCACCTATGAGACAATACACCGAAGTACAAGGGTTTAAAAAAATCACAAAAAAATTATAAAAACAGATAATAAATAAAATTATATAAATAAAATTTATAATAATAAACTAAATATAATACTAAGAATAATTATGTAATATACAGTAAGAGAGAGAGAGAGAGAAAGAGAGAGAGAGAGAAAGAGAGAGAGAGAGAAAGAGAGAGAGAAAGAGAGAGAGAAAGAGAGAGAAAGAGAGAGAGAGAGAGAGAGAGCACTAAGTGGCACAGTAGTGTGCTAGGCCTGAAGTTAGAAAATCATGAATTCAAATCTGGCTTTAGACAGTAGTTGTAAAACTGTATGACTGAGAAAATTACTTAACTTCATTGGCTTCAGTTTCCTCATCTGAAAAAATTCAATGTCTCTTCTGATATCACTGATATATAATTTTATTTATTTTAATCAGAGAAGGAAAACAATTTATTATACTTATTCTTAGTCCTGAATACTCAAATATTATACTGTGGTCTTCAATATAGATAGTGTCCAGTGTGGTAGCTCTCTCCATTAAGGCAGATTACAGCCTCTGTGATTAAGAGATAAATCCTAGGGACTTAGTTGTTTTAGGCACATGAAGGTTAAATGATTTGCCCATGGATACTCAACTGCTAAATATCATAATCTTCCTGACTTTCAATTCAGTTTTATCTGCCACTTGAATGTATGTCTTATAAAGGAAGACTTTAGGAACTGCAAATGTTTAACCTAGAGAAGAGAAGACTCATGAGAGGACGACCCAAATCATTGTCTTCATGTCATGTAGAAGAGAAGAATTAGACCGGCTCTGCTTGGTTCCAGACCAGACACAGTGAATGAAAGATACAAAGAAATAAGTTTAAGTTTGAGGGCAAGAAAAACTTCCTGACAATCAGAATTACCTATAAAGTATTTCTGAGGAAAAATGCTATCCATCTCCAAAGAGAAAACTGATACACTCTGAATGCAGACTAAAGCTTATTTTTTTCACTTTATTTTCCTTGTTGGGTTTTTTTCAACATGGCTAACATGGAAATATGTTTTGCATGACTTCACATGTATAATAGGAATTGTATTGCTTGCCTTCTTAGTGAGTGGAGGAGGGGCTAGAGGGATAAAGAGAATTTGGAGCTAAAAATAAAAATTTTAATAAAAAATGAAGAACTTTCTATAAATGGAACAAATTATCTTAGGAGGGGGTAATATCCTACTTACTGGAAATCTTCATGCAAAGACTGGATGACTTGTCAGGTATGCTGTAGTCAGAATATTTTCAAATATTTGTTGGGGCAGATAGTCATTGAGGTCTCAAATTTATTTATATTCTAGTTTTATCTTCAACTAAATAAACTATTTAAAATTTTTTAGTGCACAAGAGTCATTATCTGTAGACAAATTTTACAATAAAATTAGAAAATCAAGGAAAATAAGTGAAATTTGAGAGAATAAATTGCTAGCCATCCCCTTCCTAGAGTCTTCTAGTTGGATTTGACTAATCAAATACCTCAAGAAATAAATGGAATACATTCTCCCATGTTGCTTAATTTATAAACTGCAAACAGCATATTGGATTGTATAAAGCATTTAGCACACTCAATGAATGTTTTTTAATATTATTCCTATTGGGCTACATGTTTAGTAAAGCAGCCAAGACAGGGCTGAATGGTAACACAATGCTTCACAAGCCAAAGGGGCCTGGCTCTGAACAATGGCAGGCCCATTAGACAGCAGCAGCTGTGGTCATTATTTCAAACTAGACCCTGCTGTCCCCTTGAAAGGCACTGTGGCTCCCTTTCCCACAGCTATTCTTTCTCAGAATTCCAGGTTTGGGAGAGACCTTAGTGGCCATATAGGCAAACTCACACCTGAACAAGGATCCCCTCTACAATATGCCTGGAAAATTAATACCTAGGCTTTACTTGTACATCTGAAACGAGAGAAAACTTACTACCTCAAGAAAAAGCTCCAACTATTTTTGGATAATTCTAATTGTTAGGAAGTTTTTACTGACATCACACCTACATTTTCTTCTCCCACCAATTATACCTAAGTCCCAATTTGTGCAAACAATAGATTTCTTCCTGAAACAGTCACATTATTTGAATTCATATTGCAAATTTCCATTGGACTGGAACTAATTACCACATTTTACATAATTACAACTTCCAATAGTGTCTGAATGTCTGAATGCCTTCAAGTACTGCAGAGGATTCATTATTCACACTAATTGGGACTCAGCTGTAATACTAGCTTTGACCTCTGGGAGCAAGCAAAATAATTAAAATCCATCGTCTATGGAACAGCCATTCAAATATTTTAAAATAACTATCATATCTTATCCCCTCCCTCTATTATCTACCTTTGTCTTTGCTAAATTCCCTTAGTTCTTTCAATTACCTTCTTACAGTATAATCTCAGCTCTCTGCCTTCCAGGTGGTTTGCCAACTTATCAATGTCCTTCCTGATATTGTATTATTATAAAGTATATTGTATTATATATTATATTTTATTTATATAATATAATATGTCATTAATTACATATAGTATTATATCATAATTATACATTCTATTATGCAATACATTATATTGTAATATTATATGTGTATATTATGTTGCATTATTTCATTTGGAAGAAGAAAAAACTGTCAGCTCTGCATAGAAAATGCAGAAAAATTGTGGGATTTAAAATAGTATTCTGTCTTATGATAGAGTTGGCTGTGTGTCTTCTCAAAGGCATCTAACCATGAGTGGTACCTTCAATTACTGCTATCTGCCCTCAAGCAAAAGGAATGAGGGAAAGAGGGGCAAAGATGAGGGAAGATAAGTTAATGAGGAGGATAGTTGGGAGAAATCATAATTAATAATTCTTTTTAACAATTTTTGATCCTGAAAAAGAGAACATAAAGAGGAAGTTATTTTAAGTGCTTTAAATAACAGTCAAGCATCCATCACCTACACATTCCCTCTTTGGCCAGTGTTAAAAATAATAAACACAGGTAGAAAGAAATGGTCAAATCTAAACTTCTGGTTGAATCCCAATATTTCATGAATATATATAAGGTGTGAAGATGCACCTTATTTTCATTATCACAGGCCATTGTTTTCTGGTAATTTATGCCTTTTTCTCTCTAGTCCTATTTAATAACCCATATCGTTCATTCCAACTTATACTTACTTGTCAGAATTGGGTAGATATCCTAACAATTCTGTGTATGTGTGTGTGTGTTTGATACTAGATTAAAGGCATATATAGAAATGTAATGTTCACAATGTGTGTGTGATATGCCTCTAGATACTACATCAGTTGAAGGAATTGGAAATGTTTAGCTTTAAAAAAGGACAACATGGTGGAAGCAGGGTGGGGGAAAGAGGAACAGAAGAGTAGATATTATATATTTGAAAGACCACCATGGAGAAAAGGGATTCAATTTATTCTCCTTAACCCTAAAGGACAAATATAGGAATAATAGAGAAAAGTTGAAAGGAAGTAAATTTCAAAGAAATGTGATGAAAACATAAGGAAAATGTTTATAATATTTATAGCTGTCTCCAAATGGAATAGGTTACTTTGGGATATGTGAGTCACTCAGTTGTGTCTTGGACATTGTGAAAAATATCTTTACTGTGGCTGTAGGGCAGCTAAGTGGCACAGTGGATAGAGCATTGGAACTCAGGAAAACCTGAGTTCAAATCTGGCCTCAAACACTTACTAGCTGTGTGACCTTGGGCAAGTCACCTAATCAGGTTGGTCTGTTTCCTCATCTGTAAAATAAGCAGGAAAAGGAAATAGCAAACAATTTCAATATTTTTGCCAAGGAAATACCAAATAGGGTCATGAAAAAACAAAAGTGACTGAGAACAGTCAAGAACACTACCACTACTATGCTAATAAGTTAGATTTGATGACCTAAGACCTTTCTTGATTCTATAATTGAAGGGTCATTGAATCTGGAATAAAATTCTAGTCTTGGGAATGCTACTATGTGTGACAATGGGTAAGTCACTTAATTGCTCTAAGCTTCTATTGCAACATTTGGATGAGAAAGCATACTGGACAGTCTCTAAGGTCTTATACCTCTAATATTCCATGACTCCATATCTGTTGCAAACTGCACAGTGCAATGATTTAAGAGATAGACAATCATAGAATATGAGAATTGGAATAGATCTCAGTGGCCATCTGGTCCAACTTATACACAAAGAATTACCAAGCCTCTGATTAAAAACTTCCAAGGAGAAGTAATCTACCAACTCTAGAGGCAATCTCTCCCACTTTTGGGCAGCTTTGGTTATTAGGAAAGTTTTTTCTGACATCATCATGCCAAAATTGACTTCTTTTGCTCCCATTATGTTCAGCTTCAGGCTTTGCTCCTGTTTCTGCTCTTGGGGACCAAAAAGAAGTCTAAAACTTGCTTCCTTCGAGAGATGAATTATTTCACATAATATTTACAATTATCATAGGTCCTCCTTCCTCCCCTAGTCTCTTTTTTCTCTATGCTAAACATAGCTACTTTCTTTAACCAGTCCTCATATCGTATAGACTTAAAACCTTTTTCCTAATAGATCTTTGGACACACTCCAGCTTATCAATGTTCTTAAACAATAGTGCATAGCGCTGAAAAAGACACTCACAGTGACATGAAATAAGGGATCATCACTTCCACGTTCCTGGAAATTATGCCTTTCCTAATTCAGTCCAAGTTTGCATGGACTTTTTTGGCTATCAAGTCAAATGTCTAATGACAAATAAGTTTACAGTTCACTGAAAGTGTTAGCTACTTTTCAAAGGGGCTGCTTCTTTATCCTTGTCTCCTCCATATTCCATTTGTGAAGCTGATTTTTTATGCCTATAGGCAAGACTTAGTTACTTATTGAATTTTGTTTTGTTAGATACAGCCCATAGCATTAGCCTATCAAGATCCTTTTGGATCCTTCTCTATTGTTCAGTATATTGGTTATCCCTCTTAACTTTTGTGTCATCTGCAAATCTGATGAGTGTATTATGTGAACTCTTATCCAAGTCATTGATCAAAATGTTAAGCAGTACAGGGCAAAATAGATCAGTAGAGGTACTCTACTAGTGATATTTTTACCAAAATGATGCTGGCCCATTAATAACTACTTTTTGCCCATTTCTCAATCTATCCAATTGATATCATCTAATCCTATAATTCTTAGCCTTTTAAGGGAAACATAGTGATATTCTACATCTATCAGATATTGCGCAGATGCAAGGTAATATACAATTCCACTATTAGATCATGCTACAATCTTATTGATGATATTCTCAAACGTTTGAAATTTATCTTTGTTTTCATTTTTTCAGCTTTACCAGTAGCTTCTTATTCATAAAATCATATCTTAGCAAAGCTGGGTTTTGATGATTGCTGTTATAAAATCAAGTCCCATATGAGAACTGATTTGGAACAGAAATGAGGGTGATGGTGTCAATCCTTTTCCAAGGTTTCAGAAGCTGTGAGGTGCCCATCAAAAGCACACATCTCAAGTAATTGTGGTTATTTAAGAATTTAAAAATATAGATTTCAATTTGTATGTCATTTTCAAATGGCTATTAAATTGTTAGAACATAAAAACTCATTAAGTTGTTTGGGGCTAACTACTTTATAAATAGAAATGTGGGTATTCTTTTTTTTGCCTAGAAGTACTATGAAAAAATTACTAAGATACTAAGGGCACCAAGAATGGAGAAAGTTGGGGAACTTCTGGTCTAATCCTTAAATCTTGATGTTTTCCACAAAAACAATATGAGATATTTTTTTTGTTCAAAGCTTTGCCGAAATCTAAGTAAACTATCTACAGCATTCCCCTCAACTATTAATTTGGCAATTGGGGGAGGTGTGGAAATCTGCCATGACTTGATAATGTTGAACCCATGCTGGCTTACTTTCTAGACTTTGCCAACTGTTTTTTTTTTTCTGTGCTTTATTTTTCTGTGTAGAAAACCAAAACAAAATAAAAATATAGCAACTCTATCACGTTTTTGTTGTCAGTCATCATTGTCCCTTTCACCTTAAGCAAAGGTTCTATGCTTTCTTTGACCCTCCTTCTACCAATATAAATTAAAAAGCTCTTTTTGTTATCTTTAGTTTCTTTTACACGCCTTAACTCATTCTGAGTTTTAGGCTTCATAATACCATTTTTATAGGGTTGTGCTACACTCTTATAATCATCTTCTGTTACATGATCTTGCTTCCATCTTTTGTGCATTTCTTTTTAAAGATAAACTCAAAGACAGAAAGATAAATTCTTTCTACCTATATCTAGCTCTTTATATCAGTCCCATTTTTCCTCCTCCTCATTTTCCTTTGCATCTTTAGACTTATTCTTGAGCATCTCCCATACTTCTTGGGCAGATTTCCCAAAATATTTTATTCCATGAGAACTCATCTGTTTTCCCTGAATCTTTCGAAATCTGTTTTTTTCCCCAAAATCCAGAGTGCTTATTATCCTATCCCCAGTTTCCCTCTTTTTCTTCCTCCCAAAATGTTAGCATAGATCTGTCATTTCCTGTTAAGATTCCTATCATTTCCACTGCAGCAACTGGTTCTTCCCTGATAGTCAGAATCAGATCCAGAACAGAATTTCTTCTTATTGGCTTTCCTACTTTTTGAGGAATTAAGTTATCACTAAGTTGAGGAGTGTTGTTTTATATCTCTTCTGTCTTCTGTAGTTAAACTACTCAAAAGACTAGCTACAATAGGTGCCTCCACTTCCATTGCTTTGGCAGAGAGAAAGCTCCAGCAAATATCAGCACAATTAAAGATCCTCCTTCTCTACAATATCATACTTATGCACTAGGCTTTTGATTTATTTCCAAAACTCATATTTCTTCTTGTTGTTCAAGTGGTCTGTAGTCTACTTCAGTGACAAAATCACTTCTATTTCTCCCTCCTTTAATCTTCACCCAGATATTTTCTAACATGCTTTCCTCCCTGGTTTTTCTTCACATGACTACTTTCTTAATATACAATCCATTTACCTAACAATTTCTGAACTAAGATGTACCCATACAATATCATGGTCTAGTCATGTGCTTCATTTCATTAAGCCTCAATGACAACTATGAGGTCAAAATTCTTTGTGATAAAATCTCTAGTTTCACCTTCTTGTTACCTAAATTTTAAGTACTTTAAATGTCTAAAACATTTGAGACCATAGGTTTCACTACTGATTCTTTTCTTAGATTTTACCTACTGTGAATTTCTAGATGTCTTAGAAGCTACTTTTCTTCTTTATTTGAGGGTACCCACTATGGTATCTAATACTCTCATATATATATCTGGGGATAAACAAAATCATTCTTTCCCTCCATTCTTTTTAGCTTAAAGCTTCTGAATTAGATTTGCAAAACTTTTGGCAAATACATTCTTATCAGCCTTTGTTAGTTGTCTTCCACCATTGGCTAAAATCTATCAGTACTATATAGAAACAAATTCCATTCTCAAACATCATCTTCTGAGTCAACTCTAACACTCAACCCAATACCTCCATGCCTCGGTGAGCTGACCTTTCACTTATTTTTAATTTCTTCCTCTCTCCTAGCTCATTTTCTACAGCCTACACACCTATCCATGTACCTCCCATTCTGAAAAACCCTTACTTGATCCTTCTGACACTGATAATTGTCTTATATCTCTTCTGCTTTCTGTATCTAAACTTCTCAAAAGACTAACTACAATAGGCCCCCTCAACTCCCTCCCTTCCTGCTCTCTTCTTAACCCTTTATGATCCAGTTTCAAATCTTATCACTCCACTGAAATAGCTTTCTTCAAAGCTACCAGTGATCTCTTGATTGCCTAATTCAAAGGCTTTTTTTCAATCCTCATTCTTCTTGACCTTTTTACAGCCTTTGACACTGTTGATCACCTTTTCCCCCATGATACTTTCTTCTCTGTAAGTTTTTGGGACACTACTTTCCTGGTCCTCCTCCTATCTATCCGACTATTTCTGCTCAGTCTCCGATGCTGGATTTCCATCAATATCACACTTTCTAATTGTAGGTGTCCCTCAGGCTTCTGTAGTGGGCCCTTTTCTTGTCATTCTACATTACTTCACTTGGTGATTTCATCAGCTCTCATGGATTATTATTTTTATACCAATGATTTTCAGGTCTACCTATCATGCCCTGACCTCTCTGATCACCTGTAATCTAACATTTCTGACTTTCTTTCAGACACCTCAGATATGCTGAGCAGTGGACATCTTAAAATAAACGGTGCAAGACAAAATTCATTATCTTTCCCCCTAATCTTTCCCCTCCCTCTCTACATTCCCTATCCTTCTCCCCCATCCCTTAGGATTATAACCTACAAATAATCTTTGATTTCTCATTCTTTCTCAGGCACCATATCCAAGCTGTTGCCAACATCCATCAATTTAGCTCTGCAATATCACCTATATAAGCTTTCTTCTCTCCTGTGAAAATTAATAGGCTGGTGTTTACCTCATACCTGGAATATTGTAATAACCTGCTATTGGCTAAATCTGCTTCAAGTCTCTCTCCATTCCAATCCATCCTCCATTCAGCTATCCAAAGTACAGGTCTGAACATGTCACTCCCCTACTTGATAAACTCTAGTGATACCCTATTATCTCCATGATCAAATATAAAGTGCACTGTTTGGTATTCAAAGCCCTTCGTAACTTAGTTCTCTTCTACTTTTCCAGTCTTCTTATAACTTACTCCCCCTCCTTGTACTTTTCAGTCCAGTGAAACTAGGCTCTTTCCCATTCCTTGAACAAGATATTTCATCTCTTAGACTGGGCACTCTGGCTGTCCTTGCTGCCTGGATTGCTTTCCCTCCTCAACTCTACCTACTGACTTCCTTTAAGGAGTAAGTAATATTTCATCTTTTGTGGGAAATCTTTTCCAACTCCTCTTAATTCTAGTGCCTTACCTCTGGTAGTTATTTCCTATTTATCTTGTCCATGAGCTTTGTTTTGTATATATTTTTATTTGCTTATATCTCCCCCATAAGATTGTAAGCTTCTTGAGGGCAGACTGTCTTTTGCTCTTCTTTATGTCCCTTTGCGTCTCTTATGCTTACCAGAACATGTGAACATTTCAATGGCATGCATTGGTGTATAATATTTATTGATGCAGCTGTTTACTTCTCTTCTTTTCCTCTTATGCATACCATGGGCACAGGGATGGGCAGCAATGAATAAAACACAACTCGTGCCATGATGGTCTCCAACTTCATAGTCATTGCCAGAACTTTTAAAATTCCTTCTAGTAGTGTCATTTAAATCTAAGTGAATCACTCAAAATGAGTAATTGTCATGAATTGAATTCGTAAGATTTTCTTTTCTTTTTTTTTAAATGTTTGTTCCTAGGAATACAATAGCTATTTCTATTGTTATCAGATTGGAAAATAACTGCTTCAGTATCTCTAATCAGGGAATCACTAACTACTGCTACTCTTTTCCTCCTCTTCTTCCATTTACTGGATGAAGAACTAGGATTCTTTTATAACAAGCAGTTTGCACTGCTTACCCTTGAGAGCATCCAGATCACTCTTCTTCAGGAAGACTTTTGAATCTGTTTTTAAACTTTAATTGACCAGCTGTCCTCTTACCTCTTTTTCTCCTCTGTGTGACAGTCTTCCATGCTACATTATCTTTACAAAAGTCATCTTCCCTCCTCCTCCAATTCAGATCATTTCCCCCCATTGAAGCCTTTCATTTGCTTCCTTTATGATCCTTTCTTTCTTCCTAACAACCTGGGGTGCAGAGATACAGACATAGCAACCTACATGCAAGTCACACACAATTTCCCCTATTCAACATATTGGTTGAGAATTTACATCCTTGTATCTTCAAATTACTTGTGGATATTTATACCTCAAATCTAATCACATGGATAAAAATCATTATTAGTCAATTATAACTTCTGAATAATTTACCCTCTTAAATTCCTTTCTTTGATTCAACAATAACTTTGTAGCCACAGCCATACTCATCTCTCCTTTTGTCCTAAACCATTCTCCTGCATGTTTCCCCAATTTGCTCCACCTACAGATTCAAATTGTCAGTTTGCTTAATTCACACATTAACCCCTACAGCAAGGGCACATACAAAGTGCCATAAGTATGTGAAGCTTGAAGTTCTTTCTTGGATGTTGCTCAATTTAACACTGATCCTTTAAGGCTATCCCCTCTATGACTGATGATACTTCTTCTGATCTTCTCAGAGACCACCCCTTCTGTGATACTATCTCTGGTTTCTTACTCTCCTACTCTGGTTGCTAGTATAGTGTTCTTTCCCTCTTTAAATTACCTTGGATTAACCTGATCAGTATATCTGTGTGTGTGTGTGTGTGTGTGTGTGTGTGTGTGTGTGTACATACAAATTATCTCCTTAGTAAATAGTCAAGATTAGGAGTATTTCATTTTTCTCTGCATCCCTGGAATAAGTGCATGTGCTAGTAAATATTTAACAGCTGGCTTTGGCATGGGGAATGTACACACATAACTTTCATGTTCAATTTGCAGTATTAACATTTCCTCCATCACTTTCTTAATAATCAACCAAATAATAAGTGATGTGTTGATTTGTAGCATTTTCTGATTTTCAAAATAGGAATGTGAACACTGAAAATTTAACAAGTCTTAAAAAACAATCTGGTATACCCCTGCCTAGAATCCAGATGAGTGTTTTATATATAGATGACTCAATAAATATTTATTGAATTGAATTTAAAAAATCCTCATGAACAAAGTACTGCAATCCTTATCAAAAACATTGCTTATGCCACCTTGGAAAGAGTTGACAAAGCATTTATTTATATGTCACTGACTACTAGAAATGCTTTAAAAGGCATTGTCCAATCACACTAAGAACCCACAGAAATATTCAGAATTAGTATTTTCCCTTTTGCTTAACCCCATTGATTGCAGAGATGGATAAAAAGGTAAAAGAATTATAGAAGAAATAACCAAAGAGGTTGCTTTCAATATTCAAATTTCCTCATTGCCAACTTTCTTTCTTTCCAATAATGTAATTTCTGAAGAAGAAAGACTCTTCTCAAGTAAATTATTGAATACTTATTCACTCTTTGCTGAAGACCTCCAATGAAGTTATATGTAAGTATTAAGTAAAGTAGTATAAGTAAAAGTAGAATGGGCAGTCTCCAGAAAGTATTGGGTTCTCCATTACTGAAAGCTTTCATTAAAGGAACGGTTGACCCTGTGTCAAGTCAAAATAGGAATTTATGTTTGAGGTGGGAGGTGGGAATAGCAGCTGACTGTTGATATCCCTTCCAGCTCTGAAATTCTGTGATTCTGTGGAATTCACTTAGTTATACCCATTTAACAGAACCATTCATTTCATCTGAATTTGCATAAAAAATAGAGTAACTTAGGAGATAGATGAAACATCTTACCTTTTAAAAATAAGTGTGTAAAGAAGAGTTTGGGGACAGGATTAATTCTTCCCTCCCTCTGCCCTGGGATAGAGAATAGTCTTGTTTGTTTTGTTTTTTCTGGTAGCTGAAAAGTTCATGATGATAGATACTGTCTTATTTTTCACTGTAGCCTGTTCAGTATCTAACACTGTATCTGTAGACAATAGAACTTAATATATATTTGGCTGGGCAGCTAGGTGATACAATGGATATAGAGTGTCAGGCCTAGAGTCAGGAAGACCTAATTTCAAATCTTCCCTCAGTCAATAGCTGTGTGACCCTGGGCAAGTCATTTAACCCTGTTTGTATCACTTTTCTCATCTGTAAAATTAGCTGAAAAAGAAAATAACAAAACATGTCCCTATCTTTGCCAAGGAAACTTCCAAAAAAGGGTCATAAATAGTTAGATATGACTGAAAAATGATTAAAAGTATTTGATCATTAGGTAAAATAAATATAAACCTAGCTCTTTTTAAGGTTCACATAATATTTGCAAATATTATCTAATTAGATCCTTACAACAACCTTAGAAGGTAGGTGTTTTTATTATCTCCATTTTACAGATGAGAAAACTAATACAGATAGAGATTAAGTGACTTGTGCAGGGTCACCTAGTTAGTGTCTAAAGTCTGTTTTGAATGTGTCTTCCTGGCTCCTGCCCCAGAATTCTACCTTCTATGTATTGTCAACTAATTACCTAGAAAGAAAAAGAGTTGGAGGCAACCTAGGTGGCTCAGTGGATTAAGGGCCAGTCCTAGAGACAGGAGGTTCTGGGTTTAAATCTGACCTCCGGCACTTCCTAGCTGTGTGACTCTGGGCAAGTCACTTAACCCCCATTGTCTAGCCCTTACTGTTCTTCTGCCTTTGAAGTGATAACATAGTACCAATTCAAAGAAAGAAAAGGGAAGGACTTGGAGTCATGAATATCTAGATTTAAACTGTATCTCAGATACTAACTTGCTGTGAGTTTCTGGGCAAGTAACTTTTCCCCTCTGTTCCTCTGTTTTCTTATCTAAAAAGACATGATAATAATAGCACCTACTTCATAAAGCTGTTAGAGCATCAAATGAGATAACATGTAGTAAATTGCTTTGTAAACCTTAATGCATTGTTAATAAGATATTATTATTATTAATCATATTCTTGTCTCTTTCAATAGAGTTTAGATAGAAATGGCCCTGAAATGAGGGTCTCTCTTTCCATCTATCTATCTATCTATCTATCTATCTATCTATCTATCTATCTATCTATCTATCTATATTTCTATCTTTCTTTCTATCTTTCTTTCTGTCTATCTTTCTGTCTGGTCTGTCTGTCTGCCTATATAGCTACCTGTATGTCTGTCTATCCATCTATCTGTGTGTATATATACATACATATATCTATTTAATAGATGGTATATAGATAATATAAATATTACATTATATTATATACACATATAATACACACTCTTTCTATATAGAATTATATAAATTCTGTAGCCTGTTGCACAGGTGGATAAAATTACTGTTTTTGTCATTGGTAATTGTCAATTTTTGTAATTTTTAATAGAATAAAGGCCTTGAGATGTAAGCTCATCTTTTGAAGTCATAATCAGAAGAATAATTAGAGTAGTAGACTGCATAATGACACAAAATCAGATCTCATCCTATTCCCTCATGGCTTTGATTTCATCCACTAGCTCTCTAGCTCTTGAAAGCTTCTCATGCTGCTGCATGGCTTGGAGATTACACACACACACACACACACACACACACACACACACGGTTTGGCAGCATCTATTTAAAAAGCTATTCATAAGTTTTTGTGGATTCATGTTATTTTTTCTGTGATTATTGACAACAGTTTTGCCTGTGATATTTCTCCACTTGCTGTATAGTTCATGTATTGAATTCTTTAGGATAATTTGAAGTCTCTATGGTAAGGAATTTATTATCTATTAGTATATGAGATAATGAATTTATCAATACTATTATTGTTATTGCTATTGTGGTTAAAATTATGAAGAAGGATGGTATCAACATGCTCCATAGCACTGCAAAAGGAAAGAATACTGAATCTTTATAGCTAATCACAAAATGACTGCTACATTTCATATCTCCTCTTTACCAGACCAGCATTCACTGACAGTCATTTCAAGAGAGATACATGGCCAGGGACAGCTGGGTGGCTCAGTGGATTGAGAACTAGGCTCAGAGACGGGAGATCCTGGGTTCAAATCTGGCCTTACACACTTCCTACTTTGTGACCAAAGCCCCCATTGTCTAGCCCTTACTGCTCTTCTGCCTTGGAACCAATACTGATTCTAACATGGAAGGTAAGGGTTTAAAAAAAAAAAGGAAAAAAGAAAGATACATGGGTAAATATGATTAAACATGAACATGTTTGTCAGAATGCTCGTTTACCTCTGAGGGTCCCAGAAGTGAGGAAGGGAATGTCATTTTAGCTCCCAACCCCATCTTCCCAGCTTCCTCTTGGTAAGATCCTTGGAGAAACAGCCAACTGGTTTCTGGGATCCCTGATCCAAAGATTTCAAGAACTCCAGGTGGCAACATCTCTGAATGATAGTTCAACACACATATATGCAGAAAAATGCACGAGAAATCGTTAACCATAAATGCTTTCATCCCTAAGATTCATAGGGCATGTCCATAGGAAGAGAGGTACCACACATATTAATGGTATGACTTCCAATAAAAAATCAACTGAAGTTGTTATTCTATGAACTGATTTCCTCACCCCACTCCCCAACTTTCTATTGAGTATTTCTGAAGTTGGGTTTGTGGCAATTTTTTTACAAGATGGCTGGTGACTTCACCTAACAGCTGTATAATACCCTTGAAATGGGTAACAATAAAGAACAGAAACTATCTTTCCATTCACAATTAAAATAGACCACAGGTGAGGGGAAATCAGTGGATATATGAGTAACAAAATGCATCACTCTTAATTTCAGTATAGTCACATCTGCACAAGGCATGTGTCAGAGGCTGTCAGAATAAATAGTATTGGAAACATTTCCTCAAGCTGCCAAAACCCCAAAGTTACAGTACTGTTGGAACAACACATACTAGAACTCTCATTTCTGATTTCTAATTCTTCTGAAAATAATATTGTTGGGCTATTTCTGGGCTTTAAATATCAGAAACAATCATTCAGATTCTAAAAAGGAATTATTTTCTGAAACAGTAAAAATCTCAGAAATATGAACTCTTGAAATCTTTCCCTATTTTCAAAAAAAGTATCAAACCTCAGTTAAAGCTAGAATTACTCTGACTTTTCATATTCTCTTTACAGTATACCTCTATGTCCTCACAATTGGTAAGGGTGAGTTTTCTCACTTAAATTTCCTTCTGTTTTCCAGTCTCCTTGACAGAAAAGGTTCACAGTTAACCACCAGCTTTTTTCATTTTTTAATTTAAAGTTTACATGTCACACTTTTACTTTAAAATAATAGTGCTAGGGACAGAGTAAAGTTTTTTTTATTTTGTTTTGTCTTTAGGGGTTGAAGTTAGGCTAAGGCTTGGAAGGAAGATTTTAACCTACAAATGTAAAGAGAAGATTTTTCCAACTACAATCAGATAAAGGTGCTAAAACCTTTTCACAAAAGCTTGTCAGAACTTGATAGGAAAAGAACTCTAAAGCACTGTGAGAGGTAGAAAGGGGAGAAGACTGACCCTGAAATTAGGAAGTTCCAGATTGAGACCCTACTTATGACACAAACTAGCTATGGGACTATCCGCAAGTTATTTACCTTTTCAGGGTCCCTGGACAACATTTTAAAGCCATATATTTTAGAAGAGTTGCCAATCTGTAACAATCAAGAGTTTCTACACTGGGAGATTTTTTTGAAAGAGATTTTTTTAAAGACAAGTTGATATTTCTGTAATTTTTTATGCTTTTCAGAAAATAATTTCTTTTTAGTTTCTGGTGTTTAAATAATAGAGGTAGCCCAATAAGATTATTTACAGAAGAACTAGAAATCAGAATTGATTATCCTAGCATTTTTAAAGCTATAAATTATAGATGTGTTGTCCATCTTTAACAGTGAAGTGAAGGGAGTTTCTACACTGAAAGACCTGTGATGGTTTGAACTGTCCTCTTCCAATTCCCAAAAAAGGCATTGGGTAAGATAACTAGGATGGCCCAGTGGATAGCAAGCTAAGCCGAGAGACAGGAGGTCTTGGGTTTAAATCTGACCTCAGACACTTCCTACTATGATTCTGGGCAAGTCACTTAACCCTAATTGCCTAGCCCTTACCAATCTTTTGCCTTGGAACTGTTACTTAGTATTGGTTTTAAGACAGAAGGTAAGAATTTTAATTTAAAAAATAAAAATAAAAAGGCAAGGTGGGGTGGGGGATATTAAGAAGGGTTTTCCCATTTGTGGAATCTCTCCAACTCAGTACTCTTTTGGATAAGCAAACGCTTGTTCCAGAATGTAAATCCCATCTGGTGCTTGAAGCCTGGGTTACCTGACGTGGGTGTACTGTCTGTGATAATAAAATAAACTCTGACACCTGTCAGCCCTTGGCTGCGAGCCCCAGTGAGCCAGAGGCACAGGGACAGGGTGGGAGTGTATGAATGGTAAAAGGCAAGCCCCTCCCAGGAAAGGCAACCCCTGTGGATGGTCAGTAAAGCTGGCACCTTACAGGAAAATCTCCTCCCAAATATTCCTGTGGGGGATGGGAGCACATTTGCAGCATGCACTACGCATGGCCAAATGATGTTTCCCTCCCCCAAGGCCCCTCATAGGTTTTGAAAGGATCCCCTGTCTTTGTCTTCTATGAAAATAAAATATAGAAGTTCATGGCTACTGACTTGACTGGTAAGCAGTGGGTACTACTAGCTGGAATGTTGCCACTGGCAGGGGTAGATGGGAAAATAGGAATGTTCTTAATGCACTCCCAAAGAAAACCATTGGTGGACAAAAGAGTGGCTGTATTTTTACCCTCTCCCTTCATGCTGCCAGGAGTCTTTAAATAGAACCTCTAGGGACTTGTATGGAATAATTCATATTAAAACCCAAGAAGTGGCAAAGGAGGAGGGTGTTGTTTCTTTCTTGGTAGAGCTGGAAGGGAAAAGCTCATTTTAATTCAGCTGTGTTAAATTTTCTCCTTTTGGGCTTTTTAATGAACTTTAGCTAATTCAGTAAAGAGTATTGAAGCCCCCAGGAAAAGAAAAGGCATGGGTAACTGTGCCATAGATTACATTTCCATTCAGAGGATATTAGGTATACCATTTATGAAAGCAGCACAGTGGGCTGTGTGAGACTAGATTGGGAAAATCTAATTGGGATGCCCAATTCTTTCCATTTGCATCTTATGAACGTAACAGTTGCTTTGTTATAAAACAAACAAAAAGTTTCCATTCTCAAAACTCCATGGACTTTCAGCTTGGTTCATGCTAAGGTCCATTCCCAAGTTGCTTTTCGCCAGATTGGCTCAGTGATGACAATCCAGTTTATTGACCAGAATGTAAGCCCTCCATATCTCTCTTTAAAGGGTGAGTGGTACAGGGTAAAGATGAAAAAAGGGACAGAGCCAAGACCAAAGAACTAGTTTTATGGTTTAGTGTAAAGAACACTGGATTTGTGATCAGAGGACCTAGATTTGAATATTATCTCTGCCACTTATAACTAGGATGGTTTTAAGCAAGTCAGTCAATCCCTCTGGGCCTCAGTTTCCTCATCTATAAAATGAAAGGTTTGGAATAGAAAATCCAATTTAATTCAGGGAATTTTCTTTTCTTTTCCTTCAAATTTCACCCAAGAATAAACAACTGTGAGATTAACCTTGTTAACACCCATTTCATCAAAAGTGATTGCTTTGGGGAAAAAAAGGAAATGTTACAGGGGCAGCTAAGTGACTCAGGAGATTGAGAGTGGGGCCTGGAGATGAGAGGTCCTTGGTTCATATCTGGTTTCAGATTCCTAGCTGTGTGATGCTGGGAAAGTCACTTAATCCCCAATGCCTAGCCCTTTCTACTCTTCTTCTCTTAGAACCATTTCAGATGGTTCTAAGACAGAAGGTAAGGGTTTTTATTAAATGAATGTTAGAAAATTATAAAGAATTTGCAATAGAAAGAAAAGAAATGTGAAGAGAGCCTATCTCATCTTTGCAGAGAGGTCAGAGATCCATGGATATGGTACATTGCATATGTTTTCAGACTTTTTCAATGAATTAATCAACTTTAGTGATTTTTTTCTCCTCTTCCTTTTTTTCTCTTTAAAATATATTATTGATGTGGTATGACTTTTTGTGAGTGGAGAATGTCAGGGATACTGTGAGAAATTCTGGTGATGTGAAAAAACAATAGATATCAATAAAAATATATTTAAAGAAGAACACTCCTTCCATCCCACCCAATTCCCACCTCAGCACTTTGATTAAGATGCATTCAGTATTGGCATTGGTGTGGCTAACCTTGACCAATTCAGGACCTGATTAACTCCAATTTGCTTGTCCTAATGGGCAACACAATGCTTCTCAATACTTTGAAGTGGGTTCAAGCTTTGATTTTTAAAAAAAGCCTCCAAATTGTATTATCAAAACAATGACTAATGCCAGAATAACATGTATGGAAGAATACAGAGATAGGAAAAATCTTTTTAGTGGTTTTCCCCAGAATGATCCATACTTAAGCAGTCTTGTAAACAAGTAGAAGTCCAAAGCACATCTTTTCTTTTGCTTTTATATAAGTGTTGGGGAATGAGTGATAATATGATTGAAGTAATGATAATACTATTCCCCCCCCCAAAAAAGAAAGAGGTGAACATTAATTAAACATTAAAAAAAACAGGACAGAAGGCAGAAGGAAGGGGGCACAAACAAGGCAGTGTTGGAGTTACTATGTTAAATTTAATACATACTTAAAAAAACAGCTGTGATAGTTTTACATCACATCTTTTCCTGTTCTTTGTATAAGAAAACGCTTGTGTTTGTTGATATATGTCAAGTTCATAATTTTAAAAAGTAAAAGAAGTATAGTAAAGAGAATAGAAATAGAATAAATAGAAGGGGCTCAGTTGAAGGAATAATAGAGTAGAGGGTGAAGAAGCAAAGAAATATCATCAGAGAGAAAGCAGCAGAGACAGACAGAAACAGGCAAAGAAAGGGAGAGACAGAGACAGAAAGAGAGGGAGCCAGACAAACAGAGAGAAAGAGAAGGCAGACAGACAGACAGAAAGAGATGCCAGGATTAGCTGGAGGGAAGGAGGAGGTTGTGGAGGAAGGACATATGTGGGAAGTTCAGAGACATGGCAGTGCCAAGGGTGCCCAGATTCTTTTTACAATTAGATTATGTAAAAGAAAGAGGGGTGAATATATAGCCTGCCATCTGTTCAAAGGCTTACAACCTTGCTTTTATTGTTCGGGTAACTTGGTGAGGTGGGGCATCAGAGAGATTCCAAACATACCATCCTAGAGAAATTTTAATATGTTCCACACTGTCATACATAAAAAGGAAATAACAGCTGATCATGTCTAGGACTGTCAACAGTAAGCGCACCCCCCCCCGGCCTATTTCCCCTTTCCCTTATATGCACCAATGCGCCCCCCCCCAATATACACAGTTAGTTTTAGGGAAGTGATGCAAGCCCACTGCCATGGGGAGAAATGGGAGGTGGGGTGCAGCTGGCTAACAGCACAGCTAGGTCTGGTCTAGGAATTGTTATGAGTTAAGCCCCCTTGGGAAGTTAGAAGCATTTTAAACCCACTGAAATTGATTATCTCCTGATAAGCACCAATTCGGTGGACCCTGGTGATTCTGTGTTTTGGGATGCTTACAAATAACCTAATCAGCTACAAGAGAAGATGAGATGAGATGAGTTGATTTGAAAGCAGCACTGTGTGTGGCTCTGAGGGAGACCTGGGATTTGGGAACAACCTCCAGCTTCTCATTCCCAGGGACCTTTTGAATTCAGGCCAGGCCCAGAGGTCATATGTTTTGACCTTGGGGTGGGACTGGTGGTGGGAGATAGTAACTGCATCTCCCTCCATGAATGATTCTAGTTGAATGATTCATCTAGTGCCACTGATGTCAGCCTCAGAGAAGGTGACTCATATCCATCCCAGATAGAGAAAGAGTGTGGTTGTTTTCAAGATCTTGGCAGGGGGGCGGGTGAGGGTGGGAGGAGAAAAAGGACAAGTTGGTATTCTCACAGATTTCTTCCAACCCATCTCAAAACCTCTGGACTAGAAGAGTTGTAAAAATGATGAGTAACCTAGGATCAAATGATAGGTGTCAGAAGAGAAGGAATCCCAGCACTGCAGGTAGGAAGAGAGATAGCTGCTAGATTAGAATGAATAAGGATCTCTGCATAAGAGCATGGCTTATCATAGCAGGCAAAGTATAACTCAACCATCCATTTCCAAGGGTCACCTCCTTATCATAGAATGAAAATCGAACTGGTGCCATTACAGAAGGGAAAATAAAGCTCTAATGTTTTAAGGCACCTAAACCTCTGGAAATACCCTTGATGAAAACATTCGGTAAAATACTGTGAATGTACTCAGTAAAAGTTGTCACATTTTTTAGGAGATCAAGTGACTGAATGAGTTGGAAACTGTTAAGTATTATTGAAAATTGCCTTATGGGCTCTTGGCAGTGACTTTTAAACTTGAATTACAAATGAGAGTTATACAAGCATGTTTCCATCTCTGAATATATTATACACCCTGTATTCATGATTTAATTCTCTCCTAATGCTCTTTACCTGTACCAACTGTATTTGTAAAGAAATCACACAAAATTGGGCCGATGGTTTTATAAAACTAGTCAGAAATAGTTAAATGTCATAGCTAATAATTGGGGGGATGCCTCACTTTTGGTTAAGAATCACCATGTAATCTTAAGGCAATGAAATTTATGATTTTTTATAGTGATTCCAAAATATTGAATATCTCCCCAATACACACACACACACACACACACACACACACACACACACACACACACACACACACCCCTCTCAAATGTCCCAAGGTACCCACATCAAAAGCCACATATATATTTCAATGTTTAGGCAATTATTAGAGAAATTAGAAAATTTCCTGATAAGCCTTTTTTTTTTAAAAAGAAAAATGACTAAGCATCCCTCTAAAATACACATTTAGCCTTCTTTCTAAGCAATGTACTTCTATTGCAGGAAATCATTTTAACATGTAAGATAGGGGTTAACAGAACCATTTAGTGTTTAAAAGTTAGTTTCAATGGTCTCTGCAGAAGTTCTACGTCAACATGCATTGCACTTTAATGACACCCATATAATGTGCACATTTGAGGTAGTTATAGATTTATAAATGTATTCATTCTATACCCATTCATTGGAACAATTTATCACTATTGGGTTCCTTTTTGTCATTCAAATAATGTTGTGTTCTTAATGAAAAAAATAATCATTTTAATTATGAGGGATGGACTCTCCTAAATTTCAGCTTCTCTGAGTTCCTGTCTTTCATTTACCTGCGTTTTAATTACATTGGAGTCTGTCTTTTTAAATTAAGTTTTATTGCAGTTCACCCACTACAATGAGCCCCAGTTTCACTGTACTCTGACACATTAACATTCTGTTCACAGTCAAACACTTCTTTTTCCCCAAACAAGAAAAGAGTTACACTCTTGCTTCCTACAGTTAGAATCCCATTAAAAGAGAGAACTTTTCTACTGGAAAACAATGCTTTCAGAAAATTGAAAGGACCCTCATATTCCCAAGAAAGTGTTTAGGAATTTTCCCCTACCGTTCCTGATGCTGTTGCTAGGTCTGAGCATCCTTGCATAGTTATTCCTTGGACCTCCCCATTGTGTTAATTGTCACCCCTCGGTGGTAAGCCAACTACTAAGTATAACCAACACTCAGTGATATGACCAAGAAGGGCACTGGGAATTTCCTTGGTGTTTTTATGCAATTGGAACTATGCATTAATCCATACCCAATTCTAATGAGTGCTGTGCCCTTCCCGGCAAAGTATCCCAAGTCAGAATCAGTAAATGTGCAGATTCCTAGTGTTCCTACAAAGCATGACACACGAAGCTAGAAATAAATATTGCCTATTGTTTGAAATTATTCTAAGCACTCCAGCAGATGACTGGCAAGAGATCAGCAGCATACATAAGTAGCAATAAAAGTAAACAGCTCTCTTAAACTAGCAGGACTTGGGTCTAGCATTAATAGTGCCCCCATTGTAATGGGACAAAAGCAGTGCAGAAGATGACTATGAATTAATACTGGAGGAGTGGTGCCTTCTATCCCCCTTTCAACTGATCACATGATAGGAACCATTACAAAATTACATATTAAAATATAGACAGTTTTCAAGTGAAATATCTTAAAACCCACAGAATAAAAGCTATGCTTGCTTTTTAGAGTTAAGGAACACTTAGTATGTCTTCCCTTGATCTGTCACAGACTTCAAAGGCACTGCAATTCAAGAAAAATCGAATGCTGAAGTACTTCAAATGAATACAAATTAAAGGAATGCAAATTTAAATGGTATTTAAAGACCATGTGTTTATTTAAGAAGAAGATGAAAATGCTCAGTTTGGAAATAAGTAACTTGCTATGAAAGTAGTAAGCTCTTGTTTTCCTGCTTACCTTGGGGAAAATGCAGAGCTCGTTTCTTCTCAGACTTTTCTGAGAGCTAGAAAGAGGTCCTGTTACTTCCAAATGCTTTTGTTCTTCTGTCCCTCTGTCACATGGCTTTCCTTTTATATTTGCAACACACAAAAGTTAGGGCTGTTGTTTAAGCCAGGCGAGGGGGGGGGTGGTTGTAGGGAGAGAGAGAGAGAGAGAGAGAGAGAGAGAGAGAGAGAGAGAGAGAGAGAGAGAGAGAGAGAGCGCAAGGGAGGGAAGAGAATGTCAAATGGAAAAGTGCCATTGCAGTCATATATCAATCAGGCTCACGGCAGCAGCAGCTCACTGGCAAATGGAAACTCTTCAGAAACGGGGAAGCTCTTGTTATCAAGAGAAATCACCATACAGTGTTCTAGCACTCTTTCTGCAGGAGCATTTTATTGCAGAACCAAAAAAATATGTTTCTCTTTAAATATATATTTACATACACATGTATACGAAAAGGAAACTTTTCTAAAGTAAGTGGATTGAAAGAAAGATGCTTTCTCCGCACAATCTAAGAAATAAGAAGAATAAGTACTATTTCAGCTTCTGAATGAAATGGAAATGGAATTCTAAGAAGACAAAAAGAAATTGGAACCAGAGGCACTTTTCAGGCAATTAATGCATATTTAAGTAGCAGCAAAACTCTGACCCATATTATTAAGATCTATGTAGGCGGCAAGATATTTTTATTTAGCAATGAATATGCCTCCACTGAGCAAGTTCCTTATATTACTACTTTTATATAATCATACCCTGAATAATTTGAAGAACACATAAATGGAGATATATAGCCAGGATAACCAGAACCCTCGTGTGTAGTATACATAATTAATATTTAATGATTTCTTGGAATTAAATTTTTTAAGATTTGTGGTCTGTTTGTAGTGGTATTACTTAGTCTGGGTTCTGTGAACTTTTAAAAATAATTGCACATCTATATAATTGGCTTTTCTTGTAATCCTATGTACTTTATTTTATGCGTTTAGAGACATTATTCTCAGAAGAGGTCCACAGGTTCACCAAAATGCCAAAAGGGTCCATGGCACAAATAAGGTTAAGAATCCCTGATCTAGGGGTTCTGCTTCATTAGACATTTGGCCAATATCATCATTTATCATGTCTACTCTGGGGATTTTTAACCTTTTCTGTGTCATGAACTCCTTTGACAGTCTGGTAGATCCAATAAAGTTCTATGGTTTGTTATCTACATTTATAATTTAGGAAATGATAAGCTTTAATTAGAGGTTAGAGGGGGAGGGGAAAGATGTATTTTTCCCCTACCCAAATTCACAACTTTCTTAAAACCTATCTACCTAAACCTATCTTAAACCCATCTAGAGACGTACATAGCCACAGATATTTAGGCAATGCACAATCAGGGCCCCAACTAATCAATAGAAAATTAATTAATTTAACAGATATATCTTAAATGTCTTGTTAGGTACAAAGAGATAGAATACATATCCCTAAACTCATATAAAAGCTTCAAATCTAGTTGGAAAAATGATATACTGCATAGTTACTCAAATACATGCAATCATGTACAGAGACTTAAATATTATATATTCAAATAACATTTATGATATAGCTATAAACCTTCAGTTCAAAAAATTCAAACTCCATTCTTTTCAGTAAATGAAATAGCTCTTCTCTACTACTTATTACTTTCCAAATTAATTGGTTTTATTGTAGAATGAGCATCTTTCAATCCATATACTTGAAATGTTTATATGTATGCATACGTATATGCATATATATATAAAGGGACATATAATATACATACATGTATTATATGTGTGTCGAAATCATATCTAATTACATAATTTAAATCTAGAATTAAATGTTGTTATAATGTAGCAATCAATTATCACATAAATGCATACCAATGTTTACTTATTTAATTTGACTGAGCTGATTCTTTCTAATGTCAGATGGAAAGAAGCTCAGAGCAAACTCTACTTCTTAGCACTTTTGAAAGATAGAATTTTTGATGTGAAGATTATATCTTTCAGAGGATAGTAATTATGCCAAGAACTTGATGGAAAAATTCTTTCAGTGCTTTGTGTGCGTGTGCGTGTGTGTGTGTGTGTGTGTGTGTGTGTGACTCATTTCAATTCTATAGGGAACTTCCCATGAAAGTTCCCCCCACTGTTGTAGATTAGCAACAACTTTGCAATTTATAGACTTATAGAGTTACCTGAGATCCTGAGAAATTAAGGTCACAGAGCTAGCTAGCATGGACCAAAGGCAATATTTAAAGCCATGTTTTTAAAAAATCAACCATGCTGCCTCTAGAAAGTGCCATATAGTCTCTATTTATTAGATTGATTATTTGTCAAAATGATTAAAGTTATTGTTCATTATATATTATAAAAGTATTTGAATACCCATTATGTAACTACTCTCCAACAATGATAATGTTCGCATGAACCCTTTTCCATATGGTCGTGACCCTTCAAGAAAACAGACATTTCATAAAAGACTTTTTTGAGGCTTTGAATTTTTTTGTGTTACCTCAAGGAGCTTCCCCTGACCCATCTATTAGGACAGTGCTGGCTTGCTGGGATTATACTGTTTAGTCACGAGCTGCTTCCACTGACTAGATGGATAGAGTCCTAGGTTGAAAGTGTTTAAAGGAAACTTGGCACTTGATAAATGATGATATTGGCTAAATGTCTAATGAGGCAGATCAAAAATCAGATGGAAACTGGGCCTTAAAACAGAGTGTTCAGAATTAAGGAAATGACTTGTCATTGAGTAAACACTATGGAAACAATGAATGCACTCTCTGGCTTGATTTTTAAGACCTTATTTAGTAGGATAAACTGGCTGGACATTGCCACTGTCAAATATCCAGATTTAATTTCTAATAAAAGGCAGTATGGTATAATGGGTAGAGCAATAGCTTTAGGGTCAGGGTTCAAGTCCTATCCCTGACACACACTAGCTCTGTCATCATGGCAACTTACTTTAACATCTCTTTGCACTTCTCAAAGATCTCTCTACTAAATTCTTCGTCCTTGGCTTCTCTGCAGGATTTGGCATTGTTGATTACTCTGAATATTCTCTCTTCTCTGTTTTTGTGTGTATAAAAATGCGTGTGAGATGCTGCTCTTTCCTTGTTCTCCTCACTTTCTTTATCTGACTTACCTTTATCATTCCCCACTAACTGTGGGCATAGCTGCTGGGTTTTGTCCTGAGTTATCGTCTCTTGTGTCTCTATATTATCTGTCTTGGCGACTTTATCAGCTATCCACGGTTTAGTGATTCTCTCTGTGTAGATAAAATTTAGAGATTTTTATATCCATCCTAGTTTCTCTCCTGAAGTCCAGTCCTATGTCAATAACCGCATATTAGACATTTTTTAAAAAACAAACAAATAAACCTTTCTTTCCATCTTAGAATCAATACTATGGATTGGTTCCAAGGCAGAAGAATGGTAAGGGTTAGGCAATGAGGGTTAAGTGACTTGCCCAGGGTCACACAGCTAGGAAATGTCTGAAGCCAAATTTGAACCCTAGACCTCCTATTCCTAGGCCTGGCTCTCAATCCACTGAGAATTGCCCCTCATATTAGACATTTCAAATTATAGATTTCAAAGTCAACATGTCCAAATCAAAGCTCAATATCACTCCACTCCCAGAACTCAACCCTCCTTGGAACCTCTCTATTTCTGTCAAGGGCATTTTTCCAGACTCTAAGATTAGTAACCTAGGTTTTATCCTCAATTCAATTTCCTTCATTCCACATATCCAATTAGTTGCCAAATCTTGCTGTTTATAACGCATTGACAACATCTCCTCCATCTGTTTTCTCTCCACTCACACAGTCACCATCTTTGTTTAAGCCCTGTTCACCTCTTACCTGAACTATTGCAATGATTTCTCAATTTATCTTGATGCCTTAAGCCTCTCCTCACTGTAATTCTCACAGCTGCCAATGTGATTTTCTCTCCTTTCAAATCTGACTATCACACACACATTTTCCTCAATAAGAGACCCACTGGCTTTTGAAGTTTTTTATTTATTTTTGAAAAATTTTCCATGGTTACATGATTCATGTTCTTTCTCCCCATCCCCCATAATCAGTACATATTTCCACTGGGTTTTACATGTGTCACTGATCAAGACCTATTTCCATATTACTGATAGTTGCACTGGGGTGATTGTTAAGAGTCTACATCCCAAATCATATCCACATCAACCCATGTGTTCAAGCAATTGTTTTTCTTCTGTGTTTCTACTCCCACAGTTCTTCTTCTGAATGTGAATAGCATTCTTTCTCATAAGTTCCTCAGAGCTGTCCTGGGTAATTGCATTGCTGCTAGTACAGAAGTCCATTACATTCAATTTTTACTACAGTGTATCAGTCTCTGTGTATAATGATCTGCTTCTACTTTGCATCAATTCCTGGAGGTCTTTCCACTTCACATGGAATTTCTCCAATTCATTATTCTTTTGAGCACAATAGTATTCCATCACCAGCAGATACCACAATTTGTTTAGCCATTCCCCAATTGAAGGGCATATCCTCATTTTCCAGTTTTTTGCCACTACAAAGAGTGCAGCTATAAATATTTTTGTACGTGTCTTTTTCCTTATGGCCTCTTTGGGGTATAAACTCAGCAGTGGTATGGCTGAATCAAAGGTCAGACAGTCTTTTAAAGCCCATTGGGCATAGTTCCAAATTGCCATCCAGAATGATTGATCCAACAATCAATTCAGAACTCCAACAGCAATGCATTAATGTCCCAATTTTGCCACATCCCCTCCAACATTTATTACTTTCCTTTGCTGTCATGTTAGCCAATCTGCAAGGTGTGAGGTGGTACCTCAGTGTTGTTTTGATTTGCATTTCTCTAATTATAAGAGATTTCAAACAAATATAAACTTCTCTGATTTAGCTTTTAAAGCCTTTGACAACCTAAATCCCACTTGTCTTTCTTTTCTTCTTATACATTGTTCTTGTTGTTGAGCCATATCAGTCATGTCCAGCTCTTCCTGGACAATTGGGAATTTTTTGAAGAAAGATACTAGAGCGGTTTGCCATTTTCTTCTCAAGTTGATTTTACAGATGAAGAAACTGAGGCAAAGAGAGTTAAATGGCTTGCCCAACTAATAAAGTGTATGAGGTTAGATTTGAACTCAAGTCTTCCTGACTTCAGGCCTGGCTCTCTATCCACTGTATCACTTAGCTGCTCAGCTAGCATGCAATAGGTTGCAGTGATATGATTTCTATTTACTTCAGCTAAAAAAAGTCACTTTCTTAGTCTACATTTGGCTAAAACTTCATATTCCTTTCCTCATTTCTCATTCATCTGGTGGAAAGATAGGAAAGGAAGGGTATTCAAACCTCCTAAGCAATGGTCTGGCTTCTCTAGCTCAACAGGAATAGGTTCTTCAGAAAAAAAAAAGCTTTAAGGAATGTGTAAAAATGACAAACACTTGTGTATTTGGCAATGTGCAAGCATCTGGCTTGTGAGAACAGGCTCTCTCCTGAATGTAATCCCAGCAGTGCCTTCCATTGTTGAGCCAGCACAGGGAAGGGCACCATCTGCTGCCACTTTGCCTTCTCCCCACTGGGCAACAGCCTATCTTATTCTAAGTCTGTGGCAGCTAACTAGAAAAATTTTCCCAAAACAGTAACCATACATCCCCACATAGACACAGATACAGACACACACACACACATACACACACACACACACACACACACACATATACACATAACTAGGTGGCACATTGGATAGGGTGTCAGGCCTGGAATTCAGGAAAACTCATCTTCATGAGGTCAAATCCAGCCTCAAATACTACTAGTTGTGTACTTTGGGAAAATCACTTAATCTTGTTGGCCTCAATTTCCCCATCTGTAAAATGAACTAGGAAAGAAAATGGCAAACTACTCCATCATCTTTGCCAAGAAAACATCAAATGGGGTCATGAAGAGCTGAACATGACTGAAAAAAATACAACTGAATGTATATGACATATATAATGACATTTATATATATTTTTGCTGAGTTGTCAGTTCTATAGTTCTTAATACCATAAAAAGGAACAACCTTTTATTTTCCATTTTCAGGGGAAAAAACAAAAAACTTTCTATCTGGCATTCATTTCTTGTTTAAAAATGAAGAATGTAAGAAAGATGCATTTCACCTATTACCTGAGCAAATAATTCTTCAAGATAAGAAAGGTTCCATTTAGGAACTTATTCTTAGTCTCAACTCAAATTTTATGCTTTCTTAGCTATATAAATGTGATCTCTTCTAAGATCCTTTTTACTATTTCATGGGGAAAGATATCTTGATCTGTCAGTTTATTCAAATGTGTACTTCTCCACCCCCTTCACCTAGTAAGATCCAACAATATTTCAGATCAATTTTTTTCTAGAATCATTATATGTCTCTTGCTCTGGATTCATAAAATTCCAAATATATAAATCTACTAGGTTCCACAAATCTCACCTGAATTTAGCTATCTAGATTCATACTTGCCATTAATTTTAGCATAGCATCTATATTTCATATATATATATATATATATATATATATATATATATATATATATAGAGAGAGAGAGAGAGAGAGAGAGAGAGAGAGAGAGACAAAGGACAACATCTTTCAGTCAAATCTTAACTAAAAGTCCAAGAGAGTGATAGTGTTTATATAGGAATGAATTGAACTCATCTTAAACTAGCTTTTAAGAGGTGATTATTAATTTTTTTTTAGTGTGAGTATTGATACCACAGAAATTGGCAAATGCTACAAATCAGAGCTTGATTAATTATTTTTTGATGGTCTAGACCAGTCTTGGCAAACCTTTTAGAGACAGAGTGCCAGACCCCACCCCGCCCCACTCCCTGGACTTAGTGCCATGCCCTCCCTCCCAGAGACTAAGTGCCATGCCCTACCCCTCCAGAGACTGAGTGCCAGGTGTGCCCTTCCCTCTTCCCCCACAGGAGAGGGAGGAGGCACTCTTATTGGGCTGCTGGGCGGATGGGCAGGTGATGTGAGGAATGTCCTCAGTGAGTGTAGAGAGGGGGAAGAGAGTGGCTTAAACTCTTTGCTCCCTTCCACATCTGCCACCTATGAGCCACCCACCTTACTCCTGGGTGCTCCCATTGGCTGCTGGCAGAGGGGTGGGTGATGTGAAAAAAATGTAGTCAGGCATAGTGGAGATATGTAATCTTTGCATATGTAAAATCTTTATTAGATTGCTTACCATTTCAGGGAGTGGGGAGGGGTGAGAAGGAGGGAGAGAATTTGGAACTCAAAAATTTTGTTAAATGAATGTTTAAAAGTGTTTTACATGTAATTGAAGGAAATTTAAATATTATTTTTATTTAAGATTTTATTTTATTTTAAAAGTATTTTTCCATATTTGCATGATTCATTTTCTTTTCCTCCCCCACCAGAGCCAACAAACAATTCCACTGGATTGTACAAATGTTATCATTTAATACCTATTTCCACATTATTCATAAGATATTAATTTTAAAAAATGTTTCATGCATGTATTCTTTTTTTCAGAGCCAGTTATTAAACATTTACTAATATACCTCATAAAGTACAGTACCTCATAAAGATAAGTATCAGTGTAATGTTTTAAGTTAGCATGATGGAGGGGAATGAATATTAGCATTATTGTCAAAAGTCTTGGGTATCAATTTGATACTACTATGGGACCTTGGGCAAATCATTTAATTTTTCCAAAATGTTTTTTTCATTTGCCAGAGATCATGCTCTTTAAAGCTTATTCCCCAACTGAGATTCCCGATCCTTTTTTTCTAGTCCTACTGCAATAATTGTATATAATAATAATTATTACATAGTCAATATTTAAAATTTAAAAACTATTATTCACCACATCTATGTCTGATCTCTGTTTTATTTTCCTAAATTATCCTGATCTTTCTTCATTTCTACTTCTCCTAAGATTGTTCCCTTTTAGTTGTTACAGTTGCTGCTCTGTCCTTTATAGTTTGATCCTGAATATTTGACTAGAATACCATGTTGCCTCTTAGAAAGATCCAAACATGGGCTTAACTCCATAACATTGCTTCACTTAGATTGAGGAGCCCTATATTGAAATCTTGTAATCATAGGAGTGTTAATACTTGTACCAACAACCTTCCAGAACTATTGTGAAGAAAACACTTTGTAAATCTTAAAGTACTATATAAGTGTGAGCTGGTAGTATGAAGAAATAGGGCTAAGGTTAAACCATCTCAGATTCTCAGTGCCTTCCCCCATGTCTGCTGGAACATGGCAGTTGTATTTTATACTGAATATATGTATAATTGTAGAGGCAATGTGGCAGAGTGATTGGAGAGCTAGCCTCAGGAAGCTTGAATCAGGAAGACCTGAAATAAAGTCCTGGAGTATAATTCTAGGTAAAGCATTTAACTTTTTTAGTTGTTCTTCCTCTTCACTTTTCAGTCTTGTCTGACTCTTCCTGGCCCCATTTGGGGTTTCCCTGGCAAAGTCACTGGAGTGGTTTGCATTCCTTCTCTAGCTCATTTAATAGATGAGGAAACTGAGGCAAGCAAGGTTAAGTGACTTGCCCAGGGCCACAAAGCAGTAAAAGTATCTGAGGCCAGAGAAGAATTCAAGAAAATGAGGCTATCTGACACCCACACTTTACCCAATGTGCCCACTAATTACCACAACCTCTTAGTGTTCTCAGACAATTCTCTAGGGCTATAAACTGTTGAATAGGTACTAATTGCAATGATATAAGAAATGACCTCTCTGGGGAGTTCCCTACATCCAGGAAATCGTATCTCATACAAAATGTTTTTAGTCAACTTTTTATCAATTAATCCTCTGCTAAAGTCTTACTCTGGTTTCCTACTATGATATGAAGATACACTGAGTTCTAGTAAGCTAAGTCAACTTTGGAGAGTCCTGCCAAGTCACAAAGGTTTTGACCACAGGACTGGCTCAATATTTGTCATTTAAAGACTAGATACTTTCAGAAAAGCTCATTACCAGATGAGCTGCACAATGATAAATTTGTCAGTCACAGAAACCAATCAGTCAATAAGCATTTATTAAATACCTGCCATATGCTAGAAAATGTACAAGGCACCAGAGATAAAGTTAAAATGGCACAGCCCTGCCCTCAAAGAGTTTACATTCTACCAGGGAAAATAAAATAAAAATGCCTAAGTCAGGAGGTAGTTGTCCCCATCTCAGTTGTAATCACAGAAAATAGCAAGAGTTTAACATGGAAACAAGATACTTTGCATTTTGAGATGTAAACAATCTCTGCTTGAAACAAAAAGGGAAGAAGATGATTGTCTGAGCAAACATGTGAGCTCTTCTTGGGAGCTTTAAAAAGTTGAACCAATGTGAGTTTTCAAAGTTCAAGAGCTGGAAACATTTAGGGGCAGGAGCCAGGCCTGGAGATAGGAGATTCTGGGTTCAAATCTGAGCTCAGGTACTTCCTAGCTGTATGACACTGGGTAAGTCACTTAACTTCCATTGCCTAACTCTTACCACTCTTCTATCTTAGAATGAATACATAGTATTGAGTCTAAGATGGATCGGAAGGGTTATTTTTTTTTTAAAGAGAGTTGGAAGCATTTCTGAAGGAGATCCTATACCTACACCATAGAGAAGGAAAAGGAGGGAGAGAATTTTAATCCATCAAGTAAGAAGACACAAATTCCAGACAGATATGGATACAAAGAGATCCAAGAAAGGAAGCTTTAAATAACATGATCCTTAGTTGTGGAAAGTAGCCAATCTTGGGAACCCAGTATGAGAATTCCACAATGAGAAAAAGGACTTCAATGTCCTGCAGTACCAGGAATTACATGTGCTTCTTATACATCAGCCTTACTACCATTATACCCCAAGTCTGAATCCATTTTGTTCACAAACCCTGTTTATTTGTGGAAGAGTGTGCCCCAGATATATGGGAGGAATGTTTTAGAGCTCTGATTCTTGCTATGTTGCAAATGCCTTTGCTAAGAGCTAATTAAATCTACTGGCTGATTGCAAATGGGAATCCCACCAGTGGTGTGAGCTATAATGAGTTTTGTTAGAAGTACAGACTAACAGGGATATCCCTTGAATCTGATATATCAGTGGGGAACTAACAAGTAGGGTGATATATCTGTAAAGGTACTAAATAAAAATGCAAAAATGTATATCAATCCAATTCAATAAACATTTATTCAGCACCTACTACATGCCAGGCACTGTGCCAAGCTTTAGGTATATGATTTTAAAAAGAAAGACAGTTCCTGCCTTTAAGATGCTCACTATCTAATGAGGCAGGAGAAGAGATTTCACGTAAAAGGAAACAGGAAATGGGGAGAAAAAAGGGACCAGGAGGAATCTTCTTCATGGAGTTGAAATTAGGCAGAACAGCAAATACAGAGCCGAGTGAGCAAAACTCTAGTTTCTGCTTCTATAAAGAAAGGCATTGGGGGCAGTTTAGTACCACACAATTCCAAATAAATATAACATAATTTTGGGATGAGGAATTAGCATTTAGGAAAAACCTTGAAAGGCTTCATGGAGAAGGTGGCACTTGAGCAGAATTTGAAGAAAATAAGGAATTCTAAGAAGTAAAAAGAATAAGGAAAGCATTTTAGACATGGAGATCATCATTTTTAAAGGCATTAAAATGGAAAATGGAATGTGACCAATTTAAGCTGAACTAGGGAGTTCAGAAAGTGGAGTAATATATAATAAAGGTTGAAAGGCTAATTTGGAGCCAGGATGTGAAGGTCCAACAAGTAAAACTTATATTTTATCTTTAAGGTGTAAGGAATAGGGAAGTAACATGGTCAGATTGGTACTTTGGGAAAATACTATTGGCAGCCCCATAGAACAGGTAAAAAAACATTGGCTCCAGGGTCTAAGGATCTGAATTTAACTCCCACCTCTGAGACTTATTACTTCCATATCCTTAGGCAATTCACTTAATCTTTCTGAGTCTCAGTTTCCTCTGCCATAAGTTAAGGTTATTGTATTAGATGGCCTCCAAGGAACCTTCCAGCTCTAAAACTCTGATCCCATGAAATCAGTGGAGAAGAGAGACTTAGGACAAAGGTATTTAAGATACTAATGAAGTAGTGTAGGCAAGAGGTAATAAGGATCTGGACCTGGTGGATGAATGAGTAGAGATGGAGATGGATGTGAAAGATGTTGGGGAAAAATGATAAAACTTGGGAAGTATTTAGATATTTGGGATGATGGAGAGTAAGGAGTTGTGGTAGCACTAATATTTGCAAGCATTCAACTAAAAGAGTTTCTTTATCTCTGCCTACAAATGGGGTAAGCCCAAGATTTCCTCCTCTTCCTCTCACCTTCGACAGGGATTAACTTTTTCTAAAAAGAGACAAAGCTATCCCCAGAATTCAATTGGCCTTGCTCCCTGTATAAATGGAGATTTTGAACCTTGGACTTCACGCTCCATAAGTCATTAGTTTTCCCAAAATCCCCTTTCATCTCTCCTGTGCTTCCACATTTATGTGGTCACGTTATTGTTTTTTAGTTGGCTTTAATTTCTCCCTCCTCCTCTTTGGTGATTTTGGAGCAGAGCAGGATGGGGAAGGGAGGTAACAGAATGCGGGTCTTTTAAAATGACTTTCAGCATGGCACGTGGCTTCAATTTTCTAATGGCTACCAATAAATCTTTTAAAACCCTAATATTTTTAAATCTATCCTTTTATATCCATTTTATTTCTTACATTCCCCCAGATCAGCTCCTTGGTCACCCAAAGCCATAAAAATGCATTTAGGGACCCTCCAACTTGATGAGTTTATGAAGATTCCATGGAATACTACATTCTGCCCTGATAAGAATGGTCTTCAGCATGCTCCTAGGACCTGTCAGGACTACAGCAGAGAATAGAAATAATTTCTATCTGGGAACTATGAAAGGAGAAGACAAATTGGTTAAGGCCAGAACTCACAATGACCACTAGTCAATAACAGGTAGAAACCAGGCATCAGGATAGGCAGTGGTGGGTTCTTAATAACATTTACCATACCTGGAGAGGAATTTTCAGTAGCATCAATATTATAGAGGGGACAGGACCAAATAATGACTATTTAATCCATCCCATAGAGCTAAAAGAAATTGGCCTGAGCACAAAACCCCAAACCAAGAACTGAGGCTAAAAATATGAATCAACAGAAGAAAATATCAGAGACAATGAAGAAATACGAGTTAAGAGAAACACAAAGATTTAAAGCCCAGAAGAAGAGAGTTCAGGTTTCCCTCTGTTTTCCCCCCACATAACCCACACTCATAATGCTAAATTGAGTCACCAGATTAATGATTGTTTCCTCAAGTTCTTGAAATGACCACTTCTAACATTACAGTACATGAGACTCCTCTGATATGCTTCCTATTATCAATAAACTAGTAGACTCATCTAACACTTAGAAAAGACATTTTCTTAGAAAAGGAAAAAAAAAGTCATTATAAAGTATTTTCCTTCCATCAGCCCCTCTTCCTCCACCCCACCAAAAAAAGGCCAACTGAGGAAGATACTCCCACAAAGGGAAACAAAGCCTGAGTTGAAGATGGTGGGTACAGTTAAATTACAATAGTGCTAAAGCAAATGTATAGAGAATGCATAGGTCTAAAGCAATTCACAGAACAGGGTCTCTCAAAAAGTACTTTCATTCTTCAGTGTACATGAAGTTTACTGTAGGGTGAAGTGCTGGTGTCATTGTTGGTGACAAATGAGTTAATCTGTTTCTAGTCTGGGTGAGCACAGGATCTCAGCTGGGTGGGTTTACTTGATAGGGGGAGGGTCCTGGCAGACTGCTCAGTTGCTAGGTTGGCACTTCTCAGGGAATGGGGTCTGTGGTGGATAGGCTGATCTACACTTGAGAAACTCATTTCTTGATGAGCAACTGTAGTTACATCACCTCCAGATTCAAGATCAACTGAATGTTAACTTTGTTATATTACACACAGAGGTAAGGGGATGGAATTGCCCTTTTTATTGGAATACTACTATGTTGCTTCAGAAAGTCAGAAGGCAGATATCCTTGGCCTTGGATTTCTCTAATACAACTCCCATATGACCTTAGCTTTGAGGTTGTTCATCTCCCATGTAGGGAGTGGGATGTTGCTGTTCAATTGTTCCTATCATGTCTGACTGTTTCTGACCCCATTTTGTGATTTTCTTGGCAAAAACCCTGGAGTGGTTTGTCATTTCCTTCTCCAGTTCAAATCCAAATCCAGGAAGAATTTGAACATGTGAAGATAAATCCTCCTAATTCTAAGTCCAATATTCTATCCACTGTGCCACCTAACTGGGAGCTAGGGAGTGAGATAGGTATTATATTCTATATTCAGTGTATGATAGAACATACTCTATTGTATAATTTTTTCTGGTTCAGAGCTGGGTTCCCTTAGTAATAAGGTGCCTCTACCCTAATCTATGATGGCCATCAGTTATGTTTATAAAATTCCTGTTAAGTCTTATTTAAAACTAGTGTTTGGAAAGTCTTTACCTGGGGATATATTGAGTTATTTATTTTTCTGTTCTTTTCATGTGTAATTGAGTCATTCAGAAAATCAGAAATCTTTTCTAGATGTGGAATGTTTCATTTACAACTGAAATACCCTCACCTTTTGTTTCATTTCCTCTGTTTTTGTCCAATTTAATGGGTCAACTTTGACAAAGTCTAAATGAGATAACTCTTAGAAGGGTAACTCCATAATAGCTATAAGCAGAACCTCAGAGGGAAAAAGTGGTTTGGATATAAGAATAGTTGGAAGAAATAAAACAAGTAATACAAAAGGAAATGATAAATGAAGTGAGAGTTTGGAAGAAAGAAAATAGAAGGAGAATAAATAGTTCAGAACGAAAGGTAGAGGACCTTATCCAAGTAGCAGACTTCTTGAAAAGCATAATAGATCAAACAGAAATCAATGATTCCATAACAAAAAAATTAGGAGAAAATTAAATGATTTAATATAATGAAGAAAATATAAGGCATCTACTGTGAAAAGCAACTAAGTTGGGAAACAGGTTGAAGAGACAGAACTTAAACATCATTAATCTCCTTAAAAAGCAAGACCATACAAGAAAAAATTGGGGTAGTATATTTAAAAAAATCAAGAAATCACAAAAGAAAATTGCCCATATCTTTGAGATATCTGTAAAGTCTTTAGTTTTTTAAAAAATAGCTTAAAAATATAACAAGAAATACCCTGTATTACAACCAAAAGGCAAAATAAAAATAGAATACATTGGTCAATCTACCTACAAGTAATCCAAACTTAAAAGATGCAAAAAGTTCATAGCTAAAATACAGAGCTTCCAAGCCAAAGAAAAAAATGCTGCAAGTAGTGAGCAGAAATAATTCAGGGGGGGCAGCTGGGTAGCTCAGTGGATTGAGAGCCAGGCCTAGAGACGGGAGGTCCTAGGTTCAAATCCGGCCTCAGACACTTCCCAGCTGTGTGACCCTGGGCAAGTCACTTGACCCTCAATGCCTACCCTTACCACTCTTCCACCTATAAGTCAATACACAGAAGTTAAGGGTTTAAAATAAAAAAAAAAAAAAATTTAAAAAAAAAAAAAAAAAAAAAGAAATAATTCAGGCACAAATGAACCACAGTTAGGATTGCAAAAGTTTATTCTGCAACATCTATAAAAGAGAGAAAATCTTGGAATACAATTTTCCAAAAGACAAAATTAAAGACTTATACCCTCGCATAATTTGCCATGCAAAACCAAGTATAACCCTAGAGAGGAAAAACACTAGATATGAATAGAAAAGAAGACGTTGAAACATTCCTAATGAAAAGATCAGAGCTGGCTATAAACTTCAAAAGTGATCATAAGAATCACAGCAAACCTATTGAGGTAAATACCTTTCATCAGCTACAAAAAACTAAAAGATGACAAAGAGCTTATAGCCTAATGAGTAAGAAGGGAGAACTAATTCTTCAGAATCCTAATATTTTCAAGGATCATGCGAGGAGAGTTTAAAAAAAAAGCAAGAACAAAGTTTGGTTTTATTCTGTTTTGTCAGTTATAGGAGAGGAAAGAAAAAAATAAAAAAGAATATGCTAATGAAAAAATGAGAAAGCAGAGGAACTTATTTAATAATAGAGTACATGAGAAGAAGTCTGTAGAAGCATGAAGGAAGGAATGAGAGGAATAGGAATTTCAAGACCTTATTCTGATTTGAACTGAATAAAAGACACTCTCTCCCTCTCCATCTCCTTCTCTCTCTTCCTCTTTCAGTCTCTCCCTGTCATGCATACACACATACATACAAAAACACACACAGCGTTTATAGTAGAAATACTTTAAATTCATAAGAATACACACGAGGAAAAGAAATGGGGAGGGAAAGCATAAAAGGGAAGAATAGAGCAAGAAGTGAATAATCATAAGCAAAACAAACCAGCTCCACATGGTTGATTATTAGGGTGATTAATAAGAAGTAAAAGAACCAAAGATTGTGATCTGAGCTTGCTGAAGAAAGGAGAAGCAAAGAAATAGTAGGAAACCACATCAATTATAAATTCGTAGTGTTCATCAGATTCCTTTTCTTTCTCTAGACTTTTTACCTTATAAAATATGTGAGGGTGAGGAAAGAGGGAAAAATCCATGTTATGATAGAGAGAAATAACACAATTAACAATTTTAATCATGAATGTGAATGAGATGAATTAATCCATGAAAACAAGGAGGAATTTTTAAAGCACAATTCCATAATATGTTTACTAGAAACATTTATGAAATACAAATATTCATACAGAATTAAAATGAAGGGCCAAACTAAATTTATTATATACCAAGGGAAATTTTAGGATGAATTGACATAATAAAAATAAACATATTTAAAAGAAGTTTGTCATATATGGGCACCTGCCTAAATATATAGAGATATAGTTCAAGGTTAGCATAGATAGATAGATTTTAAGACCTTATCTACTCTTCAGAAAGTAAAAAGAATGCCATAGCTAACAGCATTACTGGGGAACTGGACAAACAAAATCAGGACCAGAGATATTGGGCTAGAACTATATCCATCCACCACCCTTCACATATTTTTGAATATCATTTTAGAAGTTCAGAAGGAAACTTGATCCTCTAATTGGTCATGAATATGTGTATGAGTGTATAGCCCTTAATTTATATTCACCTGCCTACTTCCTTCCCACCAAATAGTAGTTACACAAAAGGTTAGAAAAATAAAATATTGAGAAAACCTATTTATCTAAAACAACATCAGAGACTGGAAAAGTTCTACCAATTAGAATATACTAAAGAAAACATGAAAATAAATGAGTTCTTCAGTTGAGGTCAAGATTTTAGCCCAAATGAGGAAAGAATGATTTCACCCAAGGAAACTCTACTCTTAAAAGTCTCTAGAGTTGTAAACCCTAAAAGTCAAAGCTAGGTTCTCAGATACCTGTGCCTCCAAACCTGCCATTCAAAAATTTACACTATTCAAAAATTTCTCCATATGTTCCAAAATATTTACAGCAGTTCTCTTTGTGGTGGTAAAGAATTGGACATTGAAGAAAGGCCCATCAATTAGAGAATGGCTAAACAAGTTATGATATATAATTATGATGGAATACTACTGTATCATAAGAAGTAGTGAGCAAGATAATTTCTTTTAAAACTCTGAAAGAATTGCATGGGATAATGAACAGTGACATGAGTAGAACAAAGAGAAGATTATACACAGCTACAGAATGAAGGCTGGAAGAATAAATTGTGAATATTACATCCAGAGAATGAACTAAAAGGTGAAAACATAAAAGACTTAATTTGCATGAACTTGCCAGTCTCCCAGATGATACATTCTGTGACTAGTGAAGGGTGGGAAAGGGTTGTAACACTTGTGGATGAGATTTATTATGTAATTATGAAGAAAAGTAAGCCAAACACATAAGAGATTTGTGATTTCATTTATATACAATCTTTTTTCTCCTTTTTATATAGAAATGCTTGCTTTATTTGGTTTTGTAAAATTTGCAATAAAAATAAATTAATTAAAAATTAAAATTTCTCTCAACCACCTCTCAGGAAGTTCATTTTTGAGAGAACTAAACATAACCAGCTGAAATAAGTCTTTTAAGCAGGTATTCAGGATCACATTCAGCATTCTCTCAGTCAATTGGGAGTCACATTTTCCTCTATATCCTCAGAGTGAGTTTCTCAGATAGAAATACCCCTCATGCATCATCCAAGTTGGGGTAGATGTTACAAAAATTAGTAGGGAAAATATATTATGCTAAAAGACACCTCTTCCAAAGCCAAGGCAGGAGTTTCAACCATTCACCCAGCAAGCTGATGCAGGATCCAGGGGAAAAGTCTCCTCCAAATGCCAGGAAAGGAATCTCAGTCACTCATTCCAAGTGCCAGGAAAGGAATTATCCATGTTGATCTCTTTTTATATCCCTTTTTCCACATCATTTCCTGTCTCTCCTCTTCACAGAAACCATTGCAGCCTTTCAATTTGCCTAGCACTGGCTAAGGGGGGGAGTGTCCTTTGGAGGTGTGAACTTACTCTACTAAGTAACTTGTGAACTCACATACTTAATGGTAAGTAGGGGTACTTTAAGTTGTTGCTGTTATTAGCTAAAAATAGACAAGGAGAGAGTTAATCCTATCTTCACAATAACCCCCCCCCCCCCAGTGTGATTCTTTGGGAGACTAGTCTCCCCAATGAATCATTTAACATAACTAGCTTATACCACTAAAGATCTTCTAGCTAAAGGTGCATACAATATTGCAGTTTCTAAGAGGAAACTACAATAATTGGAGATAAAAGGGAAATAGAAGAGAGAGAACAAAACCAATGTTTGCTAGTCGCATTGACAAAAAGCCAATTACACGGCAGTCCCCCTTGGCATAAGAATTTACATTCAGAATAAATGATATGTTCATCCCCCTTCAGTTCAGATCATTATATCCCAAAGTTCATTCTGAATCTTTTGATGCAGTGTAGGTTTATTGTTCATTCTGGATCTTTTGATGCAGTGTAGGTTTCTTTGTGGCACTTAGTTCATTTTCTTGATTCAGGGAGTTAATGAACTTCTTTTCCTGAAATTTCTCTCAAAAAATTTTATATCTTGGATATTATAAAAATTATACAATCCCCCTTGAGGAGGGTATTGACCAAAATCTGGGTCAACTCAGGATACATGGTTGAGTTATGGGGTATATGAGTCAAGTGTCAAAAGAAAAACCAAAAACATTGAAGAAGAAAAACAAATAGAAAAAAAATTAAATTTTGGGAGAAAAATCAAAATCAAAATCTAATATATATATATATATATATATATATATATATATATATATATATATATATATTTCTGGGTA